>NW_020837997.1:6414206-6475204 GCF_003676395.1 Aethalodelphis obliquidens | reverse complement strand
GAGAGATTTCCCTTTCTCTTCTTTGTTCTGACAGTTCCCAGGGGCTCAGCTTTGGATTTGGCCCTGCCTGTGCGTGTAGGTCGCCGGAGGGCGTCTGTTCTTTGCTCAGACAGGACGAGGTTAAAGAGCCGCTGATTCGGAGGCTCTGGCTCACCCAGGCCGGGGGGGTAGGGAGGGTCACGGAGTGCGGGGCGGGCCTGCAGCGGCAGAGGCCGGCGTGACGCTGCAGCCTGAGGCGTGCCGTGCGCTCTCCCTGGGAGCCGTCCCTGGATCCCGGGACCCTGGCAGTGGCGGGCTGCACAGGCTCCCCGGAAGGGCATGTGGCTAGTGACCTGTGTTCGCACACAGGCCTCCTGGCGGCGGCAGCAGCGGCCTTAGCATCCCATGTCCGTCTCTGGGCTCCGCACTCTTAGCCGCGGTTCGCGCCCGTCCCTGGAGCTCTCTCAAGCAGCGTTCTTAATCCCCTCTCCTCGTGCACCAGGAAACAAAGAGGGACGTAAAAGTCTCTTGCCTCTTCGGCAGGTCCAGACCCCTCCCCGGACTCTCTCCCGGCCAGCCGCGGCGCACCAACGCCCTGCAGGCTGTGTTCACGCCGCCAACCTCAGTCCTCTCCCGGCGCTCCGACAAAAGCCGGAGCCTCAGCTCCCAGTCCCGCCCGCCCCGGCGGGCGAGCAGACAAGCCTCTCGGCTGGTGAGTGCCGGTCGGCCCGATCCTCTGCGCTGGAATCTGTCCGCTTTGCCCTCCGCACCCCTGTTGCTGTGCTCTCCTCCGTGGCTCCCAAGCTCCCCCACTCCGCCTCCCGAAGTCTCCACCCGCGAAGGGGCTTCCTAGTGTGTGGACACTTTTCCTCCTTCACAGCTCTCTCCCGCTGGTGCAGGACCCGTCCCTATCCTTTTGTCTCTGTTTAGTTTTTTCTTTTGCCCTAACCAGGTACGTGGGGGGTTCCTTGCCTTTTGGGAGGTCTGAGGTCTTCTGCCAGCATTCAGTAGGTGTTCTGTAGGAGTTGTTCCACGCGTAGATGTATTTCTGGTGTATCTGTGGAGAGGAAGGTGATCTCCGCGTCTTACTCTTCTGCCATCTTCCCGGAAGTCCATGCTTAGTTTATTTACCAATGTACAGCAGTTCCCCCTTACCCACAGTTTCGCTTTTGATGGTGTCAGTTACCTATGGTCAATTGCAGTTTGAAAATACTAATTTACACTGTGCACCCTTCCAAGTAATATGATGAAATCTTGCAGTGTCCAGGTCTGTCCCATCCAGGATGTGAATCATCCCTTTGTTCAGTGTATCCATGCTGTATATGCTACCTGCCAATCAGTAACTTAGTAGCCATCTCAGTTTTCAGATTATTGTGGTGGTATTGCAGTGCTTGTGTTCAAGTAGTCCTTATTTTAATTAACGATGGCCCCAAAGTGCAAGAATAGTGATGTTGGTAATTAGGATATGCCAAAGAAAAGTTATAAAGTGCTTCCTTTCAGTGAAAAGATGAAAGTTCTTGATTTAAGGGAAGAAAAAAATCATACACTGATGTTGCTAAGATCTATAGGAAAAATGAATCTTCTATCATGAAATTGTAAAGAAGGAAAAAGAAGTTGATCTTAGTTTTGCTGTCTCATCTCAAACTGCAAGTTATGGACACTTAACACGCATGTTAAGTTCATGTCTATTTTACATGTTCTATTCTTATTGTTATCAATATCTTACTGTGCACCAAATTTCTAAATTAAACTTATTATCATAGGTATGTATGTATAGGATTCAGTACTATCTGCAGTTTCAGGCATCCACTGGTGGTCTTGGAATGTATCCCCTGTGGATAAGGGGGGACTACTGTATTACTTTTCCATATTCCACATCTTGGAACAGTGTTGATGGGCAAGAAATACTTGTTCTCTAACTGAAGAAGTGAAGGAATGTTGTCATGCTTACCTATTGAGGCCAGGTTCCTCAAGATTTCCTGCATCACATCTCTATAAAGTTTCTTCTGCAAAGGATTCAGTAAAGCCCACTCCTCCTGGGTGAAGTTCACAGCCACATCCTCAAAGGTCACTGGGTCCTAAAACAGACCAAATATGTTTCCAGTAAGATGTGTGAGTCTGACAGAACTGGGGATTTATACTCAATTTACAGGAAGATTACATATGATTCTGTCACCTTCAAACATTTATTTTATGTCTTGGTCATCAGAAACTGACTCTATGTCCTTACTTACTTCTTCATGAATTTAACAGCATAATGAACACATGCAAATTATTTATTCATTTTCACTGTGATTACTTTAAATGTTATTTCTCTCTGATGTCAGGGTCTAGAGCACCCTGGAGAAATGAGAGAAATGCTACACAAATGAATCATTTTAAACACATCAACCTCTTGTGAGAAAAACTCATCTCCCTTGTTATTACACACCATTTAACTCAGTACACTCCACGATGTATGAGGTCAAATCTGCAGGAGCTTTCAATGAATAAAACACAGTGAAGAACTGGAAGCTTTTTCTGCTATTCTCATCACCAAACATGAGAGTCCAGGAGGCCTGTGGAAATCCAACTTGTGACAAGGATCAGTTTGCCATACTGGCCTGAGAATTACTCCAGGTGATAAGAAATAGCCAGGTGCAACTGGCTAGATTAAAGTATTGTTGTAAAGAAGTAGTACTTTTAGCTTGTGTAAAATTTATTGCAGACTCAGTTTCTCCATTCTCTCTCTGTCCCATTCATGGAGCTAGGAAGTTATTCAGAAGTTAAGGCTCAGACAACTTTGCATGATATGACATGCTAAAAAGACACAGCTACTTAGACCTCCACAAAACCCTATACACAAAGAGCCTCAGGGCTGCTTCTCACTAGGTTTTTAGCACACACAGGCACACATAATGAAATGATAAAGTGCTAAAACATTTCTTTTTGGTCAAAGCCCTTGCTAAATAACCTTGAGGGATGGGTTAAGAGCTGCATATTGCACAGGAATTCACAACACTCCACAAAGGTCTGATGGTGAATCTGCCCATGATTATATAATGCATAAAGGATTCACAGCACTTTCCTCCAAACAATGTAAAACCTCCATTCTCTAATTTCAGGTGGAAGTTTCCTGGCCAGCCACTCCAGAGGCAATTCTCCCAACATCTCTCACTTCTGAACTCCCATATGGTGCACAGAAGCATAACAGCCCAGCCCCGATTACAGGAATATGTAAGTTGATGACACCACACACTGCCAATAGTGTACAAAGGGTTTATTACTTCCATAATTGAGGTCTCTGGGGAGTAAGGCAGGCCTCTCAAGAAGGCATGAAATGGCTTGAGAGTGCAAGGAAAAGTACATGGACTTATTTTTTAGTTGAGGTTGTGGGTGGACTGAAGAGAGAGTTCACATACAAGGGCAGGAGCATGCATGAATTGAATCTCTTGTCACTGCCACAGGAAGGAAACTAAGGCTTTCCTATCATCATGGATACATGTGGGTCACAAGAGGAGGAAGGAGGGATGAGGCTTCAAAGCTGTCAGCAGTCAAAAAACTGGAGTCAGAGACTTCTCTTTTCTTGTTCTTTGTATAAAGAACTTAGAAATCATCCTTCCTAACCTCACAAGAAGAAAAGCAAAGAACTGAAGACACAGAGCAAACCACTGTTTCCAAAATTGGAAAGAAAGAAGAAACTATTTTGAAATAACTATTCTTAACAAGGCCTATCCTCAAAAGAGACTGTTTCACCAGGGCTTAATGCAAAGACAAAAAAGAATACATCTAAGAACTTCGGGACAATGACAGCAGGTGTAAAATACACAAAATGAGAATACCTGATAGAAAAGCAGAAAGGAACAAAAAAAATAAGTGAAGCAATCATCACTGAGATTTTCCTAACATTAGTGATAGACAGCAAACTGCAGATCCAGGAAGCTAAGAAAAACACAAAACATGAAAAAAAAAGAACACCAAAAACTGCACTGCCAAGCACATCATTTTCAACTGGAGAAAAATCAAAGACAAAGGGAACATTCTGAAAGAAGCCAGAGGGAAAAAACAAACCTTAGTTTTACTTAAACAAGGATAAGAATTAAATCAGACCTCTTTTCAAAAACTATGCAAGCAAGAAATATCATATAACTGGAATCACATATTTGTCCTTTGGAATCTGGGTTCTTTTACTTAGCTATATATATATATATATATATATATATACACACACATATATATATACACACACATATATACATACATATATATACATATATATGAATATATACATACATATATACATACATATATATATAAGATTTATCCATGTTGCACATATTAACAGTTCATTACTTTTTATTGCTGAGTAGGATTGCATTGTACAGATGTACTATAATTTATTCATTCACCAAATGACATTTGAGTTGTTTCCAGGTTTTGGTGATTATGAATAAAGCTGCTGTAAACATTAACATACCAAAACCAAACAAAACAACAACAAAAAACCCCAAATATGCAAGCAAGAAGAGAGTGGAATGAAATATTTAAAGTGCAGAAGGTAAAAACCCACCATCCTAAAACTCTGTGTCAAGCAAAATTATTCTTCAAAAGTGAGGGAGAATATTTTGTAATAACCTATATGTGAAAAGAATCTGGAAAATAATTATATATATATATGTATATATATATATATATAAAAAATAACTGAATATATATATAATAACTGAATAACTTTGCTGTATACCTGAAATGAACACACACTGTAAATCAACTATACTTCAATAAAAAAAATATTAAAAAGCAGATAAGCCTTTGTAATAAAAAAAATCTCTAGGACTGCTGCATCTCAGGAAAAACAGTGATGGAGAAATACTTTCTGAGAAAAAATTGAGGGACTCTAACATCAATACACCTGGTTTTACAAGAAACAGTAAAAGAAATGCATTAGGAGGTACAGGCATACCTTGGAGACAATGAGGGTTCAGTTCCAGACTACCACAATAAAGCAAATCACATGAATTTTTTGGTTTGCCAGTGCATGTAAAAGTTATATTTATACTATTCTGTACTCTATTAAGTGTGCACTAGCATTATGTATAAAAATACAATGTACATACCTTAATTTAAAAATACTTTATTGCTAAAAAATGCTAACCATCAAAGATCACAGATCACAGACCACCATAACAAATGTAACAAAAATTTGAAATACTGTGAGAATTACCACAATGTGACAGACACACAAAATGAGCAAATGCTATTGAAAAAAAGGTGCCAATAGATTTGCTTCACACAGGGTTACAACCAGTCTTCAACTTGCAGAAAATGCATTATCTGTAAAGTGCAATAAAGTGAATCGCAATAAAATAAGGTATGTCTGAAAATGATATAAACAGGTGGAACATTAGAAAAGAGGACCCTTTAAGAGCTGTTCTCAGTTCACTATAGCCTTGTTGGTCTCATGGACACAAGCCCCACTGGTTTTCAAAGCTAGATGTTTTGGGACTTCCCTGGTGGTCCAGTGGTTATAAGATTCTGCCCTTCCACTGCAGGGGACGTGGGCTCCATCCCTGATCAGGGAACTAGGATCCCACATGCTGTGTGGTTGTGCCCCCACCCCTGAAAGGCTAGATGTTTGGGGGGCTTGTCTTCATGTGTGACTCTTAAAAGCTGGGGTGCCAAGTGTGGGGTCTAAACCCTTTGCTCCTTAAGGAGAAGCTTGGAGTTTTGAGTGCCTTCCTGAAGGTGGGGTGCCATACATGGGTTGGGGGCCGGTTATGGTAAGATAGTGCCTCAGCTTCTACCCACTTTGATGTGGGTGTTCTCATTTGCCCTATGCATAGGGAATTGCCAGTTATGGGCAACGAGAGATGAGTTGCTGTATGTTCCTATACGCATGACAACATCTGCTGCTGCCCTGCCTGGATCACACCCGGGTTCTCCGGGCTGTCTCTGCATAGCTAGACTGAGTCCTCTCCCAGAGCCTGTCTGCCCAGGATTCCTGGGGTGCTGCCCTGTGTGTGCAAGGACAATGGTTGCTTCCAGCTGCCCCACCAAGATCACACCCAAGACCCTTGGTCTGTCTTTGTGTACAGACCGAGTCTTTTCCCAGGGCCCAGTTGGCCCAGATCTCCCACCAGGCTGTGGTGTGGAGTGTAGAGGGCCAGGGTGTTTGCCCAATTCACACTGGGGAGTGGTGAGGCAGCAGCTGCCAGTGCCAGGCTCTCTCTGCGCTGATTGTTGACAAGCCAGCATGTGCACACTCCTTGCGAGTAGCATCTTGGCTTCTCCAGCCCTTGTGACTGTCCCAGTGGTTTTCCGAGCAGCCAAGAGGGCTAGTCTCCTCTCCACAGGACGCCAGGACTGGGATACACAGATTGTGGCTCCGCCTGCTTGCTCCCCAAGGTGAGGGGCTGCCCGTGTGGACCTTCTCTTCCTTTCAGATCCCTCCCAAGGGCACAGAACCCAATCTAATGTCTTTTTTTCTGTCCTACCCAGTTATGTGGAGATCTTTCTTGCGGCTTTGGTTGTACAGAAGTTCTTCTGGGGACCTCCCTGGTAGTCCAGTGGTTAAGACTCTGCACTTCCACTGTACGGGCATGTGTTCAATTCCTGGTTGGGTAACTAAGATCCTGCAAGCTGTGCAGTGTGGGCCAAAAAAAAAAAAAAAAAGTTCTTCTGCCAGGTTCCAGTTAATTTTCTGTGAGAACTGTAGCAAGTATTTTTGATGTGTTGTAGGGGTAGGGGAGTTCCACATCCTCCTACCCTGTCATCTTGATTTCCCTTTCTCCTTTCAAATTATTATACTATTTGTTATGGTGATCTGTGATCAATGATCTTTGATGTTACTACAATGACTCACTGAAGGCTCAGATGATGGTTGGTATTTTTTAGCTCTAAAGTATTTTAAAAGTAAGGTATCTACACTTTTTATACATAATGTTGTTATACACTTAATAGGCTATAATATAGGGTAAACATAGATTTATATACACTAGGAAACCAAAATTCATGTGATAATTGCTTCATTGTGATAACTGCTTTATTGCAGTGGGCTGAACCTGCAATATCTCTGTGGTATACCTGTGGTAGATACACAAAAGAAAAAGGTAAAGGAATCTAAGCATACCAAAAAAGACAGGAATCTAAGCAAGCAAAGAAGACAGGAAAATAGGAATTACAAAACAGCCAGAAAACAGTGAACAAAATAGCAATAAGGACATACCTATCAATAATTACTTTAAATGTAAAACAAATAATAAATTCTCCCATCAAAACACAGAGTGGCTGAATGAATTAAAAAAAAAAGACTCACCTATATACTGCCTACAAAAACCTCACCTGAGGTACAAGTGCACACACAGACTGAAAGGATGGAAAAAAAATATTCCATGCAAATGGAAACCAGAAGAAAACTGGGCAGTCAAAATAGATTTAAGATAGAGACTGTTATAAGAGACAAAAAAGGTCATTATATAATGATAAAGGAGTAAATCCAAAAAGAGAATATAACATTTGTAAACATTTATGCACTCAAAAAAGGAATATCTGAATATGTAAAACAAAATTTAACAGATCTAAAGGGAGAAGTAGAAAGCCATACAATAACAGAAAGGGGGCTTCCCTGGTGGCGCAGTGGTTGAGAGTCCGCCTGCCAATGCAGGGGACACGGGTTCGTGCCCTGGTCCGGGAAGATCCCACATGCTGTGGAGCGGCTGGGCCCGTGAGCCATGGCCGCTGAGCCTGCGCGTCCAGAGCCTGTGCTCCGCAACGGGAGAGGCCACAACAGTGAGAGGCCTGCGTACAGCAAAAAATAAAAATAAAAAAAATAAAAAATAACAGAAAGGGACTTTAATACCCCAATTTCATCAGTGGATACATCATTCAGACAGAAAATCAATAAAGAAACACTGGACTTCAGTGACACATTAGGCCAGTCATTCCATCCAAAAGCGACAGAATACACAATCTTCTCAAGGGCACATGGAACATTCTCTAGGAGAGAGCATATGTTAGGCCACAAAACAAGTCTTAATAAATTTAAGAAGATGAAAGTCATATAAAGCATCTTTCCTGACCACAGTGCCATACAACTAGAAATCCATTATGAGAAGATAACTGGAAAATTCACATGTGGAGATTAAAAATGATACTGAACAACCAATAGGTTAAAGAAATCAAAAGAGAAATTTTAAAAAGTACCTTGAGACAAATGAAATGGAAATATAGTAGAACCCCATTATCTGTGAGGGATACATTCCAAGACACTGAGTGCATGCCTGAAACCATGAATAGTAATTAACACCACAAATATTATGTTTTTTCCTATACATACACATGCACACACAGTGTGTATACAATGAAAAAAGGGATGATTCATATCCCAGGTAAGATGGAGCAGGATGGCACAAAGTTTTATCATACTCCTCAGGACACTGCACAATTCAAAACTTTATTTTAAAAAATGTTTAACGTATTTAAAAAATGTCTATTTCTGTAATTTTCCATTTAATATTTTCAGACCACAGTTGACTGCAGGTAACTGAAAGTGTAAAAAGCAAAACTGCAGGGCTTGCCTGGTGGCGCAGTGCTTGAGAATCTGCCTGCCAGTGCAGGGGAAACAGGTTTGAGCCCTGGTCTGGGAAGATCCCACATTCCGCGGAGCAACTGGGCCTGTGAGCCACAACTACTGAGCCTGCACATGTGGAGCTTTTGCTCTGCAACAAGAGAGGCCACGACAGTGAGAGGCCTGTGCAGTGCCATGAAGAGTGGACCCAGCTCGCTGCAACTAGAGAAAGCCCACACACAGAAATGAGGACCCAACACAGCCAAAAATAAATTTAAAAACCTTAAAAAAGAAAAAGAGAAAAGAAAAACTGCAGGTAAAGGGGGACTATTGTGCAACATACTGAAACATACAGGATGCAGCAAAAGCATTTCCAAGAGGGAAGTTCACAGTGATAGTATTAATTAACAAACAAACAAGATCTCAAAAAACCTAACTTTACATATCAAGGAACTAGAAAAAGAAGAAAAAGCAAATGGAAAAGTTAGTAAAATGAAAGAAATAACAAAGATCACAGTGGAAATAAATAAACACTAAAAAGAGAGGAGAAAAACAATAAATGAAACTAAGATCTTTAAAAATATAAGGTAGATGCCAGGAAAAAGACGTGGAGATCACTTCCCTCCACACAAATACACCGCACATACACCTACATGTGGAACAACTACAGAACATCTACTATACGCTGGCAGAAGACTTCAGACTTCCCAGAGGGCAAGAAACTCCTCACGTACCTGGCCGTGTGGCTGACAGGGTCTTGGTGCTCCAGCCTGCTGTCAGGGCTGAGCCTCTGAGGTGGGAGAGCTGAGTTCAGTACACCGGACCACCAGAGACCTCCGGACCCTATGTAATATCTATCAGCGAGGGGTCTCCCAGCGATCTCTGTCTCAACCCTAAGACCGAGCTCCACTCAATGGCCAGCAAGCTCCAGTGCTGGACACCCCATGCCAAACAACTAGCAAGACAGGAACACAACCTAACCCAGTAGCAGAGAGACTGCCTAAAATCATACTGAGTTCACAGACACCCCAAAACACACCACTGGACATGGCCCTACCTGCCAGAAAGACAAGATCCAGCCCCACCCAGCAGAACACAGGCACCAGTCCTCTCTACCAGGAAGCCTACACAAGCCCCTTAACCAACCTTACCCACCGGGGGCAGACACCAAAAGCAACGGGAACTACAAACCTGTAGCCTGTGAAAAAGAGACACCAAACACAGTAAGTTAAACAAAATGAGAAGACAGAGAAATATGCAGCAGATGAAGGAGCAAGATAAAAACCCACCAGACCAGGGCTTCCCTGGTTGCGCAGTGGTTGAGAGTCAACCTGCTAATGCACAGGACACGGATTCGTGCCCTGGTCTGGGAAGATCCCACATGCCGCAGAGCGGCTGGGCCCGAGCCATGGCTGCTGAGCCTGTGTGTCCGGAGCCTTTGCTCCGCAACAGGAGAGGCCACAACAGTGACAGGCCCGCATACCGCAAAAAAAAAAAAATCCCAGAACACCAAATAAATGAAGAGGAAATAGGCAGACTACCTGAAAAAAATTCAGAGTAATGATAGAAAAGATGATCCAAAAATCTTGGAAATAGAATGGAAAAATACGAGAAATGTTTAACAAGACCTAGAAGGACTAAAGAGCAAAGAAACAACAATGAACAACACAATAAATGAAATTAAAAATTCCCTAGAAAGAGAGGCAGAAAAAAGGATAAATGACCTGGAAAATAAAATACTGGAAATAACTGCTGCAGAGCAGAATAAAGAAAAAAGAATGAAAAGAATCGAGGATAGTCTCAGAGACGTCTGGGACAACATTAAACCCACCAACACTCGAAATATAGGGGTCCCAGAAGAAGAAGAAAACAAGAAAGGGTGGAGCTTCAAGACGGTGGAAGAGTAAGATGCAGAGATCACCTTCCTCCCCACAACTACATCAGAAATACATCTGCACATGGAACTGCTCCTATAGAACACATACTGAATGCTGGCAGAAGACCTCAGACCTCCCAAAAGGCAAGAAACTCCCCACGTACATGGGCAGGCCAAAAGAAAAAACAGACAAAAGAATAGGGATGGAACCTGAACCAGTGGGAGGGAGCTGTGAAGGAGGAAAGGTTTCCAAACACTAGGAAGCCCCTTCGCGGGTGGAGACTATGGGTGGCAGAGGGGGGAAGCTTTGGAGCCACGGAGGAGAGCGCAGCAACAGGGGTGCGGAGGGCAAAGCAGAGAGATTCCCGCACAGAGGAACGGTGCCGATTAGCACTCACCAGCCCGAGAGGCTTGTCTGCTCACCCGCCAGGGCTGGCAGGGGCTGGGAACTGAGGCTGGGGCTTTGGTTGGATCCCAGGAAGAGGAGTGGGGTTGGCTGTGAGAACACAGCCTGAAGGGACTAGTGCACCACAGGTAGCCGGGAGGGAGTCTGGGAAAAACTCTGGAGCTGCTGCAGAGGGTAGAATCTTGTTATTCCCTCTTTGCTTCTTGGTGCGCACTAGAAGAGGGGATTAAGAGTGCCCCTTAAAGGAGCTCCAGAGACGGGCGTGAGCTGCGGCTATCAGTGCGGACCCCAGAGACGGGCATGGGACGCTAAGGCTGCTGCTGCAGCCACCAAGAAGCCTGTGTGCGAGCACAGGTCACTATCCACAACTTGCCTCCCGGGAGCCTGTGCAGCCCGCCACTGCCAGGGTCCTGTGATCCAGAGACAACTTCCCCAGTAGAACGCACAGCATGCCTCAGGCTGTTGCAACGTCACACAGGCCTCTGCCAATGCAGGCTAGCCCCGATTCCGTGCCCCTGCTTCCCCCCGGCCTGAGTGAGCCAGAGACCCCGAAGTAGCTGCTCCTTTAAGCCTGTCCTGTCTGAGCAAAGAACAGACGCCTTCAGGCGACCTACACGCAGAGGCAGGTCCAAATCCAAAGCTGAACCCCGGGAGCTGTGTGAACAAAGAAGAGAAAGGGAAATTTCTCCCAGCAGCTTCAGGAGCAGCGGATTAAATCTCCACAATCAACTTGATGTACCCTGCATCGGTGGAATACCTGAATAGACAACGAATCATCCCAAATTGAAGAGGTGGAGTTGGGGAGCAAAGATATATATATTTTTCCCCCTTTCCTCTTTTTGTGAGTGTGCATGTGTATTCTTCTTTCTGTGATTGTGTCTGTATAGCTTTGCTTTTACCATTTGTCCTAGGATTCTGTTCATCCCGTTTTTTTTACTTTCAAAAATATTTTTCTTAATATTTTTTATTTTAATAAATTTATTTTATCTTCTTTCTTTCTTTCATTCCTTCTTTCTTTCTTATTTTTTCTCTCTCTTAATTTGACCTGTGTGGATGAAAGGCTGTAGGTGCTCCAGCCAGGAGTCAGGGCTGTGCCTCTGAGGTGGGAGAGACAACTTCAGGACACTGGTCACAAGAGGCCTCCCAGCTCCACATAACATCAAATGGTGAAAATCTCCCAGAGATCTCCATCTCAACACCAAGACCCAGCTTCACTCAACGACCAGCAAGCTACAGTGCTGGACACCCTATGCCAAAGAAGTAGCAAGAGAGGAACACAACCCCATCCATTAGCAGAGAGGCTGCCTAAAATCATAATAAATCACAAACACCCCAAAACATACCACCAGACGTGGATCTGCCCACCAGAAAGACAAGATCCAGCCTCATCCACCAGAACACAGGCACTAGTTCTCTCCACTAGGAAGCCTACAGAACCCACTGAACCAACCTTAGCCCCTGGGGACACACACCAAAAACAACGGGAACTACGAACCTGCAACCTGCGAAAAGGAGACCCCAAACACAGTAAGTTAAGCAAAATGAGAAGACAGAGAACTACATCACAGATGAAGGAGCAAGGTAAAAACCCACCAGACTAAACAAATGAAGAGGAAATAGGCAGTCTACCTGAGAAAGAATTCAGAATAATGATAGTAAAGATGATCCAAAATCTTGGAAATAGAATAACACAAGAAACATTTAACAAGGACCTGGAAGAATTAAAGAGCAACCAAACAATGATGAACAACACAATAAATGAAATTAAAAATTCTCTAGAAGGGATCAATAGCAGATTAACTGAGGCAGAAGAACGGATAAGTGACCTGGAAGATAAAATCGTGGAAATAAATACTGCAGAGCACAATAAAGAGAAAAGAATGAAAGGAACTTAGGACAGGCTCAGAGACTTCTGGGACAACGTTAAACACACCAACATTCGAATTATAGGGGTCACAGAAGAAGAAGAGCAAAAGAAAGGGACTGAGAAAATATTTGAAGAGAGTATAGTTGAAAACTTCCCTAATATGGGAAAGGAAATAGTCAAGTCCAGGGAGAGGAGTGGGGTTGATGCACAGAGTTTAATGCACAGAGAGTCCCATACAGGATAAATTCAAGGAGAGAAAAACGACAAGACACATATTAATCAAACTATCAAAAATTAAATACAAAGAAAAAATATTAAAAGCAGCAAGGGGAAAAAAACACACAAGGGAATCCCCATAAGGTTAACAGCTGATCTTTCAGCAGAAAGTCTGCAAGCCAGAAGGAAGTGGCAGGACATATTTAAAGTGATGAAGGAGAAATATCTACAACCAAATTATTCTACCCAGGAAGGATCTCATTCAGATTTATGGAGAAATTAAAACTTTCATAGACAAGCAAGTGCTAAGAGAATTCAGCAGCACCAAACCAGCTTTACAACAAATGCTAAAGGAATTTCTTTAGGAAGGACACAGAACAGAAGGAAAAGACCTAAAATAACAAACTCAAAACATTTAAGAAAATGGGAATAGCAACATACATATTGATAATTACCTTAAATGTAAATGGATTAAATGCTCCAAAACAAAAGACACAGACTGGCTAAATGGATACAAAAACAAGACCTGTCTACAAGGCACCTACTACAGACATAAGGGCACATACAGACTGAACGTGAGGGGATGGAAAAAGATATTCCATGCAAATGGAAATCAAAAGAAAGCTGGACAAGCAATTCTCATATCAGACAAAATAGACTTTAAAATAAAGACTGTTAGAAGGGACAAAGAAGGACACTACATAATGATCAAGGGATCGATCCAAGAAGAAGATATAACAATTGTAAATATTTATGCACCCAACATAGGAGTGCCTCAATACATAAGGCAAATATTAACAGCCATAAAAGGGGAAATCAACAGTAACACAATCATAGTAGGGGACTTTAACACCCCACTTTCACCAGTACACAGATCATCCAAAATGAAAATAAATAAGGAAACAAGAGCTTCAAATGATACATTAAACAAGATGGACTTAACAGAATACACTTTCTTCTCAAGTGCTCATGGAAACTTCTCCAGGATACATCATATCTTGGGTCACAAATCAAGCCTTGGTAAATTCAAGAAAATTGACATCGTATCAAGTATCTTTTCCGACCACAGCACTATGAGACTAGATATCAATTACAGGCAAAAATCTGTAATAAAATACAAACACATGGAGGCTAAACAGTACACTACTTAATAACCAAGAGATCAATGAAGAAATCAAAGAGGAAACAAAAAATACCTAGAAACAAATGACAATGACAATACGACGAACCAAAACCTATGGGATGCAGCAAAAGCAGTTCTAAGAGGGAAGTTTATACCAATACAGTCCTACCTTAAGAAACAAGAAACATCTCAAGGAAACATCCTAACCTTGCACCTAAAGCAATTAGAGAAGGAAGAACAAAAAAACCCCCAAAGTTAGCAGAAGGAAAGAAAGAAAGATCAGATCAGAAATAAATGAAAAACAAATGAAAGAAATGATAGCAAAGATCAATAAAACTAAAAGTTCGCTCTTTGAGAAGATAAACAAAATTGATAAACCATTAGCCAGACTCATCAAGAAAAAAAGGGAGAAGGCTCAAATCAATAGAATTAGAAATGAAAAAGGAGAAGTAACAACTGACAATGCAGAAATACAAAGGATCATGAGCGATTACTACAAGCAACTCTATGTCAATAAAATGGACAACCTGGAAGAAATGGACATATTCTTAAAAATGCACAACCTGCCGAGACTGAACCAGGAAGAAATAGAAAATATGAACGGACCAATCACAAGCACTGAAATTGAAACTGTGATGAAAAATCTTCCAACAAACAAAAGCCCAGGACCAGATGGCTTCACAGGCGAATTCTATCAAACATTTAGAGAAGAGCTAATGCCTATCCTTTTTAAACTCTTCCAAAATGTAGCAGAGGGAGGGACACTCCCAAACTCATTCTACGAGGCCACCATCACCCTGATACCAAAACCAAAGACGTCACAAAGAAATAACACGACAGGCCAATATCACTGATGAACACAGATGCAAAAATCCTCAACAAAATACTAGCAAACAGAAGCCAACAGCACATTAAAAGGATCATACACCATGATCAAGTGGGGTTTATTTCAGGAATGCAAGGATTCTTCAATATACGCAAATAAATCAATGTGATACACCATATTAACAAATTGAAGGAGAAAAACCACATGAGCATCTCAATAGATGCAGAAGAAGTGTTCAACAAAACTCAACACCCATCTATGATAAAAACCCTGCAGAAAGTAGGCATAGAGGGAACTTTCCTCAACATAATAAAGGCCATATATAACAAACCCACAGCCAACAACATCCTTGATAGTGAAAAACTGAAAGCATTTCCACTAAGATCAGGAACAAGACAAGGTTGCCCACTCTCACCACTCTTATTCAACATAGTTTTTGGAAGTTTTAGCCACAGCAACCAGAGAAGAAAAGGAAATAAAAGGAATCCAAATTGGAAAAGAAGTAAAGCTGTTACTGTTTGCAAATGACATGATACTATACATAGAGCATCCTAAAGATGCTACCTAGAAGCTAACTAGTAGCTCTAGAAAACTACTAGAGCTAATAAATGAATTTGGTAAAGTTACAGGATACAAAATTAATGCACAGAAATCTCTGGCATTCCTATACACTAATGATGAAAAATCTGAAAGGGAAATTAAGAAAACACTCCCATTTACCAGTGCAACAAAAAGAATAAAATATCTAGGAATAAACCTACCTGAGGAGACAAAAGACCAATATGAAGAAAATTATAAGACACTGATGAAAGAAATTAAAGATGATACAAATAGATGCAAAGATATACCATATTATTGGATTCGAAGAATCAACATTGTGAAAATGACTCTACTACCCTAAGTAATCTACAGACTTAATGAAATCCCTATCAAACTACCACTGGCATTTTTCACAGAACTGGAACAAAGAATTTCACAATTCGTATGGAAACACAAAGGACCCCGAATAGCCAAAGCAATCTTCAGAATGAAAAGTGGAGCTGGAGGAATCAGGATCCCTGACTTCAGACTATATTACAAAGCTACAGTAATCAAGACAGTATGGTACTGGCACAAAAACAGAAAGATAGATCAATGGAACAGGATAGAAAGCCGAGATAAATGCATGCACATATGGTCATCTTATCTTTGATAAAGGAGGCAGGAATGTACAGTGGAGAAAGGACACCCTCTTCAATAACTGGTGCTGGGAAAACTGGACAGGTACGTGTAAAAGAATGAGATTTGATCACTCCTTAACACCATACACAAAAATAAGCTCAAAATGGATTAAAGACCTAAATGTAAGTCCAGAACTATCAAACTCTTAGAGGAAAACATAGGCAGAATACTCTATGTCATAAATCACAGCAAGATCCTTTTTGACCCACCTCCCAGAGAAATGGAAATAAAAACAAAAACAAATGGGACCTAATGAACTTCAAACCTTTTGCACAGCAAAGGAAACCATAAACAAGACCAAAAGACAACCCTCAGAATGGGAGAAAATATTTGCAAATGAAGCAACTGACAAAGGATTAATCTGCAAAATTTACAAGCAGCACATGCAGCTCAATATCAAAGAAATAAACAGTCCAACCCCCAAATGGGCAGAAGACCTAAATAGACATCTCTCCAAAGAAGATATACAGACTGCCAACAAACACATAAAAGAATGCTCAACATCATTAATCATTAGAGAAATGCCAATCAAAACTACAATGAGATATCATCTCACACTGGTCAGAATAGCCATCATCAAAAACTCTAGAAAGAATAAATGCTGGAGAGGGTGTGGAGGAAAGGGAACACTCTTGCACTGCTGATGGGAATGTGAATCGGTACAGACACTATGGAGACCGGTATGGAGGTTCCTTAAAAAACTAAAAATAGAACTACCATATGACCCAGTAATGCCACTACTGGGCATATACACTGAGGAAATCATAATTCAAAAAGAGACACGTACCAAAATGTTCATTGCAGCTCTATTTACAATAGTCAGGACATGGAAGCAACCTAAGTGTCCATCAACAGATGAATGGATAAAGAAGATGTGGCACATATATACAATGAAATATTACTGAGCCATGAAAAGAAACGAAATTATTTGTAGTGAGGTGGATGGACTTAGAGTCTGTCATACAGAGTGAAGTAAGTCAGAAAGAGAAAAACAAATACCGGATGCTAACACATATATATGGAATCTAAGAAAAAAAAAAAAGGTCATGAAGAACCTATGGGCAAGATGGGAATAATGACACAGACCTACTAGAGGATGGGCTTGAGGATATGGGGACGGGGAACGATAAGCAGTGACAAAGTGAGAGAGTGGCATGGACATATATATACTACCAAATGTAAAATAAATAGCTAGTGGGAAACAGCTGCATAGCACAGGGAGATCAGCTTGGTGCTTCTGACCACCTACAGAGGGGGGAGGGAGGGAGACGCAAGAGGGAGGAGATATGAGAACATATGTATATGTATAACTGATTCACTTTGTTATAAAGCAGAAGCTAACACACCACTGTAAAGCAATTATACTCCAATAAAGATGTTAAAAAAATGAAAGAAACACTGGCCTTCAGTGACACATTAGGCCAGTCATTCCATCCAAAAGCAACAGAATACACAATCTTTTCAAAGGCACGTGGAACATTTTCCAGGACAGAGCATATGTTAGGCCACAAAACAAGTCTTAATAAATTTAAGAAGATTAAAGTCATATTAAGCATCTTTCCCGACCACAGTGCAATACAACTAGAAATCCATTATGAGAAGATAACTGGAAAATTCACACGTGGAGATTAAAAATGATACTGAACAACCAATAGGTTAAACAAATCAAAAGAGAAATTTTAAAAAGTACCTTGAGACAAATGAAATGGAAATATAGTAGAACCCCATTATCTGTGAAGGATACATTCCAAGACACTGAGTGGATGCCTGAAACCATGAATAGTAATTAACCCCACAAATATTATGTTTTTTCCTGTGCATACACATTCACACACAGTGTGTATACAACAAACAAAGGGATGATTCATATCCCAGGCAACATGGAGCAGGATGGCACAACGTTTTATCACACTCCTCAGGACAATGCACAATTCAAAACTGTACTTTAAAAAATGTTTAAAGTATTTTAAAAATGTCTATTTCTGTAATTTTCCATTTAATATTTTCAGACCACTGTTGACTGCAGGTAACTGAAACTGTAAAAACCAAAACTGCAGATAAAGGGGGACTATTGTGCAACAAACTGAAACTTACATTATGCATCAAAAGCATTTCCAAGAGGGAAGTTCACAGTGATAGTGATAAGTCAAGAAACAAAAAAAGGTCTCAAAAAACCTAACTTTACATATCAAGGAACTAGAAAAAGAAGATAAAGGAAATGCAAAGTTAGTAAAATGAAAGAAAGAGAAAAGATCACAGTAGAAATAAGTGAAAAAGACTAAAAAGAGAGTAGAAAAACAATCAATGAAACTAGGAGCTTTTAAAATATAAGATAGATATCCAATAGAGATGGTGGAGGAATAAGACGTGGAGATCACCTTCCTCCTCACAAATACACCACAAATACATCTACATGTGGAACAACTACAGAACACCTACTAAATGCAGGCAGAGGACGTCAGACTTCCCAGAGGGCAGAAACTCCCCACGTACCTGGCTGTGTGGCTGACAGGGTCTTGGTGCTCCAGCCTGCTGTCAGGACTGAGCCTCTGAGGTGGGAGAGCTGAGTTTAGTACACTGGACCACCAGAGACCTCATGGCCACATGTAATATGAATCAGCGAGGGCTCTCCCAGAGGTCTCTGTCTCAACCCTAAGAACCAGCTCCACTCAATGGCCAGCAAGCTCAAGTGCTGGACACCCCATGCCAAACAACTAGCAAGACAGGAACACAACCTAACCCAGTAGCAGAGAGACTGCCTAAAATCATACTAAGTTCACAGACACCCAGCCCTGCCCACCAGAAAGAATATCCAGCCCCATCCACCAAAACACAGGCACCAGTCCTCTCTACCGGGAAGCCTACACAAGCCCCTTAACCAACATTACCCACCGGGGGCAGACACCAAAAACAACAGGAACTACAAACCTGTAGCCTGCGAAAAAAAGACACCAAACACAGTAAGTGATGAGATGACAGAGTAATATGCAACAGGTGAAGGAGCACAAGTAAAAACTCACCAAACCAAACAAATGAAGAGGAAATAGGCAGCATACCTGAAAAAGAATTCAGAGTAATGACAGAAAAGATGATCCAAAAATCTTGGAAATAGAACGGAGAAAATACGAGAAATGTTTAACAAGACCTAGAAGGACTAAAGAGCAAAGAAACAACAATGAACAACACAATAAATGAAATTAAAAATTCCCTAGAAAGAATCAATAGCAGAATAAATGAGGCAGAAGAAAGGATAAATGACCTGGAAGATAAAATACTGGAAATAACTGCTGCAGAGCAGAATAAAGAAAAAAGAATGAAAAAAATTGAGGACAGTCTCAGAGACCTCTGGGACAACATTAAATGTACCAACATTCGAATTATAGGCGTCCCAGAAGAAGAAAACAAGAAAGGGAGGAGCTTCAAGATCACGGAACAGTAAGACGTGGAGATCACCATCCTCTCCACAACTACATCACAAATACATCTGCATGTGGAACTGCTCCTATAGAACACCTACTGAACACTGGCAGAAGACCTCAGACCTCCCAAAAGGCAAGAAACTCCCCACGTACCTGGGTAGGGAAAAAGAAAAAACACAGACAAAAGAATAGGGATGGGACCTGCACCAGTGGGAGGGAGCTGTGAAGGAGGAAAGGTTTCCACACACTAGGAAGCCACTTCGCGGGCGGAGACTGCAGGTGGCTGACGGGGGAAGCTTCGGAGCCACAGAGGAGAGCGCTGCAACAGGGGTGTGGAGAGCAAAGCGGAGAGATTCCCACACAGACGAATGGTGCCAACCAGCACTCACCAGCCCGAGAGGCTTGTCTGCTCACCTGCTCTGGCTGGTGGGGGCTGGGAGCTGAGGCTCGGGTTTCACTTGGATCCCTGGGAGAGGACTGTGGTTGGCTGTGTGAACACAGCCTGAAGGGACTACTGCACCACAGCTACCTGGGAGAGAGTCTGGGAAAAAGCCTGGAGCCGATGCAGAGACAAGAGACTTTTTCTTCCCTCTTTGTTTCCTGGTGCATGAGAAGAGGGGATTAAGAGCACCGCTTAAAGGAACTCCAGAGACGGGCGCGAGCCGCAGCTATCAGCACGGACCCCAGAGATGGGCATGGGATGCTAAGGCTGCTGCTGTAGCCACCAAGAAGCCTGTGTGCAAGCACAGGTCACTCTCCACACCTCCCCTCCCAGGAGCCTGTGTAGCTTGCCACTGCCAAAGTCCCGTGATCCAGGGACAACATCCCAGGAGATCGCACGGCATGCCTCAGACTGGTGCAACATCACACCAGCCTCTGCCACCACAGGCTCTCTGGGCATCTGTACCCCTCCCTCCCCCTGGCCTGAGAGAGCCAGAGCCCCCAAATCAGCAGCTCCTTTAACCCCGTACTCTCTGAGCGAGGAACAGACACCCTCAAGCAACCTACAGGCAGAGGCAGGGCCAAATCCAAAGGTGAACCCTGGGAGCTGTGAGAACAAAGAAGAGAAAGGGAAATCTCTCCCAGCAGCTTCAGAAGCAGCAGATTAAAGCTCCACAATCAACCTGATGTACCCTGCATCTGTGGAATATATGAATAGACAATGAATCATCCCAAAATAAGGAGGTGGACTTTGAGAGCAAGATTTATGATTTTTTCCCCTTTTCCTCTTCTTGTGAGTGTGTATGTGTATGCTTCTGTGTGATATTTTGTCTGTATAGCATTGCTTTCACCATATGTCCTAGGGTTCTGTATGCCTATCTTTTTACTTTTAAAAAACATTTTCTTAATAATTTTTAATATTTTTATTTGTGGTACGCAGGTCTGTGATGGTTGTGGCCTCTACCATTGTGGAGCACAGGGTCCAGACGCACAGGCTCAGTGGCCAAGGGTAATGGGCCTAGCCGCTCCATGGCATGTGGGATCTTCCTGGACCAGAGCACAAACCCATGTCCCCTGCATCAGCAGGTGGACCCTCAACCAGTGCAATTCCAGGGCAGCCCAATAATTATTTTTTAATAACTATTTTTTAAATCTTGCTTTATTTTATTTTATTTTACCCTCTTTCTTTTCTTCTACATTTTCTCCCTTTTATTCTGAGCCATGTGGATGAAAGGCTCTTGGTGCTCCAGCCAGGAGTCAGTGCTGTGCCTTTGAGGTGGGAGAGCCAGATTCAGGACACTGGTCCACAAGAGACCTCCCAGCTCCACGTAATATCAAACCGTGAAAATCTCCCAGAGATCTCCATCTCAAAGCCAACACCCAGCTTCACTCAAAAACCAGCAAGCTACAGTGCTGGATTCCCTACAACAAAGAACTAGCAAGACAGGAACACAACCCCACCCATTAGCAGAGAGGCTGCCTAAAATCATAAGAAGGCCACAGACAACCCAAAACACACCACCAGACATGGACCTGCCCACCAGAAAGACAAGATCCAGCCTCATCCACCAAGACACAGGCACTAGTCCTCTCCAACAGTAAATCTACACAACCCACTGAAGCAACCTTAGCCACTGGGGACACACACCAAAAACAATGGGAACTACGAACCTGCAGCCTGCAAAAAGGAGACCCCAAACACAGTAAGATAAGCAAAAATGAGAAGACAGAAAAACACACAGCAGGTGAAGAAGCAAGGTAAAAACCCACCAGACAGAACAAATGAAAAGTAAATAGGCAGTCTACCTGAAAAAGAATTCAGAATAATGATAGTAAAGATAATCCAAAATATTGGAAATAGAATAGATAAAATGCAAGAAACACTTAACAAGGACCTAGAAGAACTAAAGAGGAAACAAGCAACAATGAACAACACAATAAATGAAATTAATAATACTCTAGAGGGGCTTCCCTGGTTGCGTAGGGGTCGAGAGTCCGCCTGCCAATGCAGGGAACACGGGTTCATGCCCCAGTCTGGGAAGATCCCACATGCCGCGGAGTGGCTGGGCCCATGAACCATGGCCGCTGTGCCTGCATATCTGGAGCCTGCATGTCTGGAGCCTCTCCTCCACAACGTGAGAGGCCACAACAGTAAGAGGCCTGCGTACGGCAAAAAAAGAAAAAGAAAAAAGAAAAAAATACTCTAGAAGGGATCAATAGCAGATTAACTGAGGCAGAAAAATAGATAAGTGACCTGGAGATAAAATAGTGGAAATAACTACTGCAGAGCAGAAATAAGAAAAAAGAATGAAAAAAACTGAGGACAGTCTCAGAGACCTCTGGGACAACATTAAATGCACCAACATTCAAATTATAGTGGGCCCAGAAGAAGAAAAAAGAAAGGGACTGAGAAAATATTTGAAGAGATTATAGTTGAAAACTTCCCTAATATGGGAAAGGAAATAATCAAGTCCAGGAAGCACAGAGAGTCCCATACAGGATAAATCCAAGGAGAAACACACCAAGACACATATTAAACTATCAAAAATTAAATACAAAGAAAAAATATTAAAAGCAGCAAAGGAAAAACAACAAATAACACAGAAGAGAATCCCCATAACGTTAATAGCTGATCTTTCAGCAGAAACTCTGCAAGCCAGAAGGGAGTGGCAGGACATATTTAAAGTGATGAAGGAGAAAAACCTACAACCAAGATTACTCTAGCCAGCAAGGATCTCATTCAGATGTGATGGAGAAATTAAAACTTTACAGACAAGCAAAAGCTGAGAGAGTTCAGTACCACCAAACCAGCTTTACAAAAAATGCTAAAGGAACTTCACTAGGCAAGAAACACAAGAGAAGGAAAAGACCTACAGTAACTAATGCAAAACAATTAAGAAAATGAGAATAGGAACATACATATCGATAATTATCTTAAATGTAAATGGATCAAATGCTCCCACCAAAAGACTCAGACTTGCTGAATGGATAGAAAAACAAGACCCATATATATGCTGTCCACAAGAGACCAACTTCAGACCTAGGGACACATACAGACTGAAAGTGAGGGGATGGAAAAAGATATTCTATGCAAATGGAAATGAAAAGAAAGCTGGAGTTGCAGTTTTCATATCAGAAAAATAGACTTTAAAGTAAAGACTATTACAAGAGATAAAGAAGGACACTACATAATGATCAAGGGATCCATCCAAGAAGGAAATATAACAATTGTAAATATTTATGCACCGAACACTGGAGCACCTCAATACACAAGGCAAATACTAACAGCCATGAAAAGGGAAATCGACACTAACACAATCATAGTAGGGGACTTTAACACCATACTTTCACCAATGGACGGATCATCCAAAATAAAAGTAAATAAGGAAACACAAGATTTCAATGATACATTAAACAAGATGGACTTAATTGACATTTATAGGACATTCCATCCAAAAACAACAGAATACACATTTTTCTCAAGTGCTCATGGAACATTCTCCAGGACAGATCATATCTTGGGTCACAAATCAATCCTTGGTAAAGTTTAGAAAATTGAAATTGTATCAAGTACCTTTTCTGACCACAACACTGTGAGACTAGACATCAATTACAAGAAAAGATATGTAAAAAATACAAACACATGGAGGCTAAACAATACACTACTTAATAATGAAGTGATCACTGAAGAAATTAAAGAGAAATTCAAAAAATACCTAGAAACAAATGAAAATGGAGACAAGATGACCCAAATCCTATGGGATGCAGCAAAAGCAGTTCTAAGAGGGAAGTTTACAGCAAAACAATCCTACCTTAAGAAACAGGAAATGTCTCAAATAAACAACCTAACCTTGCACCTAAAGCAATCAGAGAAAGAAGAACAAAAAAACCCCAAAGATAGCAGAAGGAAAGAAATCATAAAAATCAGATCAGAAATAAATGAAAAAGAAATGAAAGAAACGATAGCAAAGATCAATAAAACTAAAAGCTGGTTCTTTGAGAATATAAACAAAATTGATAAACCATTAGCCAGACTCATCAAGAAAAAAAGGGAGAAGACTCAAATCCATACAATTAGAAATGAAAAAGGAAAAGTAACGACTGACACTGCAGAAATACAAAAGATCATGAGAGATTACTACAAGCAACTCTATGCCAATAAAATGGACAATCTGGAAGAAATGGACAAATTCTTAAAAATGCACAACCTGCTGAGACTGACCAGGAAGAAATAGAGAATATGAACAGACCAATCACAAGCACTGAAACGGAAACTGTGATTAAAAATCTTCCAACAAACAAAAGTCCAGAACTAGATGGCTTCACAGGCAAATACTATCAAACATTTACAGAAGAGCTAACACCTTTGCTTCTCAAATTCTTCCAAAATATAGCAGGGGGAGGAACACTGCCAAACTCATTCTACGAAGCCACCATCACCCAGACACCAAAACCAGACAAAGATGTCACAAAGAAAGAAAACTACAGGCCAGTATCACTGATGAACATAGATGAAAAAATCATGAACAAAATACTAGCAAACAGAATCCAACAGCACATTGAAAGGATCATACACCATGATCAAGTGGGGTATATTCCAAGAATGCAAGGATTCTTCAACATACGCAATCATTGTGATACACCATATTACCAAATTGAAGGAGAAAAACTATACAATCTCAATCGATGCACAGCAATCAGAGACAAAAAAAAAAAAATTAAAAGGAATTCAGATTGGAAAAGAAAAAGTAAAGCTGTCACTATTTGCAGATGACATGATACTATACATAGAGAATCCTAAGGATGCTACCAGAAAACTACTAGAGCTAATCAATGAATTTGGTAAAGTAGCAGGATACAAAATTAATGCACAGAAATCTCTGACATTCTTATACACTAATAATGAAAACTCTGAAAGGGAAATTAAGAAAACACTCCCATTTACCATTGCAACAAAAAGAATAAAATATCTAGAGATAAACCTACCTAAAGAGACAAAAGACCTGTGTGCAGAAAATTATAAGACAATGATGAAAGAAATTAAAGATGATACAAATAGATGCAAAGATATACCATATTCTTGGATTGGAAGAATAAACATTCTGAAAATTACTCTACTACCCAAAGCAATCTGCAGGTTTAATAATGCAATCCCTATCAAACTACCATTGGCATTTTTCACAGAACCAGAACAAAATATTTCACATTTTGTACGGAAAAACTAAAGACCCTGAAAAGCCAAAAGAATCTTGAGAACGAAAAATGGAGCTGGAGGAATTGGGCTCCCTGACTTCAGACTACACTACAAACCTACAAAATCAAGACAGTATGGTACTGGCACAAAAACAGAAATATAGATCAATGGAACAGGATACAAAGACCAGAGATAAACCCACGCACATATGGTCACCTTATCTTTGATAAAGGAGGCAAGAATATACAGTGGAGGAAAGATAGCCTCCCTAATAATTGGTGCTGGGAAAACCGTACAGGTACATGTAAAATTATGAAATTAGAACACTCCCTAACACCATACAGAAATATAAACTCAAATTGGATTAAACAGCTAAATGTAAGACCATACACTATCAAACTCTTAGAGGAAAATATAGGCAGAACACTCTATGACATAATTCACAGCAAGATCCTTTTTGACGCACCTCCTAGGGAAATGGAAATAAAAACACAAACAAATGGGACCTAATGAAACTTAAAAGCTTTTGCACAGCAAAGGAAACCATAAACAAGTCCAAAAGACAACCCTCAAAATGGGAGAAAATATTTGCAAATGAAGCAACTGACAAAGGATTAATCTCCAAAATTTACAAGCAGCACATGAAGCTCAATATCAAAAAAACAAACAACCCAATCCAAAAATGGGCAGAAAACCTAAATAGACACCTCTCCAAAGAAGATATACAGATTGTCAACAAACACATGAAAGAATGCTCAACATCATTAATCATTAGAGAAATGCAAATCCAAACTACAATGAGATATCATCTCACACCAGTCAGAATGGCCACCGTCAAAAAATCTAGAATAAATGCTGGAGAGGGTGTGGAGAAAAGGGAACACTCTTGCACTGTTGGTGGGAATGTAAATTGATACAGCCACTATGGAGAACAGTATGGAGGTTCCTTCAAAACTAAATATGGAACTACCATATGATGCAGTAATTCCACTCCTGGGCATATACCCTGAGAAAACCAAAATTCAAAAGAATCATGTAACAAAATGTTCATTGCTGCTCTATTTACAATAGCGAGGACATGGAAGCAACGTAAGTGTCCATCAACAGATGAATGGATAAAGAAGATATGGCACATATATGCAACGGAATATTACTCAGCCATAAAAAGAAAGAAACTGAGTTATTTGTAGTGAGGTGGATGGACTTAGAGTCTGTCATACAGAGTGAAGTAAGTTAGAAAGAGAAAAGCAAGTACCGTATGCTAGCACATATATATGGAATCTAAGAAAAAAGGTCATGAAGAACCTAGGGGCAATATGGGAATAAAGACATAGACCTGCTAGAGAATGGACTTGAGGATATGGGGAGGGGGAAGTGTAAGCTGTGACAAAGTGAGACAGTGGCATGGACATATATACACTACCAAACGTAAAATAGATAGCTCGTGGGAAGCAGATGAATAGCACAGGGAGAACAGCTTGCTGTTTTGTGACCACCTACAGGGGTGGGATAGGGAGGGTGGCAGGGAGACCCAAGAGGGAAGAGATATGGGAACAGATGTATATTTGTAACTGATTTACTTTGTTATAAGGCAGAAAGTAACACACCATTGTAAAGCAATTATACTCCAATAAAGAAAAAGAAGGAAAAAAAAGAGTTATGTACCAAAATGTTCACTGCATATCTATTTACAATAGCCAGGACATGGAAGCAACCTAAGCGTCCATTAACAGATGAATGGATAAAGAAGATGTGGCACATATATACAATGGAATATTACTCAGCCATAAAAAGAAACGAAATTGAGTTATTTGTAGTGAGGTGGACAGACCTAGTGTCTGTCATACAGAGTGAAGTAAGTCAGAAAGAAAAAAGGAAATACCATATGCTAGCATATATAAATGGAATCTATGGAAAAAATAAAAACAGTCATGAAGAAATTAGGGGCAAGATGCGAATAAAGACACAGACCTACTAGAGAATAAACTTGAGGATATGGGGAGGGGGAAGGGTAAGCTGTGACAAAGTGAAACAGTGACATGGGCATATATACACTAGCAAACGTAAAATAGATAGCTAGTGGAAACAGACACATAGCACAGGGAGATCAGCTCGGTGCTTTGTGACCACCTACAGGAGTGGGATAGGAGGGGTGGTAGGGAGGGAGATGCAAGAGGGAAGAGATATGGGAACATATGTATATGTATAACTGATTCACTTTGTTATAAAGCAGAAACTAACACACCATTGTAAATCAATTATACTCTAATAAAGATGTTTAAAAAAAGAAACAAACATTACACTTCAGTGACACATGAGGACAGTCATTCCATCCACAAGCAACAGTATACACGATCTTCACAAGGGCACATGGAACATTATCAAGGACAGAGCATATGTTAGGCCACAAAACAAGTCTTAATAAATTTAGAAAGATTGAAGTCATATTAAGCATCTTTCCCAACCACAATGCAATACACCTAGAAATCGATTATGAGAAGATAACTGGAAAATTCCCATGTGGAGATATTAAATGATACAAGAACAACCAATAGGTTAAAGAAATCAAAAGAAATTTGAAAAATTACATTGAGAGAAATGAAATGGAAATATAGTAGAACCCCATTATCTGTGAGGGATACATGCCACGACACTGAGTAGAGGCCTGAAACCATGAATAGTAATTAACACCACAAATATTATGTTTTTTTCCTATACATACACATGCACACACAGTGTGTATACAATGAACAAAGGGATGATTCATATCCCAGGCAGGATGGAGCAGGATGGCACAAAGTTTTATCACACTCCTCAGGACAATGCACAATACAAAACTTTATTTTAAAAAATGTTTAAAGTATTTAAAAACTTTATTTCTGTAATTTTCCATTTAATATTTTCAGACCACAGTTGACTGCAGGTCATTGAAACTGTAAAAAGCAGAACTGCAGATAAAGGGGGACTATTGAGCAACACACTGAAACTTACAGGATGCAGCAAAAGCATTTCCAGGAGGGAAGTTCATAGTGATAGTGACAAATCAAAAAACAAAAAATATCTCAAAAAACCTAACTTTACATATCAAAGAAATAGGAAAAGAAAAAGCAAATGCCAAAATTAGTAAAATGAAAGAAATAACAAAGATCACAGTGGAAATAAATGAAGAAGACTAAAAAGAGAGTAGAAAAACAATAATGAAACTAAGAGCTTTTAAAGTACAAGATACATATCCAGTGGAGATGGTGGAGGAATAAGATGTGGAGATCAACTTCCTCCACACAAATACACCGCAAATACATCTACATGTGGAACGACTACAGAACATCTACTAAATGCTGGCAGAAGACCTCAGACTTCCCAGAGGGCAACAAACTCCCCACGTACCCGGCCGTGTGGGTGACAGGGTCTTGGTGCTCTGGCCTGCTGTCAGGCCTGAGCCTCTGAGGTGGGAGAGCTGAGTTCAGTACACTGGACCACAAATGACTTCCCAACCCCATGTAATATCTATCGGTGAGGGGTCTCCCAGAGATCTCTGTCTCAACCCTAAGGCCCAGCTCCACTAAACAGCCAGCAAGTTCCAGTGCTGGACACCCCATGCCAAACAGCTAGCAAGGCAGGAACACAACCTGACCCATTAGCAGAGAGACTGTCTAAAATCATACTAAGTTCACACATACGCCAAAACACACCAATGGACACTGCCCTGCCCACCAGAAAGACAAGATTCAGCCCCACCCACAAGAACATAGCACCAGTTTTCTCTACCAGGAAGCCTACACAAGCCTCTTAACCAATCGTACCCACCAGAGGCAGACACCAAAAGCAATGGTAACTATGAAACTGTAGCCTGCGAAAAACAGACACCAAACACAGTAAGTTAAACAAAATGAAAAGACAGAGAAATATGCAGCAGATGAAGGAACACAAGTAAAAACTCACCAGACCAAACAAATGAAGAGGAAATAGGCAGCCTACCTGAAAAAGAATTCAGAGTAATGATAGAAAACATGATCCAAAAATCTTGGAAATACAATGGAGAAAATACATGAAATGTTTAACAAGGACCTAGAAGGACTAAAGAGCAAACAAACAATGATGAAAAACAGAATAAATGAAATTAAAAATTCCCTAGATGGAATAAAGAGCAGAATAAATGAGGCAGAAGAAAGGATAAATAACCTGGAAGATAAAATAGTGTAAATAACTGCTGCAAAGAAGAATACAGAAAAAAGAATGAAAAGAATTGAAGACAGTCTCAGAGACCTCTGGGACAACATTAAATCTACCAACATTCGAATTATAGAGGCCCCGAAGAAGAAAAAAAAGGGAGGAGCTTCAAGATGGCGGAAGAATAAGATGCGGAGATCACCTTCCTCCCCACAACTACATCAGAAATACATCAGCACATGGAACTGCTCCTATAGAACACCTACTAAACGCTGGCAGAAGACCTCAGACCTCCCAAAAGGCAAGAAACTCCCCACATACCTGGGTAGGCTAAAAGAAAAAAGAGACAGAAGAATAGGGATGGGACCTGCACCAGTGGCAGGGAGCTGTGAAGGAGGAAAGGTTTCCACACACTACGAAGCCACTCCGTGGGCAGAGACTGTGGGTGGCAGAGGGGGGAAACTTCAGAGCCATGGAGGAGAGAGCAGCAATGGGTGCAGAGGGCAAAGTGGAGAGATTCCCACACAGAGGAATGGTGCCAATCAGCACTCACCAGCCTGAGAGGCTTGTATGCTCACCCGCCGGGATGGGTGGGGGCTGCGAACTGAGGCTCGGGCTTCGGTTGGATACCAGGGAGAGGACTGGTGTTGGCTGTGGGAGCACAGCCTGAAGGGACTAGTGAGCCACAGTTAGCTGGGAGGGAGTATGGGAAAATATCTGGAGCTGCGAAAGAGGCAAGAGACTATTTCTTCCCTCTTTGTTTCCTGGTGCGCGAGAAGAGGGGATTAAGAGCACCGCTTAAAGGAGGTCCAGAGACGTGTGCGAGCTGCGGCTATGAGCGTGGACCACAGAGATGGGCATGGGATGCTAAGCCTGCTGCTGCAGCCACCAAGAAGCCTGTGTGCAAGCACAGGTTACTCTCCACACCTCCCCTCCTGGGAGCCTGTTCAGCCTGCCACAGCCAGGGTCCCGTGATCCAGGGACAACGTCCCCGGGAGAATGCATGGCATGCTTCAGGCTGTTGCAATGTCACACCGGCCTCTGCCACCACAGGCTATCCCCACTTTCCATGCCATTCCCTTCCCCTGGCTTGAGTGAGCCAGAGCCCCTGAAGTCACTCCTCCTTTAACCCCGTCCTCTCTGAGCAAAAACAAACTCCTTCAAGCGACCTACATGAAGAGGCGGGTCCAAATCCAAAGCTGAACCCCGGGAGCTGTGTGAACAAGAAGAGAAAGGGAAATTTCTCCCAGAAGCCAAAGAGGCAGCAGATTAAATCTCCACAATCAACTTGATGTACCCTGCATCTGTGGAATACCTGAATACATATCGAATCATCCCAAATTGAGGAGGTGGACTTGGGGAGCAAAGATACATATTTTTCCCTGTTTTCTCTTTTTGTGAGTGTGTATGCTTCTGTGTGTGATTTTGTCTGTATAGATGTGCTTTTACCATTTGTCCTTGGGTTCTGTCCATCCGTTTTTTTTTTGGTTGTTATTTACGTTTTAAAATTTTTTTCTTCATAATTTTTTTTATTTTAATAAATTTATTTTATTTCATTTTCTTTCTTTCTTTTCTTCTTTCCTTCTTTCTTTCTTATTTTTCCCCCTTTTACTCTGAGCCGTGTGGACGAAAGTCTCTAGGTGCTCCACCGAGTAGTCAGGGCTGTGCCTCTGAGGTGGGAGAGCGTACTTCAGGACACTGTTCCACAAGAGACCTCCCAGCTCCACATAATATCAAATGGCGAAAATCTCCAAGAGATCTCTATCTCAACACCAAGGTCCAGATTCACTCAACAACCAGCATGCTACAGTGCTAGACACCCTACGCCAAACAACTTGCAAGACAGGACCACAACACCATCCATTATCAGAGAGGCTGCCTAAAATCATAATAAGGCCACAGACACCCCACAACACACCACCAGACATGGACCTGCCCACCAGAAAGACAAAATCCAGCATGATCCAACAGAACACAGACACTAGTCCCCTCCATTAGGAGGCCTACACAGCCCACTGAACCAACCTTACCCACTGGGGACACACATGAAAAACAACGAGAACTATGAACCTGCAGCCTGTGAAAAGCAGACCCCAAACACAGTAAGTTAAGCAAAATGAGAAGACAGAGAAACACACAGCAGATGAAGGGATAAGGTAAAAACCCACCAGACTGAACAAATGAAGAGGAAATAGGCAGTCTACCTGGGACAGAATTCAGATAATGATAGTAAAGATAATCCAGAATCTTGGAACTACAATAGAGAAAACACAATAAACGTTTAACAAAGACTTAGAAGAACTAAAGAGCAACCAAAGACTGATGAACAGCATAATAAATGAAATTTAAAATTCTCTGCAAGGGATCAATAGCAGCATAACTGAGGAAGAAAAACAGATAAGTGACCTGGAAGATTAAATAGTGGAAATAACTACTGCAGAGCAGAATAAAGAAAAAAGAATGAAAGGAACTTAGGACAGTCTCAGAGACCTCTGGGACAACATTAAATACACCAATATTCGAATTATAGGGGTCACAGAAGAAGAGAAAACGAAAGGGACTGAGAAAATATTTGAAGAGATTATTGTTAAAAACTTCCCTAATATGGGAAAGGAAATATTTAATCATGTCCAGAAACCACAGAGAGTCCCACAGAGAATAAATCCAAGGAGAAACACACCAAGACTCATATTAATCAAACTATCAAAAATTAAATACAAAGGAAAAATATTAAAAGCAGCAAGGGAAAAACAACAAATAACAAACAAGAGAGTCGCCATAAAGTTAACAGGTGATCTTTCAGCAGAAACTCTGCAAGCCAGAAGGAATTGGCAGGACATATTTAAAGTGACTAAGGAAAAAAACCTACAACCAAGATTACTCTACCCAGCAAGGATCTCATTCAGATTGAAAGGAGAAATGAAAACCTTGAAAGACATGCAAAAGCTAAGAGAATTCAGCGCCACCAAACCAGCTTTACAATAAATGCTAAAGGAACTTCTCTAGGCAGGAAACACAAGAGAAGGAAAAGACCTACAATAACAAAGCCATAACAGTTAAGAAAATGGGAATAGGAACGTACATATTGATAATTACCTTAAATGTAAATGGATTAAATGCTCCAAACAAAAGACATAGGCTGGCTGAATGGATACAAAAACAAGACCGGTATATACGCTGTCAACAAGACACCTACTTCAGACTTAAGGGCACATACAGACTGAAAGTGAGGGGATGGAAAAAAAATGGAAATCAAAAGAAAGCTGGAGTAGCAATACTCATATCAGACAAAATAGACTTTAAAACACAGACTATTACAAGAGACAAAGAAGGACACTACATAATGATCAAGGGATCGATCCAAGAAGAAGATAAAACAATTGTAAATATTTATGCACCCAGCACAGAAGCACCTCAATACGTAAGGCAAATACTAACAGCCATAAAAGGGGAAATCGACAGTAACACAATCATAGTAGGGGACTTTAACACCACACTGTCACCAATGGACAGATCATACAAAATGAAAATAAATAAGGAAACACAAGCTTTAAATGATACTTTAAACAAGATGGACTTGATATTTACAGGTCATTCCATCCAAAAACAAGAGAATACACATTCTTCTCAAGTGCTCATGGAACATTCTCCAGGATAGATCATATATTGGGTCACAAATCAAGTCTTGGTAAATTCAAGAAAATTGAAATCATATCAAGTATCTTTTCCGACCACAGTGCTGTGAGACTAGATATCAATTACAGGCAAAAGTCTGTAAAAAATCCAACACATGGAGGCTAAACAATACACTATTTAATAACAAAGTGATCACTGAAGAAATCAAAAAATACCTAGCAACAAATCACAATGAAAACATGATGACCCAAAACTTATGGGATGTAGGAAAAGCAGTTCTAAGATGGAAGTATACAGCAATACAATCCTACCTTAAGAAAAAAGAAACATCTGAAATAAACAACCTAAACTTGCACCTACAGCCATTAGGGAAAAAAAAATACCCCAAAGTTGGCAGAAGGAAAGAAATCATAAAGATCAGATCAGAAATAAATGAAAAAGAAATGCAGCAAAAAGATACCAAACATCAATAAAACTAGAAGATGGCTCTTTGAGACACAAACAAAATTGATAAACCATTAGCCAGACTCATCAAAAAAAAAAGGGAGAAGACTCAAATCCATACAATTAGAAATGTAAAAGGAGAAGTAACAACTGACACTGCAGAAATATAAAGGGTCATGAGAGATTACTACAAGCAACTCTATGCCAATAAAATGGACAACCTGGAAGAAATGGACAAAATCATAGAAATGCACAACCTGCCAAGACAGAACCAGGAAGAAACAGAATATGAACAGACCAATCACAAGCACTGAAACTGAAACTGTGATTAAAAATCTTCCAACAGGGCTACTCTGGTGATGCAGTGGTTGAGAGTCCACCTGCTGATGCAGGGGACACGGGTTCTTGCCCCAGTCAGGGAAGATCCCACATGCCACGGACTGGCTAGGCCCGTGAGCCATGGTCGCTGAGCCTGTGCGTACGGAGACTGTGCTCCGCAACAGGAGAGGCCACAACAGTGAGCGGCCCGCGTTCCGCAAAAAAAGAAAAAAAAAAATCTTCCAACAAGCAAAACCCCAAGACCATATGGCTTCACAGGCGAATTCTAACAAACATTTAGAAAAGAGCTAACATCTATCCTTGTCAAACTCTTTCAAAATATAGCAGAGGGAATAACACTCTGAAACTCATTCTACAAGGCCACCATCACCCTGATACCAAAACCACACAAAGATGTCACAAAGAAAGAAAACTACAGGCCAGTATCACTAATGAACATAGATGAAAAAATCCTAAACAAAATACTAGCAAACAGAAGCCAACAGCACACTGAAAGAATCATACACCATAATCAAGTGGGGTTTATTCCAGGAATGCAAGGATTCTTCAACATACACAAATCAATCAATGTGATACACCATAGTAACAAATTGAAGGAGAAAAACCATATGATCTCAATCGCTACACAGAAAGCTTTCGACAATATTCCACACCCATTTATGATAAAATCCCTACAGAAGGTAGGCATAGAGGGAACCTTCCTCAACATAATAAAGGCCATATATGACAAACCCATAGCCAACATCATGCTCAATGGTGAAAAACTCCAACAAAATCAACTAAGATCAGGAAAAAGACAAGGTTGCCCACTCTCACCACTATTTTTCAACATAGTTTTGGAAGTTTTAGCCACAGCAATCAGAGACGAAAAAGAAATAAAAGGAATCCAAATTGGAAAAGAAGAAGTAAAGCTGTCACTGCAGATGTCATGATGCTATACATAGAAAATCCTAAGTATGCTACCTGAAAACTACTAGAGCTAATCAATGAATTTGGTAAAGTAGCAGGATACAAAATTAATGCACAGAAATCTCTGGCATTCCTATACACTAATGGTGAAAAATCTGCAAGGGAAATTAAGAAAACACTCCCATTTACCATTGCAACAAAAAGAATAAAATATCTAGGGATAAACCTACCTAAGGAGAAAAACGACTTGTGTGCAGAAAATTGTAAGACACTGATGAAAGAAATTAAAGATGATACAAATAGATGCAGAGATATACCATGTTCTTGGATTGGAAGAATCAACATTCTGAAAATGACGATACTACCCAATGCAATCTGCAGGTTTAATGCAATCCCTATCAAACTACCACTGGCATTTATTACAGAACTGGAAAAAAAATATTTCACAATTTGTATGGAAACATAAAAGACCCCGAATAGCCAAAGCAATCTTGAGAACAAAAAATGGAGCTGGAGGAATCAGGCTCCCTGACTTCAGACTACACTACAAAGCTACAAAATCAAGACAGTATGGTACTGGCACAAAAACAGACATATAGATCAATGGAACAGGATAGAAAGCCCAGAGTAAACCCATGCACATATGGTCACCTTAATTTTGACAAAGGAGGCACGAATATACAGTAGAGGAAGGACAGCCTTCTCAATAATTGGTGCTGGGAACACTGGGCAGGTACATGTAAAAGTATGAAATTAGAACAGTCTCTAACACCATACACAAAAATAAACTCAAATTGGATTAAAGACCTAAATGTAAGGCCAGACACTATCAAACTCTTAGAGGAAAACATGGGCAGAACACTCTATGACATAAATCACAGCAAGATCCTTTATGACCCACCTCCTAGAGAAATGGAAATGAAAACAAAAACTAACAAATGGGACCTGATGAAACTTAAAAGCTTTTGCACGCAAAGGAAACCATAAAGAAGGCCAAAAGACAACCCTCAAAATGGGTGAAAATATTTGCAAATGAAGCAACTGACAAAGGATTAATCTCCAAAATTTACAAGTAGCACATGCAGCTCAATGTCAACAAAACAAACAACGCAATCCATAAATGGGCAGGAAACCTAAATAGACATGTATCCAAAGAAGATATACAGACTGCGAACAAACACATGAAAGAATGCTCCACATCGTTAATCATTAGAGAAATGCAAATCAAAAATACAATGAGATATCATCTCACACCAGTCAGAATGGCCACCGTCAAAAAATCTAGAAAGAATAAATGCTGGAGATGGTGTGGAAGAATGGGAACACTCTTGCACTGTTGGTGGGAATGTAAATTGATACAGCCACTATGGAGAACAGTATGGAGGTTCCTTAAAAACTAAATATAGAAGTACGATATGACCCAGCAATCCCACTCCTGGGCATATACCCTGAGAAAACTAAAATTCAAAAGAATCATGTACCAAAATGTTCATTGCTGCCCTATTTACAATAGCGAGGACATGGAAGCAACGTAAGTGTCCATCAACAGATGCATGGATAACGAAGATGTGGCACATGTATACAATGGAATATTACTCAGCCATAAAAAGAAATGAAATTGAGTTATTTGTAGTGAGGTGGATGGACTTAGAGTCTGTCATACAGAGTAAAGTAAGTCAGAAAGAGAAAAGTAAGTACCGTATGCTAGCACATATATAGGGAATTTAAGGAAAAAAGGAAAAAGGTCATGAAGAACCTAGGGGCAAGGTGGGAATAAAAACATAGACATATTAGAGAATGGACTTGGGGATATGGGGAGGGGAAAGGGTAAGCTGTGACAAAGTGAGACAGTGGCATGGACATATATACACTACCAAACATAAAACAGATAGCTAGTGGGAAGCAGATGCATAGCACAGGGAGAACAGCTCGGTGTTTTGTGACCACCTACAGGGGTGGGATAGGGAGTGTTGGAGGGCGGGAGACCCAAGAGGGAAGAGATATGGGAACATGTGTACATTTATAACAGATCAACTTTGTTATAAAGCAGCAACTAACACACCACTGTAAAGCAATTATACTCCAATAAAGGAAAAGAAGAAGAAAATAAAAGACTCATGTACCAAAATGTTCACTGCAGATCTATTTACAATAGCCAGAAAATGGAAGCAACCTATGAGTCGATCAACAGATGAATGGATAAAGAAGATGTGGCACATATATACAATGGAATATTACTCAGCCATAAAAAGAAACGAAATTGAGTATTTGTAGTGAGGTGGATGGACCTAGTGTCTGTCATATAGAGTGAAGTAAGTCAGAAAGAGAAAAGCAAGTACTGTATGCTAGCAAATATAAATGGAATCTATGTAGAAAATAAAAAAGGACATGAAGAAACTAGGGGCAAGATGCAAATAAAGACACAGACCTACTAGAGAATGAACTTGAGGATATGGGGAGGGGGAAGTGTAAGCTGTGACAAAGTGAGACAGTGGCATTGACATATATACACTAGCAAACGTAAAATAGCTAGTGGGAAGCAGACGCATAGCACAGGGAGATCAGCTCGGTGCTTTGTGACCACCTACATGAGTGGGATAGGAAGGGTGGGAGGGAGGGAGACGCAAGATGGAAGAGATATGGGAACATATGTATAACTGATTCACTTTGTTATAAAGCAGAAACTAACTCACCATTGTAAATCAATTATACTCTAATAAAGATGCTTAAAAAAAAAGAAACACTAGTCTTCAGTGACACATGAGGCCAGTCATTCCATCCAAAAACAACAGTATACACAATCTTCACAAGGGCACATGGAACATTTTCCAGGATAAAGCATATGTTAGGCCACAAAAGAAGTCTTAATAAATTTAAGAAGACTGAAGTCATATTAAGCATCTTTCCCAACCACAATGCAATACAACTAGAAATTGATTATGAGAAGATAACTGGAAAATTCCCATGTGGAGATATTAAATGATACAAGAACAACCAATAGGTTAAATAAATCAAATGAGAAATTTTAAAAATTACCTTGAGACAAATGCAATGGAAATATAGTAGAACCCCATTATCTGTGACAGATACATGTCACGACACTGAGTGGAGGCCTGAAACCATGAATAGTAATTAACCCCACAAATATTATCGTTTTTTCCTACATATACATGCACACACAGTTTGTATACAACGGACAAAGGGATGATTATATCCCAGGCAACATGGAGCAGGATGGCACAAAGTTTTATCACACTCCTCAGGACAATGCACAATACAAAACTTTATTTTAAAAAATGTTTAAAGTATTTAAAAAATGTCTATTTCTGTAATTTTCCATTTAACATTTTCAGACCACAGTTGACTGCAGGTCATTGAAACTGTAAAAAGCAAAACAGCAGATAAAGGGGGACTACTGTGCAACATACTGAAACTTACAGGATGCAGCAAAAGCATTTCCAAGAGGGAAGTTCATAGTGATAGTGATAAATCAAAAAACAAAAAAGATCTCAAAAAACATAACTTTACATATCAAGGAAGTACAAAAAGAAAAAGCAAATGCCAAAATTAGTAAAATGAAGGAAATAACAAAGATCACAGTGGAAATAAATGAAAAAGACTAAGAAGAGAGTAGAAAAACAATAATGAAACTAAGAGCTTTTAAATTACAAGACAGATATCCATTAGAGATGGTGGAGGAATAAGGTGTGGAGATCAACTTCCTCTACACAAATACACCGCAAATAAATCTACATGTGGAACGACTACAGGACACCTACTACATGCTGGCAGAAGACCTCAGACTTCCCAGAAGACAACAAACTCCCCCACATACCTGGCCATGAGGCTGACAGGGTCTTGGTGCTCTGGCCTGCTGTCAGGCCTGAGCCTCTGAGGTGCAACAGCTGAGTTCAGTACACTGGACCACCAGAGACCTCCCAAACCCATGTAATATCCTGTTGGTGAGGGCTCTCCCAGAGATTTCTGTCTCAACCCTAAGACCCACGTCCACTAAACAGCCAGCAAGCTCCAGTGCTGGACACCCCATGCCAAACAACTAGCAAGACAAGAACACAACCCGACCCATTAGCAGAGAGACTGCCTGAAATCATACTAAGTTCACACATACACGAAAACACACCAATGGACACTGCCCTGCCCACCAGAAAGACAAGATCCAGTCTCACCCACCAGAACACAGGCACCAGTCCTCTCTACCAGGAAGACTACACAAGCCCCTTAACCAATCTTACCCACCAGGGGGAGACACCAAAAGCAATGGTAACTACGAACCTGTAGCCTGCAAAAAAGGGACCCCAAACACAGTAAGGTAAACAAAATGAAAAGACAGAGAAATATGCAGCAGAAGAAGGAGCACAAGTAAAAACTCACCAAACCAAACAAATGAAGAGGAAATAGGCAGCCTACCTGAAAAAAAATTCAGAGTAATGATAGAAAACATGATCCAAAAATCTTGGAAATACAATGGAGAAAATACAAGAAATGTTTAACAAGGACGTAGAAGGACTAAAGAGCAAACAAACAATGATGAAAAACAGAATAAATGAAATTAAAAATTCCCTAGATGGAATAAAGAGCAGAATAAATGAGCAGAAGAAAGGATAAATGACCTGGAAGATAAAATAGTGGAAATAACTGCTGCAAGGGAGAATACAGAAAAAAGAATGAAAAGAATTGAAGAGTCTCAGAGACCTCTGGGACAACATTAAATCTACCAACGTTCAAATTATAAAGGTCCCAGAAGAAGATAAAAAATGGAGGAGCTTCAAGATGGCAGAAGAATGAGATGCGGAGATCACCTTCCTCCCCACAACTACATCAGAAATACATCAGCACATGGAACTGCTCCTATAGAACACCTACTAAACGCTGGCAGAAGACCTCAGACCTCCCAAAAGGCAAGAAACTCCCCACCTACCTGGGTAGGCCAAAAGAAAAAAGAAAAAAACAAGAGACGAATAGGGACAGGAACTGCACCAGTGGCAGGGAGCTGTGAAGGAGGAAAAGTTTCCACACACTAGGAAGCCCCTTTGCGGGCAGAGACTGTGGTTGGCAGAGGGGGGAAACTTCGGAGCCACAGAGCAGAGAGCAGCAATGGGTGCAGAGGGCAAAGTGGAGAGATTCCCGCACAGAGGAATGGTGCCAATCAGCGCTCACCTGCCGGGGCGGGCGGGGGCTGGGAGCTGAGGCTTGGGCTTCGGTTGGATCCCAGGGAGAGGACTGGGGTTGGCTGTGGGAACACAGCCTGAAGGGACTAGTGATCCACAATTAGTTGGGAGGGAGTCTGCGAAAATATCTGGAGCTGCCAAAGAGGCAAGAGACTATTTCTTCCCTCTTTGTTTCCTGGTGCGCGAGAAGAGGGGATTAAGAACACCACTTAAAGGAGCTCCACAGACGGGCGCAGGCCACGGCTATGAGCGCGGACCACAGGACAGGCATGGGATGCTAAGCCTGCTGCTGCAGCCACCAAGAAGCCTGTGTGCAAGCACAGGTCACTCTCCACACCTCCCCTCCTGGGAGCGTGTGCAGCCTGCCACTGCCAGGGTCCCGTGATCCAGGGACAACTTCCCCGGGATAATGCATGGCATGCCTCAGGCTGTTGCAATGTCACACTGGACTCTGCCGCCTCAGGCTATCCCTGCTTTCTGGGCCCCTCCCTCCCCCTGGCCTCAGTGACCCAGAGACCCCGAAGTAGCTGCTCCTTTAACCCCGTCCTTTCTGAGCGAAGAACAAATGCCTTCAGGCGACCTACATGCAGAGGCAGGTCCAAATCCAAACCTGAACCCCGGGAGCAGTGCGAACAAAGAAGAGAAAGGGAAATTTCTCCCAGAAGCCAAAGAAGGAGTGGATTAAATCTCCACAATCAACTTGATGTACCCTGTATCTATGGAATACCTGAATACACAACGAATAATCCCAAATTGAGGAGGTGTATTTGGGGAGCAAAGATACATATTTATTCCCCTTTTCCTCTTTTTGTGAGTGTGTATGTGTATACATTTGTGTGTGATTTTGTCTGTATAGATTTGCTTTTACCATTTGTCCTAGGGTTCTGTTCATCCGTTGTTTTTTTTTTACTTAAATATTTTTTTTCATAATTATTGTTTATTTTAATAAATTTATTTTATGTTCTTTCTTTCTTTTCTTCTTTCCTTCTTTCTTTCTTTCTTATTTTTTCTCCCTTTTATTCTGAGCCGTGTGGATGAAACGCTCTAGGTGCTCCAGCCAGGAGTCAGGGCTGTGCCTCTGAGGTGGGAGAGCGAACTTCAGGACACTGGTCCACAAGAGACCAACCAGCTCCACATAATATCAAATGGCAAAAACCTCCCGGAGATCTCCATCTCAACAGCAAGATCCAGATGCACTCAACGACCAGTATGCTACAGTGCTAGACACCCTATGCCAAACAACTAGCAAGACAGGAACACAACCCCATCCATTAGCAGAGAGGCTACCTAAAATCATAATAAGGCCACAGACAACCCACAACACACCACCAGATGTGGACCTGCCCACCAGAAAGACAAGATCCAGCATCATCCAAAAGAACACATGCACTAGTCCCCTCCATTAGGAAGCCTACACAGCCCACTGAACCAACCTTACCCACTGGGGACACACATCAAAAACAACGGGAACAATGATCCTGCAGCCTGTGAAAAGGAGACCCAAAACACAGTAAGTTAAGCAAAATGAGAAGACAGAGAAACAAACAGCAGATGAAGAAGCAAGGTAAAAACCCACCAGACTGAACAAATGAAGAGGAAATAGGCAGTCTACCTGGACAGAATTCAGAAAATGATAGTAAAGATAATCCAGATCTTGGAAATACAATAGAGAAAACACAAGAAAGTTCTCTAGGCAGGAAGCACAAGAGAAGGAAAAGACCTACAATAACAAACCCAAAACAATTAAGAAAATGGGAATAGGAACATACATATTGATAATTACCTTAAACGTAAATGGATTACATGATCCAACCAAAAGACATAGACTGGGTGAATGGATACAAAAACAAGACACGTATATACGCTGTCTACAAGACACCTACTTCAGACTTAAGGGCATATACAGACTGAAAGTGAGAGGATGTAAAAGATATTCCATGCAAATGGAAATCAAAAGAAAGCTGGAGTAGCAATACTCATATCAGACAAAATAGATTTTAAAGCAAAGACTATTACAAGAGAAAAAGAAGGACACTAAATAATGGTCAACGGATCGATCCAAGAAGAAGACAAAACAATTGTAAATTTTTATGCACCCAGCACAGAAGCACCTCAATATGTAAGGCAAATAGTAACAGCCATAAAAGGGGAAATCGACAGTAACACAATCATAGTAGGGGACTTAAAACCCCACTTTCACCAATGGACATATCATCCAAAATGAAAATAAATAAAGAAACACAAGCTTTAAATGATACATTAAACAAGATGGACTTGACATTTATAGGACATTCCAACCAAAAACAACAGAATACACATGCTTCTCAAGTGCTCATGGAACATTCTCCAGGATAGATCATATCTTGGGTCCCAAATCAAGCCTTGGTAAATTCAAGAAAATTGAAATCGTATCAAGTATCTTTTCCAACCACAGCGTTGTGAGACTAGATATCAATTACAGGCAAAAATATGGAAAAGATCAAACTCATGGGGGCTAAACAATACACCACTTAATAACCAAGTGATCACTGAAGAAATCAAAGACGAAATCAAACAATACCTAGAAACAGATCACAATGAAAACATGACGACCCAAAACTTCTGGGATGCAGCAAAAGCAGTTCTAAGAGGGAAGTTTACAGTAATACAATCTTACATTAAGAAAAAAGAAACATCTGAAATTACAACCTAATTTTGCACGTAAAGCAATTAGAGAAAGAAGAACAAAAATACCCCAAAGTTGGCAGAAGGAAAGAAATCATAAAGATCAGATCAGAAATAAATGAAAAAGAAATGAAGGAAACGATACCAAAGATCAATAAAACTAAAAGCTGGCTCTTTGAGACAGAAACAAAATTGATAAACCATTAGCCAGAATCATCAAGAAAAAAAGGGAGAAGACTCAAATCACTACAATTAGAAATGAAAAAGGAGAAGTAACAACTGACACCGCAGAAATACAAAGGGTCATGAGAGATTACTACAAACATCTCTATGCCAATAAAATGGACAATTTGGAAGAAATGTACAAATTCTTAGAAATGCATAACCTGCCGAGACTGAACCAGGAAGAAATATAGAATATGAACAGACCACTCACAAGCACTGAAATTGAAATTGTGATTAATAGTCTTCCAATAGGGCTTCCCTGATGGCACAGTGGTTAAGAGTCCGCCAGCTGATGCAGCGGAAATGTGTTCTTGCCCCAGTCTGGGAATATCCCACATGCCGTGGAGCAGCTAGGTCCGTGAGACATGGCTGTTGAGCCTGCGTCCGGAGACTGTGCTCCTCAACAGGAGAGGCTACAGCAGTGAGAGGCCCACGTACAGCAAAAGAAAAAAAAAATCTTTCAACAAACAAAACCCAAGGACCAGATGGCTTCACAGGCGAATTCTAACAAACATTTAGAAAAGAGCAAACACCTATTCTTCTCAAACTCTTTCAAAATATAGCAAAGGGAAGAACACTCCCAAACTCATTCTACAAGGTCATCACCCTGATACCAAAACCAGACAAAGATGTCACAAAGAAAGAAAACTACAGGCCAATATCACTGATGAACATAGATGCAAAAATCCTAAACAAAATACTAGCAAACAGAAGCCAACAGCACATTAAAGGATCATACACCATGATCAAGTAGGGTTTATTCCAGGAATGCAAGGATTCTTCAATATACGCAAATGAATCAATGTGATACACCGTATTAAAAAACTGAAGGAGAAAAACAATATGATGATCTCATTCGATGCAGAGAAAGCTTTTGACAAATTCAACACCCATTTGTGATAAAAACCCTGCCGAAAGTAGGCATAGAGGGAACTTTCCTCAACATAATAAAGGTCATATATGACAAACACACAGACAACATCGTCATCAATGGTGAAAAACTGAAAAAATTTCCACTAAGATCAGAAAAAAGACAAGGTTGCCCACTCTCACCACTATTATTCAACATAGTTCTGGAAATTTAGTGACAGCAATCACAGAAGAAAAGGAAATAAAAGGAATCCAAATCAGAAAAGAAGAAATAAAGCTGTCACTGTTTGCAGATGACATGATATTATACATAGAGAATCCTAAAGATGCTACCGGAAAACTACTACAGCTAATCAATGAATTTGGTAAAGTAGCAGGATACAAAACTAATGCACAGAAATCTCTGGCATTCCTATACACTAATGATGAAAAATCAGAAAAGGAACTTGAGAAAACACTTCCATTTACCATTGCAACAAAAAGAATAAAATATCTAGGGATACACATACCTAAGGAGACAAAAGACCTGTATGCAGAAACTTATAAGACAATGATAAAAGAAATTAAAGATACAAATAGATGGAGAGATATACCATGTTCTTGGATTCGAAGAATCAACATTGTGAAAATGACTCTACTACCAAAAGCAATCTACACATTCAATGCAATCCCTATCAAACTACCACTGGCATTTTTCACAGAACTAGAACAAAACATTTCACAATTTGTATAGAAACACAGACGACCCCGAATAGCCAAAGCAATCTTGAGAACGAAAAACGGACCTGGAGGAATCAGGCTCGCTGACTTCAGACTATACTACAAAGCTACAGTAATCAAGACAGTATGGTACTGGCACAAAAACAGAAAGATAGATCAATGGAACAGGATAGAAAGCCCAGAGATAAACCCATGCACATATGGTCACCTTATCTCTGATAAAGGAGGCAGGATTGTACAGTGGAGAAAGGACAGCCTCTTCAATAATTGGTGCGGGGAAAACTGGACAGGTACGTGTAAAAGTATGAGATTAGACCACTCCCTAACACCATACACAAAATTAAGCTCAAAATGGATTGAAGACCTGAATGTAAGGCCAGAAACTATCAAACTCTTAGAGGAAAACATAGGCAGAAGACTCTATGACAAAAATCACAGCAAGATGCTTTTTGACCCACCCCCCAGAGAAATGGAGATAAAACAAAAATAAACAAGTGAGACTTTTTGAAACTCCAAAGCTTTTGCACAGAAAAGGAAACCATAAACAAGACCAAAAGACAACCCTCAGGATGGGAGAAAATATTTCCAAATGAAGCAACTGACAAAGGATTAATCTCCAAAATTTACAAGCAGTGCATGCAGCTCAAGAACATAAGAACAAACAACCCAATCCAAAAATGGGCAGAAGACCTAAGTAGACATTTCTCCAAAGAAGATATACAGATTGCCAACAAACACATGAAAGAATGCTCAACATCATTAATCATTAGAGAAATGCAAATCAAAACTACAATGAGATATCATCTCACACCAGTCAGAATAGCCATCATCAAAAAATCTAGAAACAATAAATGCTGGAGAGGGTGTGGAGAAAACGGAACACTCTTGCACTTCTGGCGGGAATGTGAATTGGTAAAGCCACTATGGAGAAAAGGATGGAGGTTCCTTAAAAAACCACAAAGAGAACTACCATATAACCCAGCAATCCCACTACGGGGCATATACCCTGAGAAAACCATAATTCAAAAAGAGTCATGTACCAGAATGTTCATTTCAGCTCTATTTACAATAGCCTGGAGATGGAAACAACCTAAGTGTCCATCATCGGATGAATGGATAAAGAAGATGTGGCACATATATACAATGGAATATTGCTCAGCTATAAAATAAAATTGAGTTCTTTGTCGCAAGGTCGATGGACCTAGAGTCTGTCATACAGAGTGAAGTAAGTCAGAAAGAGAAAGACAAATACCATATGCTAACACATATATATGTAATTTAAGAAAAAAAATGTCATGAAGAACCTAAGGGTAAGACAGGAATAAAGACACAGAGCTACTAGAGAATGGACTTGAGGATATGAGGAGGAGTAAAGGTAAGCTGTGACAAAGCAAGAGAGTGGCACGGATATATATACACTACCAAACGTAAAACACATAGCTAGTGGGAAGCAGACACATAGCACAGGGAGATAAGCTCGGTGCTTTGTGATCACCTAGAGGGGTGGGATAGGGAGCGTGCAAGGAAGGGAGACACAAGAGTGAAGAGATAAGCAAACATATGTATGTATAACTGATTCACTTTGTTATAAAGCAGAAACTAACACACCATTGTAAAGCAATTATACTCCAACGAAGATGTAAAAACAGAAAAAAGCGTCATGTACCAAAATGTTCATTGCAGCTCTATTTACAGTAGAAAGGACATGGAAGCAACCTAAGTGTCCATTAAACAATGAATGGATAAAGAAGATGTGTCACATATATACAATGGAATATTACTCAGCCATAAAAGGAAATGAAATTGAGTTATTTTTAGTGGGGTGGATGGACCTAGAGTCTGTCATAAGAGTGAAGTCAGAAAGAGAAAAACAAATACTGTATGCGAACACATATATATATGGAATCTAAGAAAAAAAGGTCATGAAGAACCTATGGGCAAGATGGCAATAAAGACACAGACCTACTAGAGAATGGACTTGAGGATATGGGGAGGGTGAAGGGTAAGCTGTGACAAAGTGAGAGAGTGGCATGGACATATATACACTAGCAAACGTAAAATAGATAGCTAGTGGGAAGCAGATGCATAGCACAGGGAGATCAGCTCGGTGCTTTCTGACCACCTACACAGGTGGGATAGGGAGCACGGGAGGGAGGGAGACACAAGAGGGAAGAGACATGGGAACATATGTATAACTGATTTACTTTGTTATACAGCAGAAACTAACACACCATTGTAAAGCAATTATACTCCAATAAAGATGAAAAAAAGAAACACTGGCCTTCAGTGACACATTAGTCCAGTCAATCCATCCAAAAGCAACAGCATACACAATCTTCTCATGGGCACATGGAACATTCTCCAAGAGAGAGCATATATTAGGCCACAAAACAAGTCTTAATAAATTTTAAAAGATTAATGTCATATTAAGCATGTTTCCCAACCACAATGCAATACAACTAGAAATTGATTATGAGAAGATAACTGGAAAATTCCCATGTGGAGATTAAAAATGATACTGAACAACCAATAGGTTAAAGAAATCAAAAGAGAAATTTTAAAAAGTACCTCGAGAGAAATGAAATGGAAATATAGTAGAACCCCATTATCTGTGAAGGATACATTCCAAGACACTGAGTGGATGCCTGAAACCATGAATAGTAATTTACCCCACAAATATTATGTTTTTTCCTATACACACACATGCACACAGTGTGTATACAACAGACAAAGGGATGATTCATATCCCAGGCAAGATGGAGCAGGATGGCACAACATTTTATTGCATTCCTCAGGACAATGCACAATTCAAAACTCTATTTTAAAGTATTTTAAAAATGTTTACTTCTGTAATTTTCCATTTAATATTTTCAGACCACAGTTGACTGCAGGTAACTGAAACTGTAAAAAGCAAAACTGCAGATAGAGGGGGACTATTGTGCAACATACTGAAACTTACAGGATGCAGCAAAAGAATTTCCAAGAGGAAAGTTCATAGTGATAGTGATAAATCAACAAACAAGATCTCAAAAAACCTAACTTTACATGTCAAGGAACTAGAAAAGGAAGAAAAAGCAGATGCCAAAGTTAGAAAAATGAAGGAAATAAACATAACAGTGGAAATAAATGAAAAAGTCTAAACAGAGAGGAGAAAAACAATCAATGAAACTAAGAGCCTTTAAAATATAAGATAGATATTCAGTAGAGATGGCAGAGGAATAAGACATGGAGATCACCCTCCGATGCACAAATACACTGCAAATACATCTACATGTTGAACTACAGAACACCTACTAAATGCAGGAAGAAGACCTCAGGCTTCCCAGATGGCAAGAAACTCCCCATGTACCCAGCCGTGTGGCTGACAGGGTCTTGGTGCTCTGGCCTGCTGTCAGGCCTGAGCATCTCAGGTGGGAGAGCTCAGTTCACTACACTGGACCACCAGAGACCTCCAGGCCCCGTGTAATATCAATCTGCGAGGGCTCTCCCAGAGATCTGTGTCTCAACCCTAAGACCCAGCTGACTCAACGGCCAGCAAGCTCCAGTGCTGGACACGCCATGACAAACAACTGGCAAGACAGGAACACAATCCGACTCATTTGCAGAGAGACTGCCTAAAATCATACTAAGTTCAGAGACACCCCAAAACACACCACTGGTAATGGCCCTGCCCACCAGTAAGATCCAACCACACCCACCAGAACAAGGCTCCAGTCCTCTCTACCAGGAAGCCTACACAAGCCCCTTAACGAACCTTACCCACCAGGGGCAGACACCAAAAACAACGGGAAGTACGACCATGTAGTGTGTGAAAAAGAGACACCAAACACAGTAAGTTAAACAAAATGAGAAGACAGAGAAATATGCAGCAGATGAAGGAGCAAGGTAAAAACCCACCAGACCAAACAAATGAAGAGGAAATAGGCAGCCTACCTGAAAAAGAATTGAGAGTAATGATAGAAAAGATGATCCAAAAATCTTGGAAATAGAATGGAGAAAATACAAGAAATGTTTAACACGGACGTAGAAGGACTAAGAGCAAACAAACAACGATGAACAACACAATAAATGAAATTAAAAATTCCCTAGAAAGAATCATTAGCAGAATAAATGAGGCAGAAGAAAGGATAAATGACCTGGATGATAAAATAGTGGAAGTAACTGCTGCAGGGCAGAATAAAAAAAGAAAGAAAGAATTGAGGACAGTCTCAGAGACCTCTGGGACAACATTAAATGTACCAATATTTGAATTATAGGTGTCCAAGAAGAAGAAGAAAAAAAGAAAGGGAGAAGCTTCAAGATGGTGTAAGAGTAAGACACGGAGATCACAGTCCTCCCCAAAACTACATTAGAAATACATCTGCACGTGGAACTGCTCCTATAGAACACCTACTGAATGCTGCCAGAAGACTTCAGACCTCCCAAAAGGCAAGAAACACTCCACGTACCTGGGTAGGCCAAAAGAAAAAAGAGACAAAAGAATAGGGATGGGAACTGGGAGGGAGACGTTGAGGAGGAAAGGTTTCCACAAACTAGGAAGCCCCTGTGTGGACGGAGACTGCGGGTGGTGGGGGGGGAAGCTTCAGAGCCACAGAGGGAAGCGGAGCAACAGGGGTGTGGAGGGCAAAGCGGAGAGATTCCCGCACAGAGGGATGGTGTCAACCAGCACTTATCAGCCTGAGAGACTTGTCTGCTCACACACCAGGGTGGGTGGGGGCTGGAGGCTGAGGCTCGGCTTCACTTAGATCCCAGGGAGAGGACTGGGGTTGGCTGTGGGAACACAGCCTGAAGAGTCTAGTGAGCCACAGCTAGTTGAGAGGGAGTCTGGGAAAGAGTCTGGAGCTGCCGAATAGGTAAGAGACTTTTGCTTCCCTCTTTTCTTCCTGCTGCTCCAGAAGAGGGGATTAAGAGCACTGCTTAAAGGAGCTCCAGACACAGGTGCGAGCTGCGGCTATCAGCGTGGACCCCAGAGATGGGCATGGGATGCTAAGGCTGCTGCTGCAGCCATAAAGAAGACTGTGTGCAAGCACAGGTCACTCTCCACACCTCCTATCCCGGGAGCCTGTGCAGCCCGCCACTGCCAGGGTCCCGTGATCCAGGGACAACTTCCCTGGAGAGTGCACGGCATGCCTCAGGCTGTTGCAACGTCACACAGGCCTCTACTGACGCAGGCTCGCCTCGCATTCCATGACCCTCCTTCCCCCCCCAGGCCTGAGTGAGCCAGAGTCCCTGAAGTAGCTGCTCCTTTAACCCTGTCCTGTCTGAGCAAAAACAGATGTCTTCAGGCGACCTACACGCAGAAGCGGGTCCAAATCCAAAACTGAACCCTGGGAACCATGCGAACAAAGAAGAGAAAGGGAAATCTCTCCCAACAGCCAAAGGAGCAGCGGATTAAATCTCCACAATCAACTTGATGTACCCTGCATCTGTGGAATACGTGAATACTCAACGAATCACCCCAATTGAGGAGGTGGACGTGGGGAGCAAAGATATATAATTTTTTCCCCTTTTTCACTTTTTTGTGAGTGTGTATGTGTATGCCCTTCTGTGTGATTTTGTCTGTATAGCTTTGCCTTTACCATTGGTCCTATGGTTCTTTCCTTCTGTTTTATTGTTTTTTTAATTTTCAAGTTTTTTTCGTAGTCATTATGTTTTACTTTTAATTATAATAAATTTATATTTTATCTTCTTTCTTTCTTTCCTTCTTTCTTTCTTTCTTATTTTTTCTCCCTTTTATTCTGAGCCGTGTGGATGAAAGGCTCTAGGTGCTCCAGCCGGGGGTCAGGGATGTGTCTCTGAGGTCCAACTTCAGGACACTGGTCCATGAGAGACCTCCCAGCTCCATGTAATACCAAATGGCAAAAATCTCCCAGAGATCTCCACCTCAACGCCAAGACCCAGCTTCACTCAATGACCAGCAAGCTACAGTGCTGGGTACACTATGCCAAACAACTTGCAAGACAGGAATGCAACCATATCCATTAGCATAGAGGCTGCATAAATTCATAGTATGTCCACAGACATCCCAAAACACACCAACAGACGTGGATCTGCCCCCAAGAAAGACAAGATCCAGCCTCACCCACCAGAACGCAGGCACCAGTCCCCTCCACTAAGAAGCCTACAAAACCCACTGAACCAACCTTAGCTACTGGGGACACACACCAAAAACAACGGGAACTATGAACCTGCAGCCTGTGAAAAGGAGACCCCAAACACAGTAAGTTAAGCAAAATGAGAAGACAGAGAAACACACAGCAGATGAAGGAGCAAGGTAAAAACCCACAAGACTAAACAAATGAAGAGGAAATAGGCAGTCTACCTGAGAAAGAATTGAGAATAATGATAGTAAAGATGATCCAAAATCTTGGAAATAGAGTAGAGGAAACACAAGAAACGTTTAACAAGGAACTACAAAAACTAAAGGGCAACCAAACAATGATGAACACCACAATAAATGGAACTAAAAACTCTCTAGAAGGGATGAATAGCAGAATAACTGAGGCAGGACGGATAAGTGGCTTGGAAGATAAAATAGTGGAAATAACTACTGCAGAGCAGAATAAAGGAAAAAGAATGAAAAGAATTGAGGACAGTCTCAGAGACATCTGGGACAACATTAAACGCACCAACATTCGAATTATAGGGCTCACAGAAGCAGCAGAGTTAAAGAAAGGGACTGAGAAAATATTTAAAGAGATTATAGTTGAAAACTTCCCTAATATGGGAAAGGAAGTAGTTAATCAAGTCCAGGAAGCACAGAGAGTCCCATACAGGATAAATCCAAGGAGAAACATGGCAAGACATACACTAATCAAACTATCAAGAATTAAATAAAAAGAAAAAATATTAAAAGCAGCAAGAGAAAAACAACAAATAACACACAAGGAAATCCCCATAAGGTTAACAGCTGATCTTTCAGCAAAAACTCTGCAAGCCAGAAGGGACTGGCAGGACATATTTAGAGTGATGAAGGAGAAAAACTTACAACCAAGATTACGCTAACCACCAAGGATCTCTTTCAGATTTAAGGGAGAAATTAAAACCTTCACAGACAAGCAAAAGCCAAGAGAATTCAGCATCACCAAACCAGCTTTACAAAAATGCTAAAGGAACTTCTCTAGGCAGGAAACACAAGAGAAGGAAAAGACCTACAATAACAAACCCAAACAATTTAAAAATGGGAATAGGAACATACATATTGATAATGACCTTAAATGTAAATGGATTACAGTCTCCAACCAAAAGACACAGACTGGCTGAATGGATACAAAAACAAAAACTGTATATATGCTGTCCACAGGAGACCCACTTCAGACCTAGGGACACATACAGACTGAAAGTAAGGGGATGGAAAAAGATATTCAATGCAAATGGAAACCAAAGGAAAGCTGGAGTAGCAATTCTCATATCAGACAAAATAGACTTTAAAGACCATTAGAAGAGAAAAAGAAGGATACTACATAATGATCAAGGGATTGATCCAAGGGGAAGATATAACAATTGTAAATATTTATGCACCCAACATAGGAGCGCCTCAATACATAAGGCAAATACTAACAGCCATAAAAGGGGAAATCGACAGTAACACATTCATAGTAGGGGACTTTAACACCCCACTTTCACCAATGGACAGATCATCCAAAATGGAAGTAAATAAGGAAACAGAAGCTTTAAATGATACATTAAACAAGATGGACTTAATTGATATTTATAGGACATTCCATCCAAAAACAATAGAATACACATTTTTCTCAAGTGCTCATGGAACATTCTCCAGGATAGATCATATTTGGGTCACAAATCAAGTCTTGATAAATTCAAGAAAATTGAAATTGTATAGAGTATCTTTTCCGACAACAATGCTATGAGACTAGATATCAATTACAGGAGAAGATCTGTAAAAAATACAAACACATGGAGGCTAAACAATACACTACTTAATAACCACGTGATCACTGAAGAAATCCACGAGGAAATCCAAAAATACCTAAAAACAAATGTCAATGGAGACATGACGACCCAAAACCTACGGAATGCCGCAAAAGCACTTCTAAGAGGGAAGTTTATAGCAATACAATCCTACTTTAAGAAACAGGAAACATCTCGAATAAACAACCTAACCTTGCACCTAAAGCAATTAGAGAAGGAAGAACCAAAAAAAAAACCCAAAGTTACCAGAAGGAAAGAAATCATAAAGAGCAGATCAGAAAGAAATGAAAAAGAAATGAAGGAAATGATAGCAAAGATCAATAAATTAAATCTGGTTCTTTGAGAAGATAAACAAAATTGATAAACCATTAGCAAGACTCATCAAGAAAAACAGGGAGAAGACTCATATCAACAGAATTGGAAATGAAAAAGAAGTAACAACTGACACTGCAGAAATACAAAAGATCATGAGAGATTACTGCAAGCAACTCTATGCCAATAAAATGGACAACGTGGAAGAAATGGACAAAATCTAGGAAATGCACAACCTGCCAAGACTGAATCATGAATAGAAAAATTGAACAGACCAGTCACAAGCACTGAAATTGAAACTGTGATTAAAAATCTTCCAACAGGGCTTCCCTGGTGGGGCAGTGGTTGAGAGTCCGCCTGCCAATGCAGGGGACGTGGGTTTGTGCCCCGGTCTGGGAAGATATCACATGCTGCGGAGCAGCTAGGCCCGTGGGCCATGGCCACTGAACCTGTGCGTCTGGAGTCTGTGCTCCACAACGGGAGAGGCCACAACAGTGAGAGGCCCACATACCGGAAAACAAAAAACAAACAAACAAAAAAATCTTCCAACAAAAAAAAAAGCCCAGGACCAGATGGCTTCACTGGTGAATTCTATCAAACATTTACAGAAGAGCTAACACCTATCCTTCTCAAACTCTTTCAAAATATAGCAGAGGGAGGAACACTGCCAAACTCATTGAACGAGGCCACCATCACCCTGATACCAAAACCAGACAAAGATGTCACAAAGAAGGAAAATTATAGGCCACTATCACTGATGAACACAGATGAAAAAATCCTCAACAAAATACTAGCAAACAGAATCCAACAGCACATTGAAAGGATGATACACCATGATCAAGTGGGGTTTATTCCAGGAATGCAAGGATTCTTCAACATACGCAAATCAATCAATGTGATACACCATATTACCAAATTGAAGGAGAAAAACCATATGATCTCAATCGATGCACAGAAAGCTACTGACAAAATTCAACACCCATTTATGATAAAAACCCTGCAGAAGGTAGGCATAGAGGGAATTTTCCTCAACATAATAAAGGCCATATATGGCAAACCCATAGCCAACATCGTGCTCAATGTTGAAAAACTGAAATCATTTCCCCTAAGATCAGGAGCAAGACAAGGTTGCCCACTCTCACAACTATTATTCAACATAGTTTTGGAAGTTTCAGCCACAACAATCAGAGATGAAAAAGAAATAAAACGAATCCAAGTTGGAAAAAAGAGGTAAAGCGGTCACTGTTTGCAAATGTCATGATACTATACATATAAATCCTAAGGATGCTACCAGAAAATTACTAGAGCTAATGGATGAATTTGGTAAAGTAGCAGGATAGAAAATTAATGCACAGAAATCTCTGGCATTCCTATACACTAATGATGAAAAATCTGAAAGGGAAATTAAGAAAACCCTCGCATTTACCATTGCAAGAAAAAGAATGAAATATCTAGGGATAAACCTATCTAAGGAGACAAAAGAACTGTGTGCAGAAAATTATAAGACACTGATGGAAGAAATTAAAGATGATACAAATAGATGCAGAGATATACCATGTTCTTGGATTGGAAGAATCAACATTCTGAAAATGACTCTACTACCCAAAGCAATCTGCAGGTTTAATGCAATCCCTATCAAATTATCACTGGCATTTTTCACAGAACTAGAACAAAATATTTCACAATTTGTATGGAAACACAAAAGACCCCGAATAGCCAAAGGAATCTTGAGAATGAAAAGTGGAGCTGGAGGAATCGGGCTCCCTGACTTCAGACTACACTACAAAGCTACAAAATCAGGACAGTATGGTACTGGCACAAAAACAGAAATATAGATCAATGGAACAGGATAGAAAGACCAGAGATAAGACCAGAGATAAACCCATGCACATATGGTCACCTTATCTTTGATAAAGGAAGCAAAAATATACAGTGGAGGAAAGACAGCCTCCTCAATAATTGGTGCTGGGAAAACTAGACAGGTACATTTAAAAGTATGAAATTAGAACAGTCCCAAACACCATACACAAAAATAAACTCAAATTGGATTAAAGACCTAAATGTAACGCCAAACACTATCAAACTCTTAGAGGAAAACATAGGCAGAACACTCGATGACATAAATCACAGCAAGATCCTTTTTGACCCACCTCCTACAGAAATGGAAATAAAAACAAAAACAAACAAATGGGACCTAATGAAACTTAAAAGCTTTTGCACAGCAAAGGAAACCATAAACAAGGCCAAAATAAAACCCTCAGAATGGGAGAAAATATTTGCAAATGAAGCAACTGACAAAGGATTAATCTCCAAAATTTACAAGCAGCTCATGCACCTCAATATCAAGAAAACAAGAAACCCAAACCAAAAATGGGAAGAAAACCTAGACATCTCTCCGAAGAAGACATACAGATTGCCAACAAACACATGAAAGAATGCTCAACATCATTAATCATTAGAGAAATGCAAATCCAAACTACAATGAGATATCATCTCACACCAGTCAGAATGGCCACCGTCAAAAAATCTAGAAAGAATAAATGCTGAAGAGGGTGTGGAGAAAAGGGAACACTCTTGCACTGTTGGTGGGAATGTAAATTGATACAGCCACTACGGAGAACAGTATGGAGGTTTCTTCAAAACTAAATATAGAACTACGATATGACCCAGCAATCCCACTACTAGGCATATACCCTGAGAAAACCATAATTCAAAAAGAATCATGTACCAAAATGTTCATTGCTGCTCTATTTACAATAGCGAGGACATGGAAGCAACGTAAGTGTCCATCAACAGATGCATGGATAAAGAAGATGTGGCACATATATGCAATGGAATATTACTCAGCCATAAAAAGAAACGAAATTGAGTTATTTGTAGTGAGGTGGATGGACTTAGAGTCTGTCATACAGAGTGAAGTAAGTCAGAAAGAGAAAAGCATGTACCGTATGCTAGCACATATATATGGTATCTAAGGATAAAAGAAAAAAGGTCATGAAGAACCTACGGGCAACAATGGGAATAAAGACATAGACCTACTAGAGAATGGACTTGAGGATATGGGGATGGGGAAGGGTAAGCTGTGACAAAGTGAGACAGTGGCATGAACATATATACACTACCAAATGTAAAATAGGTAGCTTCTGTAAAGCAGATGCATAGCACAGGGATATCAGCTCGGTGTTTTGTGACCACCTACAGGGGTGAGATAGGGAGGGTGGAGGGAGGGAGACCCAAGACAGAAGAGATATGGGAACATATGTATATTTATAACTGACTTACTTTGTTATAAAGCAGAAACTAATATACCATTGTAAAGCAATTTTACCCCAATAAAGAAAAAGAAGAAAAAAAAAAAACGAGTCAGGTACCGAAATGTTCATTGCAGAACTATTTACAATAGCCCAGACATGGAAGCAACCTAAGAGTCCATCAACAGATGAATGGATAAAGAAAATGTGGCACATATATACAATGGAATATTACTCAGCCATAAAAAGAAACGAAATTGAGTTATTTGTAGTGAGGTAGATGGACTGTGTGTCTGTCATACAGAGTGAAGTAAGTCAGGAGGAAAAAAACAAGTAACATATGCTAACATATATAAATGGAAAAAATAAAAATTGTCATGAAGAATCTAGGGGCAAGATGGGAATAATGACACAGACCTACTAGAGAATGAAATTTAGGATATGGTGATGAGGAAGGGTAAGCTGTGACAAAATGAAAGAGTGCCACGGACATATACACACTAGCAAATGTAAAATAGATCGCTAGTGGGAAGCAGACGCATAGCACAGGGAGATCAGCTCGGTGCTTTGTGACCACCTACAGGAGTGGGATAGGAAGGGTGGGAGGGAGGGAGACACAAGAGAAATCAGATATGGGAATATATGTATATGTTTAACTGATTCACTTTGTTATAAAGCAGAAACTAACACACCATTATAAATCAATTATTCTCTAATACAGATGTTTTAAAAAAAGAAAGAAACACTGGCCTTCAGTGACACATGAGGCCAGTCATTCCATCCAAAAGCAGCAGTATACAAAATCTTCACAAGAGCACATGGAACATTTTCCAGGACAGAGCATATGTTAGGCCACAAAATAAGTCTTAATAAATTTAAGAAGATTAAAGTCATATTAAGCATCTTTCCCGACCACAATGCAATATAACTAGAAATCGATTATGAGAAGATAACTGGAAAATTCCCATGTGGAGGTTAAAAATGATACAAGAACAACCAATAGGTTAAAGAAATCAAAAGAGAAATTTTTAAAACTACCTTGAGACAAATGCAATGGAAATATAGTAGAACCCCATTATCTGTGAGGGATACATGCCAAGACACTGAGTGGATGCCTGAAACCATGAATAGTAATTAACCCGACAAATATTATGATTTTTCTCTATACATACATATGCACACACAGTGTTTATACAACGAACAAAGGGATGATTCATATCCCAGGCAAGATGGAGCAGGATGGCACAAAGTTTTATCACACTCCTCAGGACACTGCACAATTATTTATTTTAAAATATATTTAAAGTATTTTTAAAATGTTTATTTTTGTAATTTTCCATTTAATATTTTCAGACCACAGTTGACTGCAGGTCACTGAAACTGTAAACAGCAAAACTGCAGATAAAGGGGGAGTATTGTGCAACATACTGAAACGTACAGGATGCAGCAAAAGCATTTCCGAGAGGGAAGTTCATAGTGATAGTTATAAAACAAAAAATATCTCAAAAAACCTAACTACATATCAAGGAAGTAGAAAGAGAAAAAGCAAATGCCAAAATTAGCAAAATGAAGGGAATAACAAAGATCACAGTGCAAATAAATGAAAAAGACTAAAAAGAGAGTAGAAAAACAATAATGAAACTAAGAACTTTTAAAATATAAGATAGATATCCAGTAGAGATTGTGGAGGAATAAGATGTGGAGATCAACTTCCTCCACACAAATACACCGCAAATACATCTTCATGTGGAACAACTACAGAACACCTACTAAACCCTGGCAGAAGACCTCAGACTTCCTAGAGGGCAAGAAACTCCCCATGTACCTGGCTGTGTGGCTGACAGGGTCTTGGTGCTCTGGCCTGCTGTCAGGTCTGAGCCTCTGAGGTGGGAGAGCTGAGTTCAGTACCCTGGAGCAGCAGAGACCTCCCAACTCCATGTAATATCTATCGGCGAGGGGTCTCCCAGATATCTCTGTCTCAACCCTAAGACCCAGCTCCACTAAACAGCCAGCAACTCCAGTGCTGGACACCCCATGCCAAACAACTAGCAAGACAGGAACACAACCCGACCCATTAGCAGAGAGACTGCATAAAATCATACTAAGTTCACACATACACCAAAACACACCAATGGACACTGCCCTGCCCACCAGAAAGACAAGATCCAGCCCCACCCACCAGAACACAGGCACCAGTCCTCTGTACCAGGAAGCCTACACAAGCCCCTTAACCAATCTTACCCAACAGGGGCAGACACCAAAAGCAACGGTAACTACGAACCTGTAGCCTGTGAAAAAGAGACACCAAACACAGTAAGTTAAACAAAATGAAAAGACAGAGAAATATGCTGCAGATGAAGGAGCACAAGTAAAAACTCACCAAACCAAACAAATGAAGAGGAAATAGGCAGCCTACCTGAAAAAAAATTCAGAGTAATGATAGAAAAGATGATCCAAAAATCTTGGAAATACAATGGAGAAAATACAAGAAATGTTTAACAAGGACCTAGAAGGACTAAAGAGCAAACAAACAACGATGAACAAAACAATAAATAAAATTAAAAATTCCCTAGATGGAATAAAGAGCAGAATAAATGAGGCAGAAGAAAGGATAAATGACCTGGAAGATAAAATAGTGTAAATAACTGCTGCAAAGAAGAATACAGAATAAAGAATGAAAAGAATTGAAGACAGTCTCAGAGACCTCTGGGACTACATTAAATGTACCAACATTCGAATTATAGGAGTCCCATGAGAAGAAGAAAAAAGAAAGGGAGGAGCTTCAAGATGGTGGAAGAGTAAGACGTGGAGATCAACTTCCTCCCCACAACTACATCAGAAATACATCAGCACATGGAACTGCTCCTATAGAACACCTACTAAATGCTGGCAGAAGACCTCAGACCTCCCAAAAGGCAAGAAACTCCCCACCTACCTGGGTAGGCAAAAAGAAAAAACAAGAGACAAAAGAATAGGGACAGGACCTGCACTAGTGGCAGGGAGCTGTGGAGGAGGAAAGGTTTCCACACACTAGGAAGCCCCTTTGCGGGCAGAGACTGTGGGTGGCAGAGGGGGAAAACTTGGGAGCCACGGAGGAGAGAGCAGCAACGGGTGCAGAGGGCAAAGTGGAGAGATTCCAGCACAGAGAAATGGTGCCAATCAGCACTCACCAGCCCGAGAGGCTTGTATGCTCACCCGCCAGGACGGCTCGGGGCTGCGAACTGAGGCTCGGGCTTCGGTTGGATACCAGGGAGTGGACTGGGATTGGCTGTGGGAAGAGAGCCTGAAGGGACTAGTGAGCCACAGTTAGCCGGGAGGCAGTCTGGGAAAATATCTGGAGCTGCCAAAGAGGCAAGAGACTATTTCTTCCTTCTTTGTTTCCTGGTGCACGAGAAGAGGGGATTAAGAGTGCCCCTTAAAGGAGCTCCAGAGACGGGGGCGAGCCACAGCTATCAGCGTGGACCCCAGAGACGGGCATGGGACGCTAAGGCTGCTGCTGCAGCCATAAAGAAGCTTCTGTGCAAGCACAAGTCACTCTTCACACCTCCCCTCCCGGGAGCCTGTGCAGCCCGCCACTGCCAGGGTCCCGTGATCCAGGGACAACGTCCCCGGGAGAACGCACGGCATGCCTCAGGCTGCTGCAACATCACACTGGCCTCTGCTGCAGCAGGCTATCCCCGCTTTCTGTGCCCCTCCCACCCCCCCCGGCCTCAGTGAGCCAGAGCCCCCGAAGTAGTTGCTCCTTTAACCCCGTCCTTTCTGAGTGCAGAACAAATGCCTTCAGGCGACCGACATGCAGAGGCGGATCCAAATCCAAAGCTGAACCCCGGGAGCTGTGCGAACAAAGAAGAGAGAGGGAAATTTCTCCTGAAGCCAAAGAAACAGCGGATTAAAACTCCACAATCAACTTGATGTACGCTGCATCTGTGGAATACCTGAATGCACAACGAATCATCCCAAACTGAGGAGGTGGACTTGGGGAGCAAAGATACATATTTTTTCCCCTTTTTCTCTTTTTGTGAGTGTGTATGTGGATGCTCCTTGGTGTGATTTTGTCTGTATAGATTTTCTTTTACCATTTGTCCTAGGCTTCTGTCTGTCCGTCTTTTTTTATTTTACTTAAAATTTTTTCTTCATAATTATTTTTATTTTAATAAATTTATTTTATTTCATCTTCTTTCTTTCTCTCTTTTCCTCTTTCCTTCTTTCTTTCTTTCTATCTTATTTTTTCTCCAGTTTATCCTGAGCTGTGTGAATGAAAGGCTCTAGGTGCTCCAGCCAGGATTCAAGGCTGTGCCTCTGAGGTGGGAGAGCGAACTTCAGGACACTGGTACCCAAGAGACCAACCAGCTCCACATAATATCAAATGGCTAAAATCTCCCAGAGATCTCCATCTCAACACCAAGATCCAGATTCACTAAACGACCAGCATGCTACAGTGCTAGACACCCTATGCCAAACAACTAGCAAGACAGGAACAAAACCCCATCCATTAGCAGAGAGGCTGCCTAAAATCTTAATATCATAATCATAAAATCATAATAAGGCCACAAACACACCACCAGATGTGGACCTGCCCACCAGAAAAACAAAATCCAGCATCATCCAACAGAACACAGGCATTAGTCTCCTCCATTAGGAAGCCTACACAATCCACTGAACCAACCTTACCAACTGGGGACACACATCAAAAATAATGGTAACTATGAACCTGCAGCCTTTGAAAAGGTGATCCCAAACACAGTAAGTTAAGGAAAATGAGAGGACAGAGAAATTACCAGCAGATGAAGGAACAAGGTAAAAACCCACCAGACCGAACAAATGAAAAGGAAATAGGCAGTCTACCTGGGAAAGAATTCAGATAATGAGAGTAAAGATGATCCAGAATCTTGGAAATACAATAGAGAAAACACAAGAAACGTTTAACAAGGAACTAGAAAAACTAAAGTGCAATAAAACAATGATGAACAACACAGTAAATGAAATAAAAAATTCTCTAGAACTGATCGATAGGAGAATAACTGAGGAAGAAAAACGGATAAGTGACATTAGGATGAAATAATGAAAATAACTACTGCAGAGCAGAATAAAGGAAAAACAATGAAAAGAATTGAGGACAGTCTCAGAGACATCTGGAACAACATTAAACACACCAACATTCTAACTATAGGGCTCACAGAAGCAGAGATAAAGAAAGGGACTGAGAAAATATTTGAAGAGAGTA
>NW_020837997.1:6383333-6414196 GCF_003676395.1 Aethalodelphis obliquidens | reverse complement strand
CACTGGCATTTTTCACAGAAGTAGAACAAAAAATTTCACAATTTGTACGGAAACACAAAAGACCCTGAATTGCCAAAGCAATCTTGAGAACGAAAAACGGACCTGGAGGAATCAGGCTCCCTGACTTCAGACTATACTACAAAGCTACAGTAATCAAGACAGTATGGTACTGGCACAAAAACAGAAAGATAGATCAATGGAACAGGATAGAAAGCCCAGAGATAAACCCATGCACATATGGTCACCTTCTCTCTGATAAAGGAGGCAGGAATGTACAGTGGAGAAAGGACAGCCTCTTCAATAATTGGTGCGGGGAAAACTGGACAGGTACAAGTAAAAGTATGAGATTAGATCACTCCCTAACACCATACACAAAAATAAGCTCAAAATGGATTAAAGACCTAAATGTAAGGCCAAACACTATAAAAGTCTTAGGGGAAAACACAGGCAGAACACTATATGACAAAACTCACAGCAAGATCCTTTTTGACCCACCTCCTAGAGAAATGGAAATATAAACAAAAATAAACAAATGCGACCTAATGAAACTTAAAAGCCTTTGCACAGCAAAGGGAACCATTAACAAGACCAAAAGACAAACCTTGAGAATGGGAGAAAATATTTGCAAACAAAGCAATGGACAAAGGATTTATCTCCAAAATATACAAGCAGCTCATGAAGCTCAATATCCAAATAAAAAACAACCCAATCCAAAAATGGGCAGAAAACCTAAATAGACATTTCTCCAAAGAACATATACAGATTGGCAACAAACATATGAAAGGATGCTCAACATCACTAATCATTAGAGAAATGCACATCAAAACTACAATGAGGTATCACCTCACACCATTCAGAATAGCCATCATCAAAAAATCTGGAAACAATAAATGCCGTAGAGGGTGTGGAGAAAAGGGAACACTCTTGCACTGTTGGTGGGAATGTAAATTGATACAGTCCCCATGGAGAACAGTATGGAGGTTCCTTAAAAAACTAAAAATAGAGCTACCATATGACCCAGCAATCCCACTACTGGGCATATACCCTGAGAAAAACATAATTCAAAAAAAGTCATGTACCACAATGTTTACTGCCGCACTATTTACAAAAGCCAGGATGTGGAAGCAACCTAAGTGTCATTGATAGATGAATAGAAAAAGAAGATGTGGCACATATATACAACGGAATATTACTCAGCCATAAAAAGTAATGAAATTGAGTTATTTGTCATGAGGTGGATGGACCTAGAGTTTGTCATACACAGTGAAGTAAGTCAGAAAGAGAAAAACAAATACCGTATGCTAACACACATGTATGGAATCGAAAAAAAAAAAAAAGGTTCTGATGCACCTAGGGGCAGAACAGGAATAAAAGAGCAGACGTAGAGAATGGTCTTGAGAACATGGGGAGGGGGCACGGTAAGCTGGGATGAAGTGAGAGAGTGGCATTGACATATATACACTACCAAATGTAAAACAGATAGCTAGTGGGAAGCAACCACATAGCACAGGGAGATCAGCTCCATGCTTTGTGTCCACCTAGAGTGGTGGGATAGGGAGAGTGGGAGGGAGCTGCAAGAGGGAGGGGCTATGGAATATATGTATACATATAGCTGATTCACTGTTATACGGTAGCAACTAACATAACATTGTAAAGCAATTATACTCCAATAAAGATGTTAAAAAAATAAAATATAAAATAAACTGAAAAACTTTTAGCTAGACTCACAAATTCAAAAAAGAGAAAATCCAAATAAATAAAATCAGAAATGAGAGACGTTACAATAGGTACCACAGAAATACAAAGGATCAGAAGATACTTCTATGAACAATTACACTCCCCCAAAATTGGACAGCTTAGAAGAAATTCCTAGAAACATAAAATCTACCAAGGCTGAATCATGAAGAAATAGAAAATCTGAAGAGGCCAATTACTAGTAAGGTGATTCAATCAGTAATCTAAAACCTCCCATCAAAGAAAAGTCTAGGGCCAGCTGGCTTCACTTGTGAATTCTAACAAACATTTAGAGAAAAACTATGATCAATCCTTTGCAAACTCTTCCAAAAAAACAGGACAGAACACTTCCAAACTCATTTTACAAGGCCAAAACCAGACAAGGACTCCATGAGAAAATTACAGGTCAGGAAGAACATAGATATAAAAGTCCTGAAGAAACTATTATTATACGAAGTTCAACAGCAAATTAAAGGGATCACACACCATGTTCATGTGGGGTTTATTCCAGGGATGCAAGGATGGTTCAACAGCTATGTATCAATCAATGTGATACACCACATTAACAAAATGAAGGATAATAATCACATGGTCATCTCGATAGATGCAGAAAAAGTGTTTGACAAAATCCAACATCTATTTATGATAAAAATTCTCAATAAAGTGGGTATAGAGGTAATGTACCTCAACATAGTAAAGACCATATATTACAAGCCCACAGTTAACATCATACTCATCAGTGAAAAGCTGAAAGTATTCCCTCTAAGATCAGGAACAAGGCAAGGATGCCCACTCTTGCCACTTTTATTCAACATAGTATTGGAAGTCCTAGCCACAGCAATCAGAGAGAGAGAGAGAATCCAAATTGGAAAGGAAGAAGTAAAATTGTCACTTTTTGCAGATGACATTACACTATACATAGAAAATCCCAGAGACATCACCAAAAAACTACTAGGGCTCATTAATGAATTCGGTACAGTTTCAGGATACAAAATTAATATACAGAAAAGCTGAAAGTTTTCCCTCTAAGATCAGGAACAAGACAAAGATGCCCACCACATAGTATTGGATGATAAGCTACAACAATTAGGCAAGAAAAAGAAACAAAAGGCATCCAAATTGGAAAGAAGTAAAATTGTCACTATTTGAAGATGACATGACATTATATATAGAAAGCCCTAAAGACTCCATCATATCTGTTGGAACCAATAAACGAATTCAGTAAAGCTGCAGGATACAATATCAGTATACAAAAATCTATCTCTATGCACTAACAATGAATAATCAAAAAGAGAAATTAAGAAAACAATACTAATTAGGAGTTTGGTATTAACAGATACACACTACTATACAGAAAATAGATAAATAAGGACCTATTATTTAGCACAAGGAGCTATATTCAATATCTTGTAATAACCTATGATGGGAAATAATCTGAAAAAGGATTATATATAATGAGTCACTTTTGCTGTATACCTGAAACACAACATTGTAAATCAAGTATACTTCAATTTTTTAGAAAAAGCAAATTAGTAATTAGCAAATCAGATAAGATTCTGATTAGATCAAACTGTTGAAAACCAGGAATTTCAGTCTGAGAGAAAAGAGATACACATTTAGTAGAGATACTAAAATCCTGTAGTCCTGTGGAAACATCAGTATAAATTTAAATTTTATCTTTTGCAAAAAAACCAAAAAATTCTCTACTTCAATGACAAAAAAAGAAAGAAAACAATCCTATTTACAACTGCATTAAAAAGAATAAAATACCTGAGAATAAATTTAACCAAGGACATGAAAGATTTGTATACTGAAATTTATAAGGTGTTGATGAAAGAAATTGAAGATACAAATAAGATATTTTGCCCTCATGGATTGGAAAAATATCCATACTACCCAAAGCAATGAACAATTCAATGCAATCCCTATCAAAATTTCAATGGCACCTTCCGTAAAATAGAACAAACAATACTAAAACTTGTATGGAACCACAAAGGCCCTGAATAGCCAAAGCAATCTTGAGAAAGGACAAATCTGGTAGCATAATGCTTCCTGATTTCAAACTACATTACAAAGCTAAAGTAATCAAAACAGTACGGTATTGGCATAAAACAGACATATATAGATCAGTGGAACAGAATAAACAGTCTAAGGAAGAAACCCCATGCTTATACGGTCAATTAATTTTTGGCAAAGGAACCCAGAATTTACAATGGGGAAAGGAGAGTTTCTTCAATAAACAGACTGGGAAAACTGGACAGCTACATGCAGAAGAACGAAACTGGACCACTATCTTACACCATACACAAAAATCAACTCAAAATGGATTAACTAAATTGGAAGACTGGGATAGACATACACACACTAATATATAAAAAATAGAGGACTTCCCTGGTGGTGCAGTGGATAAGAATCCACCTGCCAATGCAGGGGACACAGGTTCCATCCCTGGTCCGGGAAGATCCCACATGCCACAGAGCAACTAAGCCTGTGCACCACAACTACTGAGCCTGCTCTCTAGAGCCCACGAGCCACAACTACTGAGCCCATGTGCCACAACTACTGAGCCCATGTGCCACAACTACTGAAGCCTGCATGCCTAGAGTCCATGCTCCGCAACAGGAGAAGCCACTGCAATGAGAAGGCTATGCACCACAACGAAGAGTAGCCCCCGCTCGCTGCAACTAGAGAAAGCCTACATGCAGCAACGAAGACTCAGCACAGCCAAAAATAAATTTATTTTTAAAAAAAGATAATAAGGACCTACTGTATAGCACAGGCAACTCTACTCAATACTCTGAAATGACCTATATGGGAAAAGAATCTAAAGAAGAGTGGATATGTTTATAACTGATTTACTTTGCTATACACCTGAAACTAACACAACATTGTAAATCAACTACACTCCAATAAAAAATTTTTTTTAAATGGCAGACTTGAACATAAGCCTCGATACCATAAGAATCCTAGAAGAAAACACAGGTGGTAACTTCTCTGACATCAGCCTTGGAGATGATTTTTTTGGTTTTGAGACCAAAAACAAAGGCAAGAAAAGCAAAAGTGAACATGTGGGACTACATCAAACTACAAAGCTTCTGCACGGCAGTGGAAACCATCAATGAAATGAAAAAGCAAACTACTGAGTGGGAGAAAATACTTGAAATCATATCTGATAAGGAATTACTATCCAAAATATATAAAGAACTCATACAACTCAACTGCACATAAACAATATGATTAAGAAAAGTGAACAGAGGATCTGAACTGATACTTATCCAAAGACATACAGTTGGCCAGTAGGTACATGAAATGTGCTCAACATTACTGCCACAATGAGGTATCACCTCACACCTGCTAGAATGACTATTATCAAAAAGACAAAAACTGACAAGTGTTGGTGAGGAAGTGCAGAGAAGGCAACTCTTGCACATTGTTGGTGGGAATGTAAATTGATGAAGCCACTATGGAAAACAGTGTGGAGGTTCCTCAAAAAAATCAAAAAATCCAATCAAACTTTTTGGCCAACCCAATATTTGCACCCCCATGTTCTCTACAACACTATTTACAATTGCCAAGACATGGAAACAACCTAAGTGCCCAATGATGGATGAATGGATTTTAAAAATGTACACACACACACATAATGGAATATTAGTCATAAAAAAGGAAATCTTGCCATTTGTGACATGGATAGACCTTAAGGGTACTATGCTAAGTGAAATAAGTCAGAGAGAAAAATACCATATGATCTCACCTATATATGGGATCTGAAACAAAGAAAGAAAACCTTGGGAATTCCCTGGCAGTCCAGTGATTAGGACGTGGTGCTTTCACGGCCATGGGCCTGGGTTCAATCCCTGTTCAGGGAACTAAGATCCTGCAAGCCACGCAGCAAAACAAACAAATAAACCAAAAACCCCAAGTTCACAGAAATGGAGAACAGATTGGTGGTTGCCAGAGGTGGGACGTGAAGGTGTGTGTGGGTGTGTGTGTGTCAAGGCGTGGGTGAAACAGGTGAAGGCAGATCAAAAGTTACAAACTTTCAGTTATAAAATAAGTCAGGGGATATAATGTGCAGCATTGTGACTATAATTAATAATACTTTATTGCATATTGGAAAGTTGAAAAGAGGAAATTTCAAAAATTCTCATCACAAGAAAAAAAAACTATGTGTGATGATGTTAGTCTAGTTAACTAGACTTATTGTGGTAATACTTCACAATGTATACAAATATCAAGTCGTTATGTTGTACACTTAAAAGCAATGTTATATGTCAATTATATCTCAATAAAAATAAGTAAAATGACCAAAAAAAGAAATAATTAGGGAAGACATAAAAATTGCAGGAATACAGACTATCAACAAAACCAAAAGCTGGTGCGCTTTGAAATAATCAGTAAAATTGATAAAGGTCTAGTCAAGCTAACTGAGAAAAGAGGGTAGACAGAAGTTAGTAATATCAGGAATGAAAGGAGGGTAAGTAAAATGGAAAAGCATTTGATAGAATCTAACATCCACTTATGATAACACACTAGGAATAGAGGGGAGTTCAGGCTCTTGAGATACAACATCTTCATGAAACTTGTAGGCAACATCACAATAGTGAGAAACTAGATGATTTTTTTTTTGTAAGATAAGAAACTAGGTAAGGAAGTCTCCTCTCACCACTCCTATTCAACATTGTGCTGGAAGACCTACCTAATGCAAAAAGGCAAGAAAGGGAAATAAAATGTATACAGATTGGGAAGAAAGAAATAAAACTGTCTTTGTTGTGTATACATGATTTTCTATGTAAAATATCTGAAAGAAACCGTAACACCAGAGATCACTCCAGGAATTAATGAGAGTATAGAAAGACTGAGAATACAGAAGTCAACTGCTTTCTTATAGACCCAGAGAAATATAGCCAACTGATCTTTGACAAAGGACTAAAAGGCAATTCAATGGAAAAAAGAAAGTCTTTTCAACAAACAGTGCTGGAAATAGTGGATATCCACATGCAAAAAACAAATAAGTAAACCTAGACACAGACCTTACACAAAACTTAAAATAGACCATAGCTCTAAATGTAAAATGCAAAAGTAAAAAACTTCTAGAAGATAATGTAGGAGAAAATCAAGGTTACCTTGTGTTAATTGATGAATTTTAAGATACAACACCAAAAGCAAGATCCAAGAAAGAAAACAATAAGCTTCACTTCATTAAAATCCCCTGTGCTACAAAAGACAGTGGTAAGAGAATATAAAGACAGTCACAGATTGGGAAAAATATCTTTTCAGAACACTTATCTGACAAAGGACTGGTATCCAACATGTCTAAAAAACTCTTAAAATGCAAAGTAAGATGACAAACAACCCAGTTAAAAAATGGGCAAAATTCGGGACACTTCCCTGGTGGTCCAGTGGCTAAGACTCCACGCTTCCAATGCAGGGGGTGCGGGTTTGATCCCTGGTTGGGGAACTAAGATCCCACATGCTGTGTGGCAAAGCCAAAAAAAAATGGGGGCAAAATTGAAAATAAAACAAGAATCCCTGGGGGGAAAAAATAAAGTCCCAAACATGGGGGAAAAAATGGGCAAAAGATTTGCACACACATCAATAAAGAAGACATACAGATGTTAAATAAGCATATGAAAAGAAACTCAACATCAAATGTCATTAGGAAATTGCAAATAAAACAAATAGATACCACTAAACGCTTATTACAATGGGTAAAATACGAAACACTCAGAATATCAAATATTGATGAAGATATAAAGCTACAGGAATCCTTACTCATTGCTGATGGGAATGGAAAATGGTATGCCTACTTTGGAAGACAGGCAGTTTCTTCACAAAATGAAATATACCCTTATCACAGGATCTAGCTCCTAGATTATACTCCTTGTATATTTATATTTACCCAAATGAGTTGAAAACTTGTCTTCACACAGAAATATGCAAATTAGTGTTTACAGGTGTTTTATGCATAATTGCCAAGACTTACAGTTAAGCAAGATATCTTTCAATAGTAGAATGAATAAACAACCAGTGGTATATCCACATGATAAAATATTTTTCAGTGATAAAAAGAAATAAGCTATCAAGCCATGAACAAACAAGGAGGAAACTGCTGTGTATTGGTTTGTTATAATTTTAAATTTACGCATTTATGGCTTAAGTGAAGTTGTTTTGATCTACTTGTTTATGGCTCAAGTAAAGATGTTTTGGTCCAAGAGTGAATTTGTTTACTTTGGGAGGCCATGTCAGGATGACGCCATCAAAATTGTGCTTATCATTATGAACATGTGGAGGAGTGACAATCATGTGACGGACATTTAAACTTTAAACACCAAGAATCTGTGAGGACTTAATTTGGGTGTTCAGTCTGGGCAAGGCTACTCTTTGTTAATCTAAAAAGCTCTCAGAGGATCACGAGACACTGTGGCCAGGTTACTCTTGGATAGCGGTGGAGTTAAACCAAGCAGCAGTCTCAGGAAGAGAAGGGACATATTTGTTTCTGCCTTGGCGAGCCTACTCCTCATAGGCAATGGTGCAAGCCATGAAATGGTCCCTGGACCAAGCAGCCTACTTTGCCTACCAACACTAGTGCCTTTGCCCAGCAGGGAGGGATCTAAGCGGGCATCTGATACCCAGCTTTTAGTTGGAAGGACTGACGCTATCAAGAACCAATTCATATAAAGGTACAACTCAACTAAATTTGGACTTTATTTCTTTCATCTTCCCTTTGGCTGGAACAACAGTGTAATTAAACTATCATTGGTTTGGGGTACGTTATGTCTTACTGGCTTATTAAGAGACATTATCCTATTTGCTATTGACTTGTGAAATATTATAAATTATAATTCCCGCAGTGAACCTGTGTTAAATAAATTACTGGCAAAGACAGTCTCAGTCTCTGAGCATAATTTGCCTGAATGAAACAGGAAACTTAGAAGCATATCGCTAAGTGAAAGAAGACACTCTGACAAGGCTACATACCGTATGATTCCAAGTACAGGACATTCTGGAAGAGTTAAAACTATGAGCCAGTAAAAAGATCTTTGCTTGGGAAGGATTTGGGGGTTTGAGGGAGGGATGAATGGATAGGTGAAGCACAGGGTATCCTTAGCAAAGTTAAACTATTCTATATGATACAGAAATGATGGATACATGTCATTATACATTTGCCAAAACCCCTACATTGTATAACACAAAGAGTCAAGGCTAATATAAACAGTGGACTTTATAGCATTGATATTGATCCATCGATTGTAACAAATATACCATAATAATATGAGATGTAAAAACATAGTACAAACTGTGTGGATGCAGAGGGGTCAAGTGGGAACTCTCTGTACTTTCTGATCAATTTTTCTGTAAGCCTAAAATGTCCTAAAAAACCGGAAATCTCACTGTTTCATATCTTACAATTTTATAAATCCTTTTTAAGCATTATTTAAAATTAAAAGAAATTTATATACATCATACTTTCCTACCTAGTAGTCTGTTTTTAATTAACTTTTGCTACTTTAAATTTATTTTTAAATTAATTTTAACTTTTCTACAAAGGAAATCATTCTAAATTTAATTCTTTAAACACTATTGGGTATAAAACTGCAAACTGTAGAAAGTGAAAGACTTCAAATGTCTTTCTAACTAAAAGGACAAATGACATCATAGTTTGTCCCTCCACTATATTTCACACTCAGGATATGGTCAGGAATGAGTATCGTATTATAATGCATTAGGGGTTTGCATTTAATCCATGAAGAAACATACTAGGATTTTCAGAGATTCCCCTAAGTTTGAGTAGTTTTTATCATATCAATTAAAACAGAAATTCAATAGTTTTTCTCACTCATCAATACAAATAGAAATTCACTTGCCTTAAGAATTGTACGGCCTTTTAAATATCACAGTTCTCTAGGGACAAGCACATACAAAAACTGATCTAAAAATGAAAAATGTGCCTGAGAACCTAAACATACCCATCTCACAGCTTAAGATTCTGTTGCCTAAAAGGAGCAGAAATTCTGTTTGGTTCCAGGATTTTCTTGCCTTAAACACATATTTTTCAATCAACTTATATTTTTCAAAGCCTAAGAAATCAAAAATCATATACACTCACCAAGGAAATAAAATTGCAAACTGCTAAGGGAAACTAGAGTTAAAGGACTGAAATATCCAATAGATAAAGGCATCTAAAGAAAAGAAACACGAATATTCAAATCAGCTCAGGTAAGAAGCCTGCTTACCCACAGTTAAGACCGAAAACCCACATTCAGAAAGTTAAACACATTCCCAAGCTTGGGGTCCAGATACCCAGATTGAGATACAGCCCCTAAGGTGGGTCAGTCCCTGGTGAAGGAGGGTAGGGACACCTGAGCAGTCACTGGAGAGAGCTCTCCTCACATTCTCACGTGAGGAAACTCTCAGGCAGATTCAGTTTAATATCCAACTCAAACTCCCAAATTCATAAACTTTTTGTCCAGGAGACAGAACTCCTGACCACAGACTTTTTTAATACACAAAATACACTCCGGGTGCACCTATATCATGGATGCAGAACTCAAACATAAAACATCTAGGCCAAAGAAAACCCCCCCGCTGCCGGCTCCAGATGGGAACTTTAGTTTGGAGTCACTGGCCTCAGGCTTCTGCTCCAGTCACAATACTTTGGATCATCAATGATAACTTAAATGAGATAAACCCAGTGTTTCAATAATCCAGAAAAATCACTCAACCCAGTGTTTATGTGTAAAGGAAGAGAGAAGACTGTAAGGCAATTTTATTTTTTAAACAGGAAAATCCCAAAACATCTATTCCTGTCGGAAAATGAAGATGTCAATGACTTATTTCCAAAAAGAGAAACTGATTTGTAAACAATCATATTGGAACACTTCAAGATTTTGCAAGTCTAAGTCCTGATATGCTATTGGAAATCACCCAAAGGACCTCAGAATATTACTACATCCGCTCAGGGTGGGGAAAAAAAGGGGGGGAAACAAAAATTTTCATACACAGAATGTAATAATGAAATATTTTTCCAAAATTCACCTTTCTTGCCTCTTTGGAAAAAATTTATACTGTCTCCCCAGGTCTACTGAATAAATAAAATTTACATTTATTGAAAAACTGAGTCTCAAATAAGTGAATAAATCTTTTCAAAGAGAGAAACTCAGGAACGGAGGCAGTGCTGAAAAAAGATCACCCAGGAAAGTTTCTCAAGAGGACCCTCCACCCAAAGGTCTTCCCATAGGATGTCCGTGACCAAGGAAGATTTTGAGAGGAGAGGCGCAAGCATTCCATATAACATATTCCAGGTGGTGGTTCTCTGCTTTCCTCTCAAGTAAAATAGGCATAAAAATAAATCTTTAAATTAAAGAGCCATCCATGGTTCTGTTGATAAATGATTAAACAATTAAAATACTGCATCGGTTTGAAACGCACCACGGAGAAAAACAGTTAATAGTGATACTATGAACTGCCGAGGGGAAGACGGCATTTGGGAATGCGGGGAAACATCTGTAAATTTAGGGATTTATTGCCAGCCCTAGGAAGAGCCAGGCTGGGGGGACAGGGTCGTGGATTTGAGATCCTGTTCCTCAAACATTTTAAAAAGTGAGAGTAAAATGATTCCCCTGGAGAGAAAGGGGGAACCGGACACCCCCAGACCACAGCTGCTCCCACACGTGTACCCCAGAGACCGAGTCACAATTGCCCCGAGTCCCTCCCTATGGCCACCGCGCCGTGTGGGGGAGACTCGGGTTCGCAGGAACAGGACAGGACACCCGGGGGTCCCGGCTGTCGACCCAGCCCCTAGGCTGTGTGGCGCGCCACCGGCTGACTCGGGTCCGCAGACTCTGGAGTCGGCCGCGCAGGAGGCCCGGTTCCATCAGTCCCACCGCCTCCCTCTCCCAACACCCGACCCCGCACACTCACCATTTTTCGGTTCCTGGAGTTTCCGGTTGTCCACCCCATGACCGCCGCGGCATGCCGGGCACAGCGACACAGAATGCGGCATAACCACCTGGAGCCTTTAAGGGCAGCAGGAGCTGATACGGCCACTGTCAGAACAAGTGGCACTGAGCACGCAGTCCACGCCTCCGCCGCCATCGGAACAGCACCGCCCCATAAAATAATTGGTAACTCCCCTGTTTGGACAGTTCACAGGGCCCCGCCCTCCCGTGCCTGAGTGACAGGAGGTCGGAGGTCGCGTCTTTGAGTCGACCTTGTCCTGCCAGTGGGTGGGAAATGTTCTCTCCAAGGACCCAGCGTCAAACCATAAGGCCACTGAGGCCTGGCACAGAACTGTGACCCTTCACAAACATGGACACTTTTGTGTCCTCACTATTCACTAATAATGAGGCTGTTCCAGGAATTCCCTGGCCGTCCAGTAGTTAGGGCTCCGTGCCTCCACTGCAGGGGGCACGGGTTGGATCCCTGGTCTGGCAACCAAAGTCCCGCAAGCCCCGCAGAGCAGCTCTCCCACTCCCCCCCCCCCCCCCCCCCCCAAAAAAAGACTGTTCCGTTCTACTTTCATCTTTCACCATTTCCTTTAGGAGAATTCTGTCCCTCCCTCCCCACCCCCACTCATTTGGTACTTTAAAAAGTCCTCTTGCCTCAGGGGCACTTGGCTCCGGTGGGAGGATGAACCCCACAGTCCTAGACCAGCCCTGAAGCCTCAGACACTAGCATGTGTGAAACACAGGCAGAGAAACCACCGGAAAACCTTTTCAGTGGAATTCCATTAATACTCGATTGTCGAAAGGTCAAAGCAGGTAAAACTGAAAGAACACTGCTGAGTGAAAAATAATATTTAGATGGTAAGGGTATGTGGATAAACAAATCAGGACAGTGGTCATGAAATGGGGCAGGATGGAGATAAGTCAGGGATGGGAACATCAGGACACCTCACCACTGCCCACAGGCCATTTAAGAATCTTCATGATGATTCCAAGGATGTGTATATTATTACTAAATCTTACCACAAAACATTTTGTACATTTTTCCCTGAATATATTTTATGATAAAAATTTTAAGAAGAAATTCAGTTTGGAAAGTAACATAAGTTGTATATGTTTGTTTGCCCTGTCAGGTGGCAATCTGAGTTTTCATTCATGGTTTTGGCAGCAAAAATTAGTAATATCGACTGAAAAAATGCACAAGATAAAAGTTGAGAATTATGTTTTATTTGGCGGACTTTCTGAGAGGACTCAAGCTTGGGAGGCCGTCTCTCAGGTAGCTCTGAGGGACTGCTCCAAAGACGTAAGGGAGAAGCCAGGATATACAGGAGTTTTGCCATAGGTCGTGGAACATCAAAAGATTACTGTTAATTAAAGAAAACCAGATACCTCAAGTTAATGAATTAGCGCTTTTCTACATGTGGGAAGATGCGAGAGTCTGGGCTCACTGAAAACATTCTTTTGATATGCACTTTCACTATCTAGGGCCAGTATCCTTTTTTCCACCCTGAATCCCCTCAGGGTGCACAGTTGGGGATGGCTTGATGGCTGATGACTTGATGGCTGCAACATCCTTTGTTTATCCATATGGCAGGCAGCATTTTTCATCCACAGTAACAAGCCATGTATCCATTGGGTTGGTCAAAAAGTTCGTTTGGGTTTTTCCACATTATGGTCCACCTTATGGAAAAACCCAAACGAACATTTTGCCTACCCAATATTTAGAAAAAATGGATTACATAAATTCATCATCATTTGTACCTTTTAAAAATAAAGGGTGGCGTGCACTGATACGTAAAAATCTGGAGTTTTTATCAATAGAACAATTAAGCAAAGTGTACTGATAAAGATACTGAGAAATAAAATATTGCCTGCCATATCAGTAAGCAAAGGATGTCACAGTCATCAGCGATTGCAGCGCCGAAAAGGTGAGCCGGTGAGCCCGGAGGAAGCTCAGGATGTGAAAACACAGGATACTGGCCCCAGATAGCTGAGGTGCATATCAAAGGAATGGTTTCAGTGAGCCCAGACTCTTGCATCTTCCCAAACATAGAAAAGCGCTAAATTCCTTAACTTGAGATACAGTAAGTCCCTGCAAACAACCCTTCAAGTTGCGAACTTTCAAAGATGCAAATGAGCCTTCCATCAACGTTAGGCGTGAGTGAAACTGCAGCTTGCCCTCCGTCTCCTATTGCTGAAGATCCTTCAGCTCTACCATCTCCCACCTCCTCCCTCTCCTCCAGTCACAGTCACTCTTCTTGCCTGTTCACTCGATGCCAGCCCTGTATGCCAGCTGTTGTACTGTACTACTGTACTTTTCAAGGGACTGTACTGTAAGATTTAAAATGTTTTATTTATTCTTTGTTTTTTATGTATTATTTGTGTGAAAAGTATTATAAACCTATTACAGTACAGTACCATATAGCCGATGGTGTTAGCTGGGTACCTAGACTAACTTTGTTGGACTTACAAACAAATCGGACTGATGAACGTGCTCTCAGAACCAGAACTCATTCTTATGTAGGGGACTTACTGTACCTAGTTTTCTTTTATTAACAGTAACCTTTTGTTCCTACTACCTGCCCTTTGTTGCAAAACTCCTATATATCCTAGTTCCCCCCTCGCCTCCTCAGAGTTGCTTAAGATGCTGCCTCCCAAACTTGAAGTCCTCAGTATGTCCACTGAAGAAAACATAACTCTCAACTTTCAGGTTGTGAATATTTTTTTCTGTTGACAACACCTTACCCCTTCTATAACTGTTATGGTAACCTACTGTGTTAGGGGGGTCCCTACCCTAGGTTTGACTGACAACACATTACTGCCAGGAACGTATGAAAGAGTTTATTACTTCCATAATGGAAGTGTCTGGGGAGGGCAGGGAAGGCCTCTTAAGCAGGTGGGAAGTGCCTTGACAGAACAAGGAAAGGAGCCTGGCCTGAGTTTTTTGTTTTTTTTAATTTTTTTTGGAATATAGTTGATTTACAATGTTGTGTTAGTTTCTGCTGTACAGCAAAGTGAATCAATTATACATAAACATATATCCACTCTTTTTTAGATTCTTTTCCCATATAGGTCATTACAGAGTCCTGAGTAGGGCTCCCTGTGCTATACAGTAGGTCCCTATTAGTTATCTATTTTATTTATTTTAATTAAAAAAAAATTTTTGGCCACACCATGCAGCACATGGGTCTAGTTCCCAGACCAGGGATTGAACCTGTGCCTCCTGCATTGGAAGTGGAGAGTCTTAACCACTGGACACCAGGGAAATCCCTCTATTTTATATATGTTAGTGTGTATATGTCAATCCCAATCTCCCAATTTAACCTTCCCCACCCCCTTTTCCCCCCAGTAACCATGTTTGTTTTTCACATCTATGACTCTATTTCTGTTTTGCAAATAAGTTCATTTGTGCCATTTTTTTTAGATTCCACATATAAGCGATATAATATGATATTTGCCTTTCTCTGTCCGACTTACTTCACTCAGTATGAGAATCTCTAGGTCCATCCATGTTGCTGCAAATTTTGGCCTGAGAAATTTGTTTGTTTTAATTGAGATTAGGAGGCGGACTAGTGTGAGATGTTGCACATAAAGGCAGAGGCTACCAAGGATTTCATCTCTTACCAGCACCAAAGAAGTAAGCACCCAGGGCTTCTTGTCATCTTGTACAGATGTGGGGCACCAGGAGAAGGAAGGATGAGACTTTAAAAGTTGTCAGCAGTCAAGCATAAAAAAATGGAGTCAGACTTCTAGATTCTCATCTGGCATGTAAAGAGCACAGAAGGGGACATTCCTATAATCCTCACCAGAAAAAAGCAAACAGACCTAAAATTAACGACTCGGATCCATCAAACCATTCATCACAGGGCCGACTGCTGTCTCCAAAATTGGAGAGACAGTAAAATAGAAAATTTGAAATACGCCCACAATATCCTGCTCTTAACAATGCCTGTCCTCAAAAGAGTCTGTTTTGCCAGTGCCTAACTGACACGGTGGGAGGGTGAAGTAGGAGATGGATGGGCCCCTGGGCCAGACAGCTGGTGTTTGTCAAGTGGAGCAAAACTGAAGTTTTGTCCTCAGCCAGACAAGAATGACGCCCGTTTCCCTTCCTCCATTGATATGGAGGGAATGAACCAGCAGTGGGGAGTTTGTTGCAGCAAAAATAGAAATGAAGTTTTTCCTCTCCTGAGAACAAGGAAAGTTAAGGGAACAGTGATCAGGCTAGAGAAGAAACAAACAGGCCTGAAAGAGTTAATCACTCCTAGCTATATTTTAACTGGTACTAATCTGTAGTGTCTGTAACTAGATTAGTCCTTCACAAAGCTAACCTATCACTACCTGACACTATGTGAATTACATCCTACACCTATCACTCCCTAACTCTGTGTGATGTAAATTACATCCTGCACCTGGTGTTTAAGCTCCCTGCACTCCCTTGTAACAAGTCACCACTTGTCACTTTTTGCATTTCAGAAAGAAGGTCACAGGCCAATAAACCAGAGACAAACAGGCCCAGTTACCGGGATGGGCTGCCTGACTCCAGCTGTGACTGTTTTGAAATAATGCAAGAAGAAGAAAAATGCAAGACCTTCATGATTTGATCCTTATCATACACCCCTGGACCTCGAGCCCCACCTATAAGATCTCCTCTGACTCCTCAGGAAGTGAGAGCACAGTTCTTGAGGTGCTAGCCTGCTGTGTTTTCCCCTTTGCCTGGCAAAGAATTAAAAGCTATCTTTCTTTTCCTCCAAAAACCCTGTCTCCATATTTCTGTTCAATATCAGTGCACAGAGAGCCAAGGTTTTTTTGGCAACAGGGGAAATTTGCTAACTTGAGTCCCCTCTAGCCTTTCTGCCTGACCTAAGTTGAGGGGGAGAGAGACCTCAGAAAGACTTGTGAGGTTGAGAGTTTTGTTTTGTTTTGTTTAAACCCCAACAGCAGATACATGGTGTGTTTTCCAAAACCACTTCACCAGCTCTCCAGTTCCAACTGGGTGTCTTACAACTCAATTCTACCACTAACCAAAGTTAACATCAGATTCCATAGTTGAAGGGCCAAGTCCTGTTGTTGGGGGAACCTCTGACCGTAACTGCCCACCCTGGCCAGACACGATAGTAACCGCTTGCAATGAGTTATCTTACAACAGGAGGTTCTGGTAAGGAATGAACTAACAGCTACCACCAACCATAAGAATTCAGGAAAGGTCAAAAGGAGAGAAGAGATGCCAGTCCGTGTATCTTACCAACCTCCCAGAATCCGTCTCACTGGAATCCATCTTGGCTGAGCGATGGGCGTGCCACCAGGAAGGACCCTGAGTCAGAATGATCGGCCAGAGACAACCCAGAAACGAACCCCATTACTATAAAACGTGAGACTTTGAGCCATGTGGCAGAGCAGTTCTTCTGGGTTCCCCTACCCTGCTGCTCTCCCCCCGGGCGCCCCTTCCCAGTGAAATCTCTCGCTTTGTCAGCATGTGTGTCTCCTTGGACAATTCATTTCTGAGTGTTAGACAAGAGCCCATTCTCAGGCCCAGGAAGGGGTCCCCCTTCCTGCAACACCACAAGACGGCCCCCGTGTCAGATGCCAGCTGCAAATGCAAGGCCCAGGCCACACACGTTTCTGGATGGCTGACTATAAATTCAGAAGTTCCCTATAACCCCTCATGTCTGTTAATTTGATAGAATATTAGAACTAAGAAAAATGCTTTACTTATTATTATCAGTTTATTTGAAAAGATACAAGTCAGGAACAGCCGAATGGAAAGGGTGCACAGGGCAAAGTAGGGGAACAGGGGTAGGAAGGTTCCATGCCCTCTCCTGGCATGACAGCCTCCCGGCACAGTGATGTGTTCACCAACTCAGATATCTCTGAATCCCGAAGTTTAGGGGTTTTGATGGAGTTTTCAACGCTGGGGGCTTGAGGGTGGGCTGGGCTGAAAGCTCTAAGCCTCTAATCATAGCTTTGTTCTTCCTGGTAACCATCCCCCATCATGAAATTATCTATGGGTCTGGAAACAGTTGCCTCATTAGAACATAAGATGCTACTATCACCCTTATCACATGGGAAATTCCAAGGGCTTTAGGAGGTCTTTGCTAAGAACCATGGACAAAGACCAAATATCCTTCTTATACCACAGAAGGGTCACAGTCCATGGTCACACACTGAGACCCAATCATGCGACTATAAAACATTTCCTTTCCACCCTCAACATACCACCACATCAAGAAGACACCTAGTAACAGTATAAAACACTGACAGAACTGTATGTTTCAGAACTCATTTACAAGTCTCTATAGTACTCCTAAAGATGACATGGGAGACAAAAGCAGGGACACCTGAAGATATTTTAGCCTCTGACAGCCACAGCAAATAAAAGTCCAAACCCTAGTCAGATAAACCTAAAATCTCATACTACAGGCCTAAAAACCTCAGTTCCTTTTCATGGTACGTCATGTCTGGTATTCAACAAAAGATTAAAAGGCACAATAAAAGACTTAAAAAACACATCTCCTAAAAAAATAACAAAAAGTGGGGAGAGAGAAAAAAAAACCACCCCAACACATCTCTGGGATTAGGACAAGCGAAAGAACCTGACTCAGATGTAGCAGATATGCTGGAATTATCAGACCAGTAATTTAAAGCAACCATGATTCATATGCTAAGTGCTCTAATGGAAATAATGGATGACCTGCAAGAACAGATAGGTAATATGTGCAGAGCTGGAAACTCTAAAAAAGAACCAAAGGGAAATCAAAGAAATTTTTTTTAAAAAGCAAAAGAACAGAACAAAAGTAAAGAATTCCTTTTTGGGGGGACCTTATCATTACAGTGGAAATGTGTGAGAAAAAAGAATCGGCAACCTTGAGGAGCTGTCACTAGAACCTTCTGAACTGAAATGCAAAGATAAGAAAAGGGTAAAAAGACAGAACAGAAATCCAAGAGCTTTGGGACAATTAAAAAAGGTGTAACATATACAACATGGGAATACATGAAGGAGAAGAAATAAACAGGATACATAAAATAATAATGAGATTTTCCCCCAAATTAATAATGGATACCAAAATACAGATGTAGGCAGCTCAGAGGTCACCAAACAGGATAAAAACCCTAAAAATGCACACCTAGAAATATATATTCAAACTCAAGAAAAATCAAAAACAAAAAAAATCTTGAAAGAAGTCAGGGAAAAAAAAACCTTAGCTACAGAGAAACAAGGATAAGAAGTAAATTGGACTTTTCAGAAACCATGCAAGCAGGGATAGAGTTTTGTGAAACACAGCGTTGAAAGAGAAACCACCCAACTAGAATTTTGTGTCAAGCAAATTATCTTTCAAGTGAGGGAGAAATAAAGACTTCCAAAAAAATGGAGGGAATTTGTCACCAATATCCCTGCTTTGCAAAAAAAAAGTTAAAAGAAATTCATCAGGAAGAAGGTAAATGATAAAGGTTAAGTGTTAGAGAAGGAAAAAATGAAGGTAATAATAAAATCATTTGTTTTTGTTATTCTTAATTAATCTGACATAACATTTTGTTGAAAATAATAATAGCAGCAACATATTCAGTAATTATAGCTTTTGGATGAGTGAAATGAATGACAGAAATGTTACAAGGGGCAAGGGAGAGAATTTTCACATCCAGTGAAATGCTATGGTGTTACTTCAGAGAGGAGTTGGATTAGTTGTAAATGTATACTACAAACTCAAGGGCAATGACCAAAAATGTAAAAAAAAAAAAAAAAAAAAAAAAGTTATAATGATATGTTGAGAAGAGAAAAAATGGAATCAAGTAAAATATCCCCTAAAAGGTAGAGAAGACAGAAGAGAAGTGGAAGACAAAAAAGAAACAAAGAACAAGGGCAACAAATAAAAAATGTTAAAATATGGTAGATATTAATCCAGCTATATCAATAATCACTTTAAACATCAGTGGTCTAAATACAATAAGTGAAACCAAAAAAACCTGTCACAGTAGATTAAAAAATAAAACAAAACTGGGCTTCCCTGGTGGCGCAGTGGTTAAGAATCCGCCTGTCAATGCAGGGGACATGGGTTCGAGCCCTGGTCCAGGAAGATCCTACAAGTCATGGAGCAGCTAAGCCCATGCGCCACAACTACTGAGCCTGCACTCTAGAGCCCGTGAGCCACAACTGCTGAAGTCCACGTACCCTAGAGCCAGTGCTCCGCAGCAAGAGAAGCCACCGCAATGAGAAGCTCATGCACTGCAACTAAGAGAGGCCCCCACTCACCGCAACTAGAGAAAGCCCGCATGCAGCAAAGAAGACCCAACACAGCCAAAAATAAATAAATAAATAAATAAATAAGAATACCAAGGAGGTCAGCATGGATGAGTGGCTGGAAGGCTGGTACCAGGAAGTTATGAGGACTCACACCAACCAGGGCTTGGAAGTCCAAAAAAGGGCTGCACACCCTACTAATTGCTCACTGAATCCATCAGGAGCCTTGCACACCAGCTGCTTGGGATACTCTGCCTGCAGACACTTCCAACTGGCCATGGGCACACCCAATGCTCCATATACGTCAACCCCCACCCTATGTCTGGCTCCTCACATGACCCCCAGGTGAGGAGCGCAAGACTGCACAGTAAGCACACACATGTAGCTCATAAGCACACACATGACTAGGTGGGATTGGGAAGACATACAGACTTGAGCATTTCAGGGGAAGCAAACACAGCATCCAGCCTGGATGTGAGGGATCAAGGAAAGGCATAGAATCTTAAGAATTCTGTCCAAAAGAGGGAACAAGAGGCATGAAGTGGGCATCCACAGAAAAAGCCTGAGAGAAGCTCAGAATATCCATCTGGGTTGAATGGTGAGGGTGTTTCTCTCCCAAAGCCAGTCAGTAAAAACTGGAGGAGGTGACTGTTTCTTCAAATGCAAAGACAGCAACACAACACTTCATGAAAAATGAAGAAGGAAAAAAAAAATGAAGATTGTAAGGCATTCTGCCAACTCAACAAGAAAAGCCACGAGTATCTATTGACTCCAGAAAATAATGATGCTGGTTATTATTTCCATGACAAGAAACTTTTGTAAACAATCATACTTGAGCACTTCTGCTCTGCAAGCCTAAGCCCTGGAATTACTGATACATTCGAAAGCACCCAAAAGTAAACAAAAGACTTCAGAAACACCCGCTAAGGGCAGGAAGAAAGGGAAACAAATTTTAACACAGGCAATGTACTAATGTTATGTTATACTTTTCTGAAATTCACCTCTTTCTTTAGTTTACAATTACTGTAAAACGGTGACTAAAAAGTGAATAAAACTTTTTAGGGTGACAAACCCATGGAGGAGCAGGAACATTTCTCAGGGGGTAGCTACACCCAAGGGCTTCCCATAGGATACAGGATGTCTGTGCCCAGGAAAGACTCTGGGGGGAGACACCCAAGGGTTTCACACAGCCTAGATACAGGTGATTATTCTCTGCTTTCCTCTCATGGTAAAGAGAGGAAAACCAAAAACTACACCTTTAAACATGAGCCACTCATTGGCTGTGGGAAAATGACGAAATTCTGCATCCCCCTCTGCCAAAGAGTGGCTGTGGGACCCTGTGTAAGGATTTAACTTCTTGGATCCTTCAATGTTTGCTTCTAAAAAGTGAGCTTAATATTTATTGCATGTTAGGATTAAATGAGATCTGTGTAAGGTGTCTGCACAGTCCCTGATATATGGTGAGCATTAAATAATTTTTATTTCCATTAATAATACTATTGATTTTATTATTTTGTTTTGTTTGTTTGTTTGTTTTGCGGTACGCGGGCCTCTCACTGTTGTGGCCTCTCCCGTTGCGGAGCAACAGGCTCCGGACGCGCAGGTTCAGCGGCCATGGCTCACGGGCGCAGCAGCTCCGCGGCATGGGGGATCTTCCCAGACCCGGGCACGAACCCGCGTCCCCTGCATCGGCAGGCGGACTCCCAACCACTGCGCCACCAGGGAAGCCCTGATTTTATTATTAAATAAATGAACACATAAATTTTCTGCCCTGGAAAGAAAAATACGGCGTCTGTTTGACATGCACCACGGAGGACAAATAGTTGATAATGATACTGTGAATTAGAGACGCAGTTGGCTTTGGGAAGGCGGGGAGGGACCTGGAATTTATGGATTTAATGCCAGCCCTAGGAAGAGCTAGGCTGGGGCGACAGGTTCGTGGATTTGAGACTCTGCTTCCCCAAACATTTGGAAAACTCAGGAGAAAACGGGTCCTCTTGGGGAGAAAACTGGCACGGGGGTCCCCACAGACAAAAGCTCCACCCACACTTAAAGACCAGACACAGAGTCTGAAGACTCTACCCGAGGTCAATGTACAATCTGAGGAGAGACGGGTTTAGGGTGCAGAGCTGCCCAGAGAGGCTCCGGGGCCAAAGTCACCACGCACAGTGATAGGACAGGACGCCCGAAGTCTCGGCTGCTGGCCCAGCCCCCGCGCTGAGAGCTGGAGGGGGCTTAGGTCTGAGCTGAGCCCCGGGCGGACTTCGGTCTGCAGACTCCGGAGTTGACCGCAGCAGGGTCCGGGTCCCACAGTGGCAGGTTCCGACTCAACCCCTCCTCCCTGTCCTGGGACACCTGGCCCCTCAACTCACCATTTCCTGGCTTCTGGGGTCCCCCTGGGGTCCTCCGTTCCACTCCTGCCGCCTCTGTAGTTCACAGCATCATATACGCTACAGAGACACACCTGGCACCCGGGAGAGCAGATGAAACTTGACGCTGAGCACCTACAGGAGCCTTTAAGTGGTCGGCTAAGTGTTGCCCCACCCACCTTCTCGTGCTGCGCCCCTGATTGGACAGTTCATGAGAACCCACCCCCTTTCCCTGAGTGACAACAGGGCAGAAGGTCACGTGGTTGAACATAATGAGTTTCAGCCAGTGGGCTGGAACTTGCCCCCTCCAGGGAAGTTTGCTTTTAAACAAGATTTTTTCATAGGTGTTCCTAACCAATATTGTGCATAATCACACAGTGAAAGCCACAGGGCTTATGGGAAAAATGGGATTGGGTGGGGTTCAACTCTCAAAACTTGTCACTGACATTTAAAAAAAAAGGAATCTAATAAAACAGCATCTTACATATATTGAATGATTAAGAAATACAAAAGCACTACAAGAAACAGAGCACTTTACCTTGAAAGAGGCCTGTCCTTTGCTTGTAGAAGTGATCATCAGAAGGATTGACACTTGTGAGTTATAATGAAGAGGTGGAGGGAGAGTTACCTAAAATCAGACAGAAAGTCAGAACCCAGATGGATATTGGGATCCTTCATAACACCTGAGAGGCACTGAATGAGCTGGCAGTGTCTTGAGCTGTGCGTATGTGTTTTGTGTATTTCTGAGCAGCTAGGTTCACCTGGGTGCAGTTTTCTGCAGTTAACTCCTGTCTCTCTTGTGTGCCTTGCTGATGAAATTGCACATAAGCAAACATGAAATTTACATTATGTTCAAATTGTTTCCAAATTTATCAATACCCAGAAAAATATCATGTTTTCAAACAAGCATTATAGCAGAACTGACTGCATGTAGATGTATAATTTTTTTCTGAACCATTTGAAAGTTGAAAATATCATGACACTTCACCATTAAATATTTCAGCATGAATCATCCAGAATCAGGACATTGTCCCGTGTAACCATAATACCAATACCACGCTTCAAAAGTTGAGACTATTTTGGTATCATCTAATATTCAGTCCATATCAAACCAAGCAGAACCCATGGGGACTTTACAGGGGAAAGACCCCTGTATCCCCCACCTGATGTTTATATTGTAGAAAATCTTTAGCCTCCTAGGCCTTCCCGGAGTTCCAAAGAGCAAATTTAATAAGAGAAGGGGGAGAATGCTGAAAGAAAGGAAAAGGGTCAAGCAAGACAAAATAATAATAGTTTAGCCAGAAAACAAAGCCAAGGACTTGAGTTCCTCCTCAAGGGTATATATAATAATCTGAGCTGTATCTTTGAGTTGTTTTCCTGATAATAAAACTCCCACCAGGTGGAAGAAGTTAACTGTATGCTGACCACAAACACATGGACCCCAGAGTGGCTGGAACATAGGTTGGTAGTAAGTTTTGAAATGAGGAATTGTAACTCCTCCGAATTTGTTTTTCATTTTCAAGATTGCTTTGCATAGCCAGGCCACTCGTAATTCCCTATGAATTTTAGGATGAGCTTTCCATTTCTCCCAAAAAATTAATTTAATGATGTCAGAATTTTGATATGGCTTGCACTGAATCTGTAGACCACTTTGGGGACTACTGCCATCTTAACAATATGAACCTTAACAATATGAACTCTCCAGTCTATGAACATAGGATGTCTTATGATATATTTAGGGTTTCTAATTTCTTTCAACAATCTTTTGTAGTTTTCAATATGTGTCTTGAGTTTCCTTGGATAAAATTTTTCCTAATATTTTATTGACTATTTGTGTATCCATGTTCATAATGGATATTGGTCTATGGGGTTTTTGTGATGTCTTTATCTTATTTTATTTATAGGGTAATGATGGTCTCATAGAATATTTAGGTAGTGTTCCTTTCTCTTCTATTCTATGGAGAGGTTTACAAAGGATTAGTGTTAATTCTTCCATGAATGGCTGGGAGAATTCAACATAGAAGCCATCTGTTCTGTTCTTTTCTTTGGGGGAAGTTTTGGATACTGATTCAACCTGCTTACCTGTTACCAGATCATTCTGATTTTCCATTTTCTTAAGTCATTTTTGGTATTTTGTGTGTCTCTAGGAATTTCTCCTTTTCATCTAGGTTGCCTAACTTGTTGTGGAATAAATTTCTTATAGTGTTCTATTGTAATCCTTTGTAGGTTCAAAAGATATACAGATATACCATTATTATGTGTACCAAATGTTATTACTTATAACAAATAATACCATTATATATAATATATGTTATGTAATATATAAAGTATTTACATATTTATATAATATAGTAAAACATTTATTTTCTTATATATACAAATAATAGTATTATGTTTACCACTGTAGGCACAATTGCTAATCTAACTTCCTTGTATAACCCCCACAACTCTTAGAACTGTCCCTGAAGGTGTTGGAGGAAGAAGACAGGAATATCACCTTGATTCAGAGTCAGACACAGATGATGCTGACCTGGGATACAGTGCACGAATCTAATGACTCAGGTAATGGTTGAGGCAGGGAAACGGTCCCTGAGGATTCACAGTGGGAAAAGATACACGAAGAAGTGACAAACAGAAAACTAAACTTTAAAGGGAATTGCGGGTTATGGTGGGGCCACAAGGAAAGAGTCCATCTAAAGGAGGGTTCATGTTGGGCACCCCCAAGATGTCAACCTTGCTCTTATCCTGCAGGTACTATTGTGGTGGGCCTTGTCTCCACCCCAGGGATAGGGAAGTTGTTGGATAAAGTCCCCCTGGTCCTGGATACTGAAGAACAGGCAGTTCTGCATGGGTTGTGCAGCAAAACACAAGGGTTTGCTGCAAGAAATCTCCCACATCCTGCTGTCAGATGTTGTATCCACCTTTATCACCAGCAATAACACCCAGAACCTCAGCTCCCCAGTCACCTTTGTCTTCCAACATGTGAGTCCAGGTGGGATGGACCTGTGGGGTGGAAGACCCCTGTGTCCTGGGCACAGCCTTGGGCTTCAGGGGGCTCCCCCATGGGTGCATAATATCCCCAGGAAAGCCCTTCATGAGCCAGATTTGGGTCAGCATTTCTGAGTTACAGAACCACCATCTCACACCTATTTCCTGTTCCTAAAGTCAGTGATCCCTGGGCCAAGGGAGAAGATATGCTGTGTTTTCTGGGAGTGTGGCCAGAATGGAATTGGTCATTGGGCCGCCAAAGGCTGCAGGATGGCCAGCACCAGAGACAACAGCACCATCTTCCAATGCACCCACCTCAGCAGCTTTGCTGTCCTCATGCCCCAATACGATGTGCAGGTGAGAGCCCTGAGAAGGGCTGCATTCAATGTCAACCACTGTGTAACAAATTCCCACATATGTAAAACCTGAAAAAATTATTATCTCACAGTTATTGCTGGTCAGCAATCTGGCATGGTATAGCTAGGTTGTCTGCTCAGGTTCTTACAAGGCTGAAATCATTCTGTCAGCCTGGACTGCATTCTCATCTGAGGCTTGGGGTCCTCCTCTAACCCTCTGATTCTGGGTACAATTCAGTTCCTTGTGATGGTAGGACTGAGGTCTCCTTGTCTCCTATCTGTCAGCAGGGGTCCAGGTTTAGCTCTCAGGGGCTACCTGCATTCCTTCTCATGTGGACCTCTCCTGGGCCCTCTCACAGTGTATCAATGTTCCTATCTGGAGGCCAGCAAGAGAAGATTCCTCACATCAAAACTCTCTCAAACTTTGGATCTTTTCTCCAATAAAAGCTCACATGATTAAGGCAAGCCCATGCAGGATAAACTTTCTTAACATCACTTAATGTGGGACATGAATTCCATTTGCAAATCCCTTCACAGCAGAACCTACACTGGCATTTGACTTCAAACCTGGAAGTGGTTATGTGTACCTCAGGGGATGGGATATGATTGCCAATTAGAATTCTGCTTACCACAGGGGTCTTCAGACCAGGGACGCACAGGGGCTGCATAAAGGAAGATTTGGTGATAGCAGACGGGGCCAAGGGAGCCAGTGAGTACAGGTGGGTCAGGAGAAATCTTTGCCTCCTCACCTGGCCAGGTGAGCTGCTTACTTTCTCTGGTTCACCAAAACCAAATACTCTCTGGTGATCTCAAGTAATGGGGAATTTACTGAAATAAAGGTGGCACTCACATGAAAGTAAGCATGGAAATGATCACAGCACCATGGTCAGACCTCATAGGAGCCCCCAGAAGTTTGAACGATACTCCGAGTCCATGTTTCCTACAGCCATGTCCCTAAATACCACAATATTCGTACTTTTACTTATATACTGCTTCCTGTTTATTGAAGAGTTCAGATAGTTGAGTTTTGAATTCCAACGGAACAAGAGAGGAAACACTGGAGATTCTCCATCTCAATCTTAGCTCCAGACACTTAGTTCCTCTTGCTTCAACAACCAAAGTTGTTAATTTCTCCTGCAAATTTCAATAGATATTTTACACATATAAATATAGTATATGTATTTCTTCTTTGGCTCTCCTTTTTTCACACAGCTGATAGATTATTCTCTTGAGTTGTCAAAGGATTCTTCATTATTTTCTGGCCAAATACATTCTGTTGTGTGAATGTGCTGTAAATTCTATATCAAGGCCTCTCATAATGGGCGTTTTTATTAGATCACTTACTAATACAAATAATGTTGCAACTGTTTACACTTACCTCATTGATCTCATGTTTGAATATGCAGTTAGAATGGATACTGGGTCAAATTCATAATTGCATGTTGGTAGATATTTCCATATTTCAACATCTTGAGGTCGCACCTGTGGACACTGACACAGGTATTATGTAAAAGTTTGTGATTCCTCACACCATTACCACAAGTTTACTAGCAAATTTTTGGATGTTTACCCATCTAAGATGTAAATATCGTATCTAGGAAAAACTGTGTGTGTTTTTTATTATTAATGGACTGTAACATCTTCATTTAGGAGCTATTAGTATTTCTGTCTCTGGAAACAATTTGTTCACATCCTTGGTATATTTTTCCACTGTCTTGTTGATAAATTTCTTATGGATTTGGGGGAGCTCTTAATACAGTAGGAAAATTAGTTTTATTCAATAAACCAAATATTCTCAAAATTTATAGTTCATCAAAATCATCTGGTGGCCTCATTATTTATTTTTAAACATTTTATTCCTAAACAAAATCAAACATAGAGATATGTTGCAAAATAAAATTTGTGCTAAAAATACTCAATTGCTCTTTATCCAGATGCACCTACTTTGAATGTTTTAATCTTCATTTTCTCCTTCATCCTTTCCTCTCTTTGTCTCTCTCTCTCCACCTCTCTCCATCTCTCGATCTCTCTCCTTCCCTGACTTACACTAAAAGGGAATTGGTGAGGGTTTTTTTCCTTGTCCTCAGGGATTTTAGGATGTATTCCAAAAAGTGGCAGAAAAATATGAATTTTAACCCACCACTGTCAACAAAATGTATCAGTTTTCCTCTTTTAACCAAGGATTTAATTCTAAATCTGTAAGGATTTGTGACGAGTCAGGAACAATTATTACAGGATGAGGTGTGTGGAGTTCAGGGTCAGGGTTTATACCTGGACATCATGACTCCAGGTACAGACTATGTCACACACCATCACATGATGGGGATGGAGGCTTGCTCAATATGGAACTACATGCCTATGTGAACCTCTTGTGGTGACCCATAAGCTTAGTCATGCCCAAAAGTCTAAAGGAAAATAAACCCTTGTGAGTTCCAGGGCTTGGTCTTGACTAAGGACTCCTGTCCCTCAATCCTTCCAGAGACAGAATTAATCATATCAGATCCCACAAAATGCTAACATTCTGAACCTGTAGAAAGTTAGCCATAAACATCACATATCTACTTGGCTCCTCCATTCCTGGTTTTTATATGCCTAAAAATAAAAACAAAAATGGTGGAAGCATCATTACCCCAGAGCAGGAAAGGGTGACTGTGATGTCCTCTCTGATGTGTCCCAGGAGAAGGATCCCACACTGACTGTGATCACCTACGTGGGGCTGAGCCTCTCTCTGCTGTGCCTCCTCCTGGCAGCCCTCACCTTCCTGCTGTGCAAAGCCATCCAGAACACCAGCACTTTGCTCCACCTGCAGCTCTCACTCTGCCTCTTCCTGGCCCACCTGCTCTTCCTAATAGCCATCAACAGAACCGAGATCAAGGTGCTTAAATTGTCCCAAAATACCCCTGCTCTGCCCCAGGGGATGCTGAGTTCATGAAGCCATGCTGCCTTGGACTCCTTAATAAAATGGCATTCCAGGTAAAGTTAGATATGTAAGTAGCCAATTTCACACTGATTGGCACAATTAGAAGACACTCCATTGACAACTCCTCCATATACGTCAGAGTTCTCCCCAGTGATGAAGTATAGAAGAGGTCCTGGGGTCATGCTACACCCTGACACTCCCTCCTGGTTACACCTTCCTCCTTCCCCAGGTGCTATGTGCCATCATTGCAGGTGCCTTGCACTATCTCTACCTGGCCTCCTTCACCTGGATGCTGCTGGAGGGCCTGCACCTCTTCCTCACTGCACACAACCTGACAGTGGTCAACTACTCCAGTGTCAACAAGTTCATGAAGAAACTTACATTCCCAGTGGGCTACGGAGTCCCGGCTGTGATTGTGGTCATTTCTGCAGCATCCAGGCCCCATCTTTATGGAACACCCACCCGGGTAAGGCCAGAAACTATCAAACTCTTAAGAGGAAAACATAGGCAGGACACTCTATGACATAAATGACAGCAGGATCCTCTTTGACCCACCTCCTAGAGAAATGGAAATAAAAACAAAAATAAACAAATGGGACCTAATGAAACTTCAAAGCTTTTGCACAGCAAAGGAAACCATAAACAAGACCAAAAGACAACTGTCAGAATGGGAGAAAATATTTGCAAATGAAGCAACTGACAAAGGATTAATCTCCAAAATTTATAAGCAGCTCATGCAGCTCAAGAACAAAAGAACAAACAACCCAATCCAAAAATGGGCAGAAGACCTAAATAGACATTTCTCCAAAGAAGATATACAAACTGCCAACAAACACATGAAAGAATGCTCAACATCATTAATCATTAGAGAAATGCAAATCAAAACTACAATGAGATACCATCTCACACCAGTCAGAATAGCCATCATCAAAAAATCTAGAAACAATAAATGCTGGAGAGGGTATGGAGAAAAGGGAACCCTCTTGCACTGTTGGTGGGAATGTAAATTGATACAGCCACTGTGGAGAACAGTATGGAGGTTCCTTAAAAAACTACAAATAGAACTACCATATGACTCAGCAATCCCACTACTGGGCATATACCCTGAGAAAACCATAATTCAAAAAGAGTCATGTACCAAAATGTTCATTGCAGCTCTATTTACAATAGCCCAGAGATGGAAACAACCTAAGTGTCCATCATCGGATGAATGGATAAAGAAGATGTGGCACATATATACAATGGAATATTACTCAGCCATAAAAAGAAACGAAATTGAGCTATTTGTAATGAGGTGGATAGACATAGAGTCTGTCATACAGAGTGAAGTAAGTCAGAAAGAGAGAGACAAATACCGTATGCTAACACATATATATGGAATTTAAGAAAAAAAAATGTCATGAAGAACCTAGGGGTAAGACAGGAATAAAGACACAGACCTACTAGAGAATGGACTTGAGGATATGGGGAGGGGGAAGGGTAAGCTGTGACAAAGCGAGAGAGAGGCATGGACATATATACACTAACAAACGTAAGGTAGATAGCTAGTGGGAAGCAGCCGCATAGCACAGGGAGATCAGCTCGGTGCTTTGTGACCGCCTGGAGGGGTGGGATAGGGAGGGTGGGAGGGAGGGAGACGCAAGAGGGAAGAGATATGGGAACATATGTATATGTATAACTGATTCATTTTGTTGTAAAGCAGAAACTAACACACCATTGTAAAGCAATTATACTCCAATAAAGATGTTTAAAAAAAAAAAAAAAGCAAATCTCCACTGTACTTATCTTCTCCAGCATGACCATGGCCATCATAGAACCAACATAGCACTTTAGTTTTTTAAGATATATTTTTTATTGAAGTAACATTGTTTTGTAACACTATATACGTTTCATGTATACGACTTTATATTTCTACTTCTGTATACCCACAACTTGCTCACCACCAGAAATTGAGTTTCCATCCATCACCATAAAGTTGACCCACTTTACCCATTTTGCCTCCCCTCAACCATGCCCCTTCCCCTGTGACAGCCAGTACTCTGTTTTCTGTATCTACAGGGGGAGGAGGCTTGTTTGGTTTGGTTTGTTCATTTCTTTTGTTTGTTTATAGTTTGTTGTATTCCACATATGTACGAAATCAGACTGTATTTGTCTTTCTCCACCTGACTTATTTCACTTAGCACAATACCCCCAATGTCCATCCATGTTGTCACAAATGGCAAGATTTCATCAGTTTTATGGCTGGGTAGTACTCCATGGCTGGTGTGGCTGTGTGTGTGTGTGTGTGTGTGTGTGTGTGTGTGTGTGTGTGTGTGT
>NW_020837997.1:6288913-6383323 GCF_003676395.1 Aethalodelphis obliquidens | reverse complement strand
TGTGTGTGTGTGTGTGTGTGTGTGTGTGTGTGTGTGTGTGTGTGTGTTTGTGTGTGTGTATCATGCCTTCTTTATCCGTTGATGGGCACTTAGGTTGCTTCCATATCTTATCTATTGTAAATAATGCTGCAGTGAACATAAATGTCCATATATCATTTTGAGTTAGTGTTTTTGTAGTCTTTGGATAAGTATCTAGACGTGAGATACCTGGATCAGATGGTAGTTCTATTCTTAATTTTTTTTTTTTGAGGATCTCCATACTGTCTTCCATAGTGGCTGCACCAATTTACATCCCTACCAACAGTAATATAAGGGTTCCCTTTTCTCCACATCCTCACTATTATTTCATGCCTTTTTGATAAGAGCCATTCTGACAGCTGTGCTGGGACATCTCATTGTGGTTTTGATTTACATTTCCCTAACATTAGTGATGTTGAACATTCTTTCATGTGCCTGCTGGCCATCTCTGTGTCTTCTTTGGAAAACGTCTATTCAGCTCTCCTGCCATTTTTAGATCAGGTTATCGGTAGCAGAGATGTGAGCAAGTGCAGACTGTCACCCACAACAAAAGTCCTATGCTGATAAAAATTAATGTTAACCTGCATCAGATGGGCCCTGGCATGCCGGCCTTCCTAGATATCTTAGCAAAAAAGTCAGCAAACTTTCTCTGTGAAAGGCAAGATAGTATATATTTTGGCTTTGTGGGTCATATGGTCTCTGTTGTGACGACTCACCTCTATCCTTGTAGCTCAAAAGCAGCCACAGAAAAGCTATAAGATATGAATGTGACTGTGACTCAGTAAAACACATTTCCAAAATCAGACAGCAGCCCAACGTGGACCACAGGCTGCAGTTTGCTAACTCCTGCCTTAGTAGCTCTCTCTTAGGTTCTTCCTGGTGGATCCAGCTAACCCTCTCCATGGTCCTCACACCTCCCAAGTCATTCACAATTCCCTACTTGGGATGAAACACCAACTTGATCATTTCTATCAGTGTGAACTTCAGTTACTGACTTTGTATCCTTATGCCTCAGATGTCTGACCTGTGATCATTTGATTACCTCTGTTGTCATGAAGAATAAATTACATAATGCACATGAACCCTGCCATAGCAGTGTCAGGTTTACTGTTGTTTCTGTCTCTCATACTCTCTCGCTCTCTCTCTCCTTGGCTGTCCCAATTTTTTTTTATCCTATCTACACCTACTCATCATCCACATCTCAGCATAAACACAATTCAATTCTCTCAGGGAATCCTTCCCAATATCTGAATCTCCTATAACCCTGACTAGGTTATAGATCCAGCTACATGTTCAGACAGCTCCTCATATTTGATTGTAAACTTCATCATTTTGATAGTTTCTATTTTCTGATTGTTGATGTGCCCACCTAGCTAGGAACTCCCTGATGACAGACATCACTCTATCTTAACAAGAACTGGGCCTTCAAAACCAAGTACAAATCCTTATACAGGAGGAGACACTCAATATTGCTCCAATAAACCATAAATTAACTTCTCTATTCATTTTTTCTTTAAAACATGTATATTTTTCTGCCAGTGTATCTGAAGACCAAAACTTAAAACACGTTTTTAAAAAATTTTTTCTTTTTTTAAAACCACTTTTTAACTTTGCTGTACATGTAAAAAGCTGCACATAATTCATGTATACAGCCTGATAAATTGGGAATAAGTATACAGCCATGTCCCTTACCAAAATAAAGGGCATACACAAACTTTCAATTCTGCAAAATAATAACTTCAGGAGCTCTAATACAGAGCATAGTGCCTATAGCTAATAATACTGTGTTGTATATTTTAAATTTGCTAAGGGTGTAGCTCTTACGAGAAATATTCTTACCAAAAAAAGCAATAATAATATTTATTATTATTATTAATAACGGAGGCAGAAAAATACTTTGGAGGATGAGGGATATGTTTATTTATCGATTCTTTACCCACAAAGGCCAATATATTCTTTTATTTTTAACATCTTTATTACAGTAAAATTGCTTTACAATGTTGTGTTAGTTTCTGCTGTATAACAAAGTGAATCAGCTATATGTATACATATATCCCCATATCCCCTCCCTCTTGGGTCTCCCTCCCATCCTCCATATCCCACCCCTCTCCGTGGGCACAAAGCACTGAGCTGATCACCCTATGCTATGCGGCTGCTTCCCAGTAGCTATCTATTTTACATTTGGTAGTGTGTATATGTCAGCGCTACTCTCTAACTTACTCCCAACTTACATTTCCCACACCCCATGTCCTCAAGTCCATTCTCTACGTCTGTATCGTTATTCCTGTCCTGCACCTAGGTTTGTCAAAACCATTATTTTTTCTTCTTTAGATTCCATATATATATGTTAGCATATGGTATTTGTTTTTCTCTTTCTGACTTACTTCACTCTCTATGACAGACTCAAGGTCCATCCACCTCACTAAAAATAACTCATTTTTGTTTCTTTTTATGGTTGAGTAATATTCCATTGTATATATGTGCCACATCTTTTTCATCCTGTCATCTGTCGATGGACACTTAGGTTGCTTCCATGTCCTGGCTATTGTAAATAGAGCTGCAATGAACATTGTGGTACATTAGTCTTTTTGAATTATGGTTTTCTCAGGGTATATGGCCAAGAGTGGGATTGCTGGGTCGTATGGTAGTTCTATTTTTAGATTTTTAAGGAACCTCCGTACTGTTCTCCATAGTGGCTGTATCAATTTACATTCCCACCAAGAGTGCGAGAGGGTTCCCTTTTCACCACACCCTCTCCAGCATTTATTGTTTGTAGACTTTTGATGATGGCCATTCTGACCGGTGTGAGATGATATCTCAATGTAGTTTTGATTTGCATTTCTCTAATGATTAATGATATTGAACAGTCTTTCATGTGCTTGTTGGAAATCTGTATATCTTCTTTGGAGAAATGTCTATTTAGGTCTTCTGCCCATTTTTGGATTGGGTTGTTTGTTTTTTTGATTTTGAGCTGCATGAGCTGCTTGTAAATTTTGGAGATTAATCATTTGTCACTTGTTTCATTTGCAAATATTTTCTCCCATTCTGAGGGTTGTCTTTTCACCTTGTATATGGCTTCCTTTGCTGTGCAAAGCTCTTAACTTTCATTAGGTCCCATTTGTTTATTTTTGTTTTTATTTCCATTTCTCTATGAGGTGGGTCAAAAAGGATCTTGCTGTAATGTATGTCATAGACTGTTCTGCCTGTTTTCCTCTAAGAGTTTGACAGTGTCTGATCTTACATTTAGGTCTTTAATCCATTTTGAGTTTATGTTTGTGTATGGTGTTAGGGAGTGTTCTAATTTCATTCTTTTACATGTAGATGTCCAGTTTTCACAGCACCACTTATTGAAGAAGCTGTCTTTTCTCCACTGTATATTCTTGCCTCCCTTGTCAAAGATAAGGTGACCATATGTGTGTGGGTTTATCTCTGGGCTTTCTATCCTGTTCCATTGATTTATATTTCTGTTTTTGTGCCAGAACCATATTGTCTTGATTACTGTAGCTTTGTAGTATAGTCTGAAGTCAGGGAGCCTGATTCCTCCAGCTCCGTTTTGCTTTCTCAAGATTGTTTTGGCTATTCGGGGTATTTTGTGTTTCCATACAAATTGTGAAATTTTTTGTTCTAGTTCTGTGAAAAATGCCAGTGGTAGTTTGATAGGGATTGCATTGAATGTGTAGATTGCTTTGGGTAGTAGAGTCATTTTCACAATGTTGATTCTTCCGATCCAAGAACATGGTATATCTCTCCATCTGTTTGTATCATCTTTAATTTCTTTCATCAGTGTCTTTTAATTTTCTGTATACAGGTATTTTATCTCCTTCAGTAGGTTTATTCCTAGGTATTTTATTCTTTTTGTTGCAATGGTAAAAGGGAGTGATTTCTTAATTTCACTTTCATATTTTTCATCATTAGTGTATAGGAATGCCAGAGATTTCTGTGCATTAGTTTTGTATCCTGCTACTTTACCAAATTCATTGATTAGCTCTGGTAGTTTTCTAGTAGCATCTTTAGGATTCTATATCTATAGTATCATGTCATCTGCAAACTGTGACAGCTTTACTTCTTCTTTTCTTGTTTGGATTCCTTTTATTTCTTTTTCTTCTTTGATTGCTGTGGCTAAAACTTCCAAAACTATGTTGAATAATAGTGGTGAGAGTGGGCAACCTTGTCTTGTTCCTGGTCTTAGTGGAAATGGTTTCAGTTTTTCACCATTGAGGATGATGTTGGCTGTGGGTTTGTCATATATGGTCTTTATTATGTGGAGATAAGTCCCCTCTATGCCTACTTTCTGGAGGGGTTTTATCATAAGTGGGTGTTGAATTTTTTCGAAAGCTTTCTCTGCATCTATTGAGATGACCATATGCTTTTATCCTTAATTTTGTTAATATGGTGTATCACATTGATTGATTTCCGTATATAGAAAAATCCTTGCATTCCTGGGATAAACCCCACGTGATCATGGTGTACAATCCTTTTAATGGGCTGTTGGATTCTGTTTGCTAGTATTTTGTTGAGGATTTTTCCGTCTATGTTCATCAGTGATATTGGCCTGTAGAGTCCTTTCTTTGTGACACCTTTGTCTGGTTTTGGTATCAGGGTGATGGTGGCCTCGTAGAATGAGTTTGGGTGTGTTCCTCCCTCTGCTATATTTTGGAAGAGTTTGAGAAAGATAGGTGTTAGCTCTTCTCTAAATGTTTGATAGAATTCGCCTGTGAAGCCTTCTGTTCTTGGACTTTTGTTTGTTGGAAGATTTTAAATCACTGTTTCAATTTCAGTGCTTGTGATTGGTCTGTTCATATTTTCTATTTATTCCTGGTTCAGTCTCGGAGGGTTGTGCATTTCTAAAAATTTGTCCATTCCTTCCAGTTTGTCCATTTTATTGGCATATAGTTGCTTGTAGTAATCTCTCATGATCCTTTGTATTTCTGCAGTGTCAGTTGTTACCTCTCCTTTTTCATTTCTAATGCTATTGATTTCAGTCTTCTTCCTTTTTTTCTTGATGAGTCTGGCAATGCTTGATCAATTTTCTTTATCTTCTTAAAGAACAAGCTGTTAGTTTTATTGATCTTTGCTATTTTGGGTTTTTTTTTTGTTCTATTTCATTTATTTCTGCTCTGATCTTTATGATTTCTTACCTTCTGCTAACTTTGGGTTTTGTTTGTTCTTCTTTCTCTAATTGCTTTAGGTGTAAGTTTAGTTTGTTTATTTGAGATTTTTCTTGTTTCTTGAGGTAGGATTGTATTGCTATAAACTTCCCTCTTAGAACTGCTTTTGCTGCATCCTTTAGGTTTTGGGTCGTCATGTTTTCATTGTCATTTTTTTCTACGTATTTTTGATGTCCTGTTTGATTTCTTCAGTGATATCTTGGTTATTTAGTAGCATATATATATATACATATATATATGTATATATATATACATATATATATGTATATATATACATATATATATTATTATTATTATTTTTTTTTGCGGTACATGGGCCTCTCACTGTTGTGGCCTCTCCCATTGCGGAGCACAGGCTCCAGATGCACAGGATCAGCGGCCATGCCTCATGGGCCCAGCCACTCCGTGGCATGTGGGATCTTCTTGGACCGGGGCACAGACCCGTGTCCCCTGCATTGGCAGGCGGACTCTCAACCACTGCACCACCAGGGAAGCCCCAGCATATTTTTTAGCATCCATTGTGTTTCGATTTTTTACATTTTTTTCCCCCTCTAATTGATATCTAGTCTCATAGCGTTGTGGTCGGAAAACATAGTTGAAACGATTTCAATTTTCTTAAATTTACCAAGGTTTATTTGTGACCCAAGATGTGATCTGTCCTATAGAATGTTCCATGAGCACTTGAGAAGAAAGTGTACTCTGCTGTTTTGGGGTGGAATGTCTATAAATATCAATTAAGTTCATCTTGTTTAAGGTGTCATTTAAAGCTTGTGTTTCCTTATTATTTTCATTTTGGATGATCTCTATTGGTTAAAGTGGGGTTTAAAGTCCACTAATATGATTGTGTTACTGTCGATTTCTCCTTTTATGGCTGTGAGCATTTGCCTTATGTATTGACGTGTTCTGGTGTTGGGTGCATAAATATTTACAATTGTTATATCTTCTTCATGGACTGATCCCTTGATCATTATGTAGTGTCCATCTTTGTCTGTTGTAATAGTTTTTATTTTAAAGTCAATTTTGTCTGATGTGAGAATTGCTACTCCAGCTTTCTTTTGATTTCCATTTGCATGGAATATCTATTTCCATCCCCTCACTTTCAGTCTGTATGTGTCCCTAAGTTTGAAGCAGGTCTCTGTGGATAGCATATATACAGGCCTTGTTTTTGTAACCATTCAGCCAGTCTATGTCTTTTGGTTGGAGCATTTATTTTATATATGTTTAAGGTAATTATTGATATGTGTGTTCCTATTACCATTTTCTTAATTGTTTTGGGTTTGTTTTCGTAGGTCTTTTCCTTCTCTTGTGTTTCCTGCCTGGAGAAGTTCCTTTAGCAGCTGTTGTAAAGCTGCTTTGGTGATGCTGAATTCTCTTAGCTTTTGCTTGTCTGGAAAGGTTTTAATATCTCCGTCTAATCTGAATGAGTTCCTTGCTGGGTAGAGTAATCTTGGTTGTAGGTTTTTCCCGTTCATCACTTTAAATATGTCCTGCCACTCCCTTCTGGCTTGCAGAGTTTCTGCTGAAAGATCAGCTGTTAACCTTATGGGGATTCCCTTGTTTTTTTATCTATTGCTTTTCCCTTTCTGCTTTTCATAATTTTTCTTTGTATTTAATTTTTGATAGTTTGATTAATATGTGTCTTGGTGTGTTTCTCCTTGGATTTTTCCTGTATGGGACCCTCTGCACTTCCTGGACTTGACTGACTCTTTTCTTTTCCATGTTAGGGAAGTTTTCAACTATAATCTGCTCAAATATTTTCTCAGCCCCTTTCTTTTTCTCTTCTGCTTCTGGGACCCCTATAATTCGAATGTTGGTGCGTTTAATGTTGTCCCGGAAGTCTCTGAGACTGTCCTCAGTTCTTTTCATTCTTTTTTCTTTATTCTGCTCTGCAGTAGTTATTTCCACTATTTAATCTCCAGGTCACTTATCCATTCTTCTGCCTCAGTTATTCTGCTATTGTTCCTTCTAGAGAAGTTTAATTATTGTGTTGTTCACCATTGTTTGTTTGCTCTTTACTTCTTCTAAGTCCTTTTTAAACGTTTCTTGTATTTTCTCCATTCAATTTCCAAGATTTTGGATCATCTTTAGTATCATGATTCTGAATTCTTTTTCAGGTAGACTGCCTACTTCCTCTTCTTTTGTTTGCTCTGGTGGGTTTTCACCCTGCCCCTTCATCTGCTGCATATTTCTGTCTTCTCATTTTGTTTAACTTACTGTGTTTGGCGTCTCCTTTTTGCAGGCTGCAGGTTTGTAGTTCCCATTGTTTTTGCTGTCTGCCCCCAGTGGGTAATGTTGGTTCAGTGGCTTGTGTAGACTTCCTGGTGGAGGGGACTGGTAAGGCCAATATATTCTTGAATCTCCTTCCACCTCTCTCATAGATGCTGGCTCCACACAGACAAAGGATTTATATGGACCTTTCTTGGCCCTGTCTGCACCATCTTCTCTGTGAGTAATGGATGACATCAGAGCATCCTTCCTATCTGGTTGAGCATGAATCAAAAGCAGAGGTGTAAAGAGGAGTATAGGCAGAGTGACCAGTTTTTCCAGTTTGTTCAGGAATGAGTGGACACCCAGGATGCAGAAATTTCCACTTTAAAACCAAGAAGGATTGTTTCCTTAGACACGGGACTTTCAGTGTTTAAAGATGTAAATTCCCATGCAAACTGAGTTACTGGGTGTTGGGTCTGGTGTTCTATGACTGTAGTGAAATAAAAAACCTTCCTACCTGCTGGTTTAGGTGTTGGATGAGCCAGGAGGAACATTTAGCAGGTGTGGATGTATTCAATATGCCTTATGGTGTTTCTGCAGATTAATTTCCTGATAACCTTCTGGATTGTGAAAAACAAGCTCTCAACACTGATGATGTCCACTCTCTGGATCACTAGGTGAGATGGGTCAGAGGTACACATTGCTCCTCATAAAAAGCATGACCCGGGAGTGAGGCCATACGGTTCCAAGCTCCTGATGTACATTCACAGGAATTCTAAGCAGACTTGAGGGAAGATGTACAGCCACACACCTTGGAAGTTCAGATACAGTGTTTTTCTGCTGACACCCAAGCCGGAAACATTCCATTCGTCTATAACCCAAAAATGAAACTACCTCAGCTACAAAGAGAATTCACTTTGTTCTGAAAAACAGGGATTACTACCATGGCTCTATGAGAAAGGTCCTGAGAACATTTACATCCTTATAAACCACTTAGGAAATTACATACCTGACCCAGAACCCAGGATGCCCTTTCCTGCCCATACCTTTATTTAAGCTCCTCCTGCTACCCTCAATCACACTGCACTACCTGATGAAATCAGGTTCATTAGCCACATATCACATCTTCTAAGAGGCTAGGGATGTGCTTTGCTTTCCTCAAGTTTACAAAGAATGAATCATCTGGGCAAAGCATGCTCTGGGTCAGTTCACAGAGAGGAAAAGGATAGGAAGAGCATTGGAGGGACCAAGGACAGAGGTACCTAATATTCACAAATTAATCATTGACCATTTGTATTTGGCTTTCCAGTAGACTGTAAGGTTTGTGAAAACAAAAATCTTGCCCTTGTTATTTTTAATGCACAGGGTCCAACACATAGCCAGGTGTACAGAACATCCACAGTAATATCGGTTGATTGAAACTGGGGATATTCATGCAACATCATATTACTGAAACCCACATTATGAAGTGTCACTACGAACTTCAGTCCAAGTCTAAATGCCATCCAGGATCGAAAAAGCATTTCTTTTCGAGAATCATTGACAGTAAATATCAGAGTGGCCACAACTCAGTCAGAGGCATCCATGGTGTAGAAAAGAAATGGCTTTGATTGTTTTGCTCAGGGTGCATCACGAGCCTCCTTTCGCTTCCTACCCAGGATGATGACATTTAAAGCCACAGCTCAGCTCTTCCTCTTGGGATGCACATGGTGTCTGGGAATCCTGCAGGTGGGACCGGCTGCCCACATCATGGCCTACCTCTTCACCATCATCAACAGCCTGCTGGGTGTCTTCATCTTCCTGGTGTACTGCCTCCTAAGCCATCAGGTATCACTGTCTGACTCCCACTCAAAACTCTTCCCATCCTCATTCCTCTCTGTTCTGACCCAGACCACGTTTTGCATCTACAGGTCAAAGAGCAGTACAGGACATGGTTCAAAAGGATGAAGAAAACCAAAGCCGAGTCTGAGGAGTACACATTCTCCAGCAAGACCTTGTCGGATCCCTCTAAACACAGTGTGGTAAGATCATGTACTGCTCCCAGAGCACTTCACTAAAAGATCCATTGAGCAGCACATGCTTATCATGCTGAATAATTGGATATAAAGCAGGTGATACCCTATGATAGCTCACAGTGGTTTACATCTAGACTCACCCAAGACATTCATCTATCATGAAAGAAAGTTTATAGGACATTCCTACCAAAAACAGCAGATTTCACTTTCTTCTCAAGTGTGCACAGAACGTTCTCCAAGATAGATCACATCTTGGGTCACAGATCAAGCCTCAGTAAATTTAAGAAAACTGAAATCATATCAAGCATCTTTTCTGTCCACAACGCTATGAGATTAGAAATGAGTAACAGGGAACAAAACGTAAAAAACACAAACACATGGAAGCTAAACAATACGTTACTAAATAACCAGGAGATCACTGAAGAAATCAAAGAGGAAATCAAAAAATACCTAGAGACAAATGACAATGAAAACACGACAATCCAAAACCTATGGGATGCAGCAAAAGCAGTTCTAAGAGGGAAGTTTATAGCTATACAAGTCTACCTCAAGAAACAAGAAAAATCTCAAATAAACAATCTAACCTTACACCTAAAGGAACTAGAGAAAGAAGAACAAACAAAACCCAAAGTTAGCAGAAGGAAAGAAATCATAAAGATCAGATCAGAAATAAATGAAATAGAAGCAAAGAAAACAATAGCAAAGATGAATAAAACTAAAAGCTGGTTCTTTGAGAAGATAAACAAAATTGATAAACCATTAGCCAGACTCATCAAGAAAAAGAGGGAGAGGACTCAAATCAATAAAATTAGAAATGAAAAAGGAGAAGTTACAACAGACCCCGCAGAAATACAAAGCATCCTAAGATACTACTACAAGCAACTTTATGCCAATAAAATGGACAACCTGGAAGAAATGGACAAATTCTTAGAAAGGTATAAACTTCCAAGACTGAACCAGGAAGAAATGGAATATATGAACAGACCAATCACAAGTAATGAAATTGAAACTGTGATTAAAATCTTCCAACAAACCAAAGCCCAGAACCATATGGCTTCACAGGCGAATTCAATCAAACATTTAGAGAAGAGTTAACACCTATCCTTCTCAAACTCTTCCAAAAATAGCAGAGGGAGGAACATTCCCAAACTCATTCTATGAGGCCACCATCACCCTGATACCAAAACCAGACAAAGATTTAACGAAAAAAAGAAAACTACAGGACAATATCACTGATGAACATAGATGCAAAAATCTTCAACAAAATACTAGCAAACAGAATCCAACAGCACATTAAAAGGATTGTACACCATGATCAAGTGGGGTTTATCCCAGGAATGCAAGGATTCTTCAATATACGCAAATCAATCTATGTGATACACCATATTATCAAATTGATGAATAAAAACCATATGATCATCTCAGTAGGTGCAGAAAAAGCTTTTGACAAAATCCAACACCCATTTATGATAAAAACTCTACAGAAAGTAGGCATAGAGGGAACCTACTTCAACAGATAAAAGCCATATATGACAAACCCATAGCCAACATCGTTCTCAATGGTGAAAGACTGAAACCATTTCCTCTAAGATCAGGAACAAGGCAAGCTTGCCCACTGTCACTACTATTATTCAACACAGTTTTGGAGGTTTTAGCCACAGCAATCAGAGAGGAAAAAGAAACAAAAGGAATCCAAATTGGAAAAGAAGTAAAGCTGTCACTGTTTGCAGTAACATGATACTATACACAGAGAATCCTAAAGATGCCACCAGAAAACTGCTAGAGCTAATCAATGAATTTGGTAAAGTAGCAGGATACAAAATTAATGTACAGAAATCTCTTGCATTCACATACACTAATGATGAAAAATCTGAAAGAGAAATTAAGGAAACACTTCCATTTACCACTGCAACAAAAAGAATAAAATACCTAAGGATAAACCTACCTAAGGAGCCAAAAGACCTGTATGCAGAAAACTATAAGACACTGAAGAAAGAAATTAAGGATGATACAAACAGATGGAGAGATATACCATGTTCTTGGATTGGAAGAATCAACATTGTGAAGATGACTATACACCCAAAGCAATCTACAGATTCAATGCAATCCCTATCAAACTACCAATGGTATTTTCCCCAGAACTAGAACAAAAAGCTTCACAATTTGTATGGAGACACAAAAGACCCCAAATAGCCAAAGCAATCTTGAGGGAAAGGAAAAAAAAACGGTGCTGGCAGAATCAGTGCCCTGACATCAGACTCTACTACAAAGCCCCAGTAATTAAGATAATATGGTACTAGCACAGAAACAGAAATATAGATCAGTGTAAAAGGATAGCAACCCCAGAGATAAACCCACGCACATATGGTCACCTTACCTTTGGTAAAGGAGGCAAGAATATACAATGGAGAAAAGACAGCCTCTTCAATATGTGGTACTGGGAAAACTGGACAGCTACAGGTAAAAGTATGAAATTAGAACGCTCCCTAACACCATATACAAAAATAAACTCAAAATGGATTAAAGACCTGAAATGTAAGGGCAGACACTCTAAAACTCTTAGAGGAAAACATAGGCAGAACAATCAATGACATAAATCACAGCAAGGTCCTTTTTGACCCACCTCCTAAAGAAATGGAAATAAAAACAAACAAATAGGACCTAATGAAACTTAAAATCTCTTGCACAGCAAAGGAAACCATAAACAAGTCGAAGAGACAACCTCAGAATGGGAGAAAATATTTGCAAATGAAGCAACAGACAAAGGATTAATCTCCAAAATATACAAGCAGGTCATGCAGCTCAATATCAAAAAAACAAACAACCCAATCCAAAAAATGGGCAGAAAACCTAAATAGACATTTCTCCAAGAAGATATACAGATTGCCAATAAACACATGAAAGGATGCTCAACATCACTAATCATTAGAGAAATGCAAATCAAAACTGCAATGAGGTATCACCTCACACCGGTCAGACTGGCCATTATCAAAAAATCTACAAACAATAAATGCTAGAGAGGGTGTGAAGAAAAGGGAACCCTCTGTTGGAGGCAATGTAAATTGATACAGCCACTATGAGAACAGTATGGAGGTTCCTTAAAAAACTATAAATAGAACTACTATACGACCCAGCAATCCCACTCCTGGGCATATACCCCAAGAAAACCATAATTCAAAAAGAGACATGTACCACAATGTTCATTGCAGTACTGTTTACAATAGCCAGGACATGGAAGCAACCTAAGTGTTGATTAACAGATGAATGGATAAAGAAGATGTGGCACACATGTACAATGGAATTTTACTCAGCGTAAAAAGAAATGAAATTGAGTTATTTTTAGTGAGGGGGATGGATCTACAGTCTGTCATACAGAATGAAGTAAGTCAGAAAAAGCAAACAAATACTGTATGGTAACACATACATATGGAATCTAAAAAGAAAAAAAAAAAGGTTCTGATGAACCTAGGAGCAGGACAGGAATAAAGACACAGATGTAGAGAATGGACTTGTGGACACAGGGAGGGGGAAGCATAAGCTGGGACGAAGTGAGAGCGTAGCATTGACATATATATACTACCAAATGTTAAATAGATAGCTAGTGGGAAGCAGCTGCATAGCACAGGGAGATCAGCTCGGTGCTTTGTGACCACCTAGAGGGGTGGGATAGGGAGGCTGGGAGGGAGACGTAAGTGAGAGGGGATATGGGGATATATGTATACATATAGCTGATTCACTTTGTTATACAGTAGAATCTAACACAACATTGTAAAGCAATTATACTCCAATATAGATGTAAAAAAAATAAAATTTAATTAAAAAAAGAATAAACTGCTGATAATGTGACAAAGATAAATTTCATGGGCACTATATTAAGTGAAAACACCAGACACCAGGCACCAGACACAAGAAATAGAACCATATACTGTGTGGTTCTATTTCTCTGAACAGGAAAAACAGATTTATGGTGATAGAAGTCAGAATACTGGTTACCTCTGATGATGGGGCTTATTGACTGGGGTAGGGCCCAAGGGAAACTTCTGGGGAGATAAAATATTTTATATTTGATGTGGGTGGTATAGACATATATAAAATTCATTAAGGTATACACTAAAACTTATGAAATTTTACCTAATTTATGCCTCAATTAAAGAACTTTAAAACACAAAAATAGAATCATGTGAGTACAGGTTAAAATGGAGAATGGCCCCCTGGGGTGAAGCTCTGTAGAAAGAGCCAGACTCTGTCACTTACTACCTTACATACCTCTGTAAACTCACCTCAACTTTCCAGGCCTCAGTTTCCTCATCTGTGAATTGGGGATAATAACCAGTACCTTCCTGAAAGTCTGTGAGGACTAAATAACCTAAAAGATACGAAGTTTAGGGTAGTAGCTACTATCTAGTAATAATAAGCACTAAATAATTATTTGCTAGTATGATGATGAATGGTTGAATATTCATTGCTAGGGAGAAAGATGGTCACTATAAGAATAAAAGGAACAATTATCTGGAAACTTATAAAATGTCAAAAATATTTTCATTTAATTCCATTTCTTCAAAATATATGAAACTTAAAATTGACAGAATTACAAGACTTATTCAGTAATCCATACTTATGGTGGGAGAGTATCATATACTGAGAGGCTTCTCAGTATATGATAGATCAGAAACTGCTAAGGACTGTATGTTTGTGCTCCCCAAAATTCACATGCTGAAGCCTCAGCCCCAAGAGGATGGTATTAAGAGGTGGGGCCCTTGGGATGTAACTAGGTCATGGGGATGTAGCCTTCATGAATGGGATCAGTGCCCTTATTTATATAGAGACCCCAGAGAGCTCTCTTGCTCCCCTTCTGCCACATGAGGACACAGCGAGAGTATGGCCATCTATGAACCAGGAAGTGGGCCCTCACCAGATGTCAAATCTACCAGCCTTGATCTTGGACTTCCAGCCTCCAGGACTGTGAGAAATAAATTTCTGTTGTTTATTAGTTACCCAGTCAACAGTATTTTTGTTATAGCAGCCTGAGCTAAGACAGAGACCAATATTTTAAAATGTGTAAAAGACTTTTAAACACAAATAATATGCTCCATCTAGTGAATATATGTAGAATACATTGATTTCAACTACCCACGAAGCATTTATAAAAATTGACCATATACTAAGTGCACCAGTTAGAGACTGCATTCAGCCATAATAAACCCATCCCTGCCTTCCCCCAGCCTCCCCCCAAAAAAGACAATGTCATGTACCAGCAAGAGGTACATCTTATTCGTGTAACAGAATGTCCAGAAATAAACAATCCAGGGCTGGTACAGCCATACAAGGACACCAACTGGGGAACCAGGATGGTTGTGACTTCTGGCCACACTCTCTTTAGCCTGTGGCTTTCACCCTCATGGTCACAGGATGGCTCCTCTAGCCCTGGACACGGTGTCTGCTTGTACAGAAGAAGGAGAGGGATCTGGCTAAATGAAACCACTCCTTTGCAACATCTTTCCCAGGACTCACACCCAGCGATGTCTCATACTGGCCAGGACTGGAGGATGTGGCCTCGCCTGGCAGCAAGGACAGGAAGATGGAGGTGTTTTAATAGTGCACATTCCCTGATGGTGTTGTGGTTTGAATGATGCCCCCACAAAAGATATGTCCACCTGGAAACTATGGATGTGATCTGATTTGGAAAAGGGTCTTTGCAGATGTAATTAAAGATCTCGAGATGAGACCATCCTGGATATCTGGGTGGACCCTAAATCCAATGACAAGTGTCCTTATAAGAGACAGAAGAGGAGAAGACACAGACACACAGAGGAGAAGTCCATTTGAAAACGGAGGCAGAGATGGGAGAGAGGCTGCCACAAGACAAGGAACACCTGGAGCCACCAAAAGTTGGAAGAGGCAAGGAAGGAACCTCCCCTAGAGCATTTAGAGGGAGTGTGGTCCTGCAGACACCTTGATTTCAACTTCTGCCCTCCAGAACTCTGAGAGAATAAAATTCTGTTGTTTTAAGCCACACACACACAAAAAAAAATAGTGCACAGACCCAATCTGAACAAAAAAAAAACCTAAGTGCTTTGGTAAGCAAGAAGGGGCAATTTTGGTAGGCAATTAACAGGACGCACCACACTAGACCTAAAAGCAAATCTCCACAAATACTTAACGTTCAACAACATAAAGACCACACACCCTGCTAAGAGTGTAATTAAATTAGAAACCAACAACAAAAAGGCAACTAAAAAGAAACACCCATATATATGCAGGAACTTTCCAGGACAGAAACAGTCTATATCCTGAATGGAGTATTGATTACATACGAGTATACATCTGTCAAACTCATCCAACTGTACACTTAAGATTTATGCATTTCACTACAATTATGCCTCTATAAAAATATACCCATGTACTTTTATTTAAAAACCTAATTCCATTTAACTCGTGTGTCAAAGAAAAAGTGGTAAAAGAAACTAAGACAATATGGAGAATTAAACTGAAATGAAAATATTATACATCAAAACATGGGATGTCGCTTAACGAGTACTATGAGAGATGATCACAGCCTTGGATGTTTATGTTTTTACAAATTGGAAGTTAATCAGCATGGGGCCCACCGTATGCAAGAGACACTGATAAAGGCAGGCCGCCAGTCCTGACGTTTTCTCTCCTGGCATGAGTCCTTTTATGCACGGTAAGTGAAGAGCTGTGCCTGAAGGCTTTCTCACACTGATTACATTCGTAGGGTCTCCCTGCAGTGTGGGTTCTCACATGTACGATAAGGTGTGAAGACTGGCCGAAGGCTCGCCCACACTCCTGACATGCGTAGGGCTTCTTGCCGGTGTGGGTCCTCAAGTGTTTCCTGAGGGATGAGGGCTCACTGAAGGCTCGCCCACACTCCTGACACACGTAGGGCTTCTCTCCCGTGTGGGTCCGCATGTGACTCTTAAGGGTCGAGAGACGACTCAAGACCTGCCCGCAGGTGGCGCACTCATAAAGCTTCTCCCCTGTGTGGATCCTCTTATGTACGTTCAGGTGAGTGCTCGTCCGGAAGGGCTTCCCACACTGGTTACATTCGTACGGTTTCTCTCTGGTGTGGGTCCGCAGGTGTGTCTTCAGTGATGAGTGTTCCCTGAAGGCTTTCCCGCACTGGCCACATTCAAAAGGCTTCTCTCCGGTGTGAGTTCTCACGTGGCTCCTCAGAGAGGACGGCTGGTTGAAAGCTTTCCCACAGTCCTTACATTCGTAGGGCTTCTCGCCCGTGTGGTTTCTCTGGTGCAAGATCAGGTTAAAGTTCCTCGTGAAGGTTTTCCCACACTGACTGCACTCGAAGGGTTTCTCTTCAGTGTGAGTTCTCATGTGCCGCCGCAGATTTGAGGAATACTTGAAGGCCTGCCTGCACTCCTGACACTCGAAGCACTTCTCCGCAGTGTGAGTCTTCTCGTGCCTGATGAGATCGGAGCTGTATCTGAACGATTTTTCACATTTGTTACATGCATAGGTTTTATCCCCGCTATGGATTTTCTCAGACACGATTAGGTGAGCAGTCTGGAAGAAGGGTTTTCCACTCTCTCGGCATTCACAAGGGTTCCCTCCTGCAGGAATTCTCTGGTACTGAAAAAGTGGTTTGATGCTGTTAATAGGTTTCCCTAGTACATTGCATTTATAGAGTTTTTCTCCAGTCTGAGGTCGCTCCTGTCAATTGAGGAAAATGGGAAGACCAGAGGCTTTATTGCATTCACAGATATTCTCCCCCAAGTGAACTGAGTGTAGGAAAGAGACATTCCTATAGCTGAAGATTTTACCATTTTAGCGTATCTATACCATTTCTACCCTGAGTTCCTTCAAGCAGATACTCTGCCACAAAGAGCTATCATTTTCATTACTTTCATGGGACTTCTTAGATGTAGACTTTTTCTGTATTATGTAAGGCTAAATTAAGTTTTAAATGCTCTACATCTGTGTCAAATTTACGAAAATGGTTAGCTTTGGGAACTCTGTAAAGCCACAACTTGATCTACATTTAGAGTTTTCCCCCAGTTCATGACATTCACAGACTCTCTCCCAAGAAACTGCTTTCTCCTAGGTGAGTATCACTTGCCTTGAATCTCTCTCTGGGTTTCTTGTGTTTCTAACCTACAGCAATCCCAGACATTTCCTACTGTAGAGGAACAAGAATAACCCCTTTATGCCTTACCCTTTTTGTGCCAATGGATGAAATCTCTGCAAAAATATCTTGGTTAGGAATTGAGTCTTGTGGTTGAAGTTGAGGTTCTGGAATGAATTAAGGGGAAGAAATATTAAGCGCACAGAGAAGGAAACTGTGGGATCAAGATGACAAAAAAAGCTAGGCATGTGCAGATTTTTTTTAATACTGATCCTAAATATGGGAAGAAACTATGAATAAGAGGAATGTATCAGAGGGTAAAGGAAAATTTTAAGGTGTTTGGCTACGTGAGGAGTCACGTAATCATAGGAACAAGGAATGGAAATAGTAGATAATTTACTAAGAAGGGATTCTATGAAGATTGGGACTGATGTTGAGAGGAAGTATTAGTAAGAACATACAGTGGGGAGGAACTGGATGAAATATACACATGGACGTGCTAAATGTGAAAAGGAGGTAGGATAAATCTTTCTATGAAGCCAAAGTAAAGCATTAGAGATAAAAAGGGAAGAGAAAGAGGAAAGAAAGTGGAATTTACTGAGGGAGCTCAACCCAACAGCCTTCCCCATCAAGGGCACTAAGCACCCCTCATCTGCCTGGTGCTCACCTAAGTGGGTTCCTGGGAAGATCCCTCTCTCAGTGACACACAGCTCTTCTCTTTGCTCCAAATGGGAAAATGTACTGGCTTTGCAGAGTTGATCTCCTGCTCATGGGAAAAGATGCAGGGTATGAGCAACTGTGCCTGCCATGCAACGGGAGCCGATATTCTGAAGTCTTTAGGGTCACTGGAGATAGGAATAGCAAAATGGACACACCTATATTCTGATGGCACGGCTGAGCTCTTTCACTAAGGAACCAAAGTACAAGCTCCCTCACTGGGTCCCAAAGGACAGTGGGACTCTCCAGTCCCCAAAACCCGGCGCCTGGCTCAGGGACAAACTTGAGAAGACCAGAAACAATGGACAGATCTTCATTTCCAAGAAGAAACCACTAGACTATAAGCACAATGAAGGCAGGACCTTCCTGTCTCTTCACCTCTCGATTTCCGAAACTAGCACAGTTCCGGGAAACCATAGTAGCTGCGCAAGTGTGTGGATGAAGCAGCGAGGCCAGCCTTACCCACAGAGGTCAGGTTCCTATAGTTCTCCAGCATCACGTCTCTGTACAGGCTTCTCTGAGCAGAGTCTAGAAACAGCCATTCTTCCGGTGTGAACAGCACGGCCACATCCGCAAAGGTGACTGGTTCCTAAAACGCACACCCGTCCCTGCTCAGCCAGGGGCCACCCCGACCAATACTCAAGAGGACAGTGTGGGGCTTGCAGGCCTGGGAAAGGGACACTTACATGTAGAAGATGTTCAGACACAGTCTGAGGTCTCTCTGCTCAGGCCTCAGAACTAGAACTCTTCTCCATCTACTCTTCCCTCCCTAAATGACTGCATCCCAAGGGGTGGCAGAAAAGGACCTAAACTTCACGACAGGACTTAGTTATTAACAACTAGCTGGGAAGTCCTTCCCCTCTAGCCCCAGGGTCCAGCAGACCTGATCGCGTTACAGGCAAGAGAAAAATGTTTGGTAAATGACAACTGTTTGCTCTTGGGAGACCATGATGACTATAAGACAAGGACAGCTCACGTCCTCACCCTGCTTTCCCTCCTGACATTCAGCTGAACATGGCCCTTGATAACCGGGGGAAGCCCTGAATGAGGGAGTGGGGTCACTGCCCACCCACCACTAGAGGCCCAGTGCCTGGAAGCCTGGAGACCAGTCCTCTGGGGTCAAGAAACTCCCAGACAGGGGAAGGGGACAAGGAGGCAAAGCAAGAAGAACAAGTATTTGTTACTTACCTGCAGACAAGTGTTCAGTGTCCCAGGAGCCACGGCTTCTTCCTCTGTGCTCTCCTCCCGGAGCCAGGTGGGGTCCTGAGCAGGCACTGCTGGAGGAGAAGAGGGGAGCCGTTAGGGTCTGGGCCTGGCCCAGTGACCCCACTTGCAGGGCCAAGGGCTGCCCACCCTGTGAATGACCCCATGTGCACACACATATGCACACACTCCCAGGGACACACACATGTAATGTACACAGAGAGATGCACGCACATATGCTTGCACACACTCCCAGCTGCTTGGGCACACATGTACACTCACACACACCAGTACACACGCATGCATACACTCACACAAATGTTTACATACACACCACGCATACACAGTATGCGCATACCCACACTGACAAGCACAAACACACAGAAATATACAGACAGACACACAGACACACATGCATGCACACACGCATGCACACACACACACGTTTCCTCTGTTCCAAATCTCTGGAGCCACAGTCTCAAGTCACCAACAGACTCTGAAGTTTCTGGGGCACCCCCTTTCTCCCCCTTGATTCAGCCCTGGGTCAGCTGTCCTGCCTTAGCTGCTGGGCCCCTTCCTCTGCCCCAACTCTGCAGGGCCGATAGCACCCCAGGACTTACCACAAGTAGGGGACAGAGAAACCGCCACCTCCCTGTGAGTGTGCCTGAGAAGGAAGCATCCTTCCTTTCCTGCCTTCAAATCAATAACATCCCTCATCCGCACCAGGCCTCCTCACTCTGGCCTGTTACAGAGGAGCAAGTGATTCCCCAGCCAACCCTTGTCTCCCTGCACCCTCACCTCCCCTCTCGATGGGACCTTTCCCCTTGGTAATTAAACCTGAATCACATCCAATCCCTGACCCCATGTCATTAGCTTCCCGGGGCTGCTGTAAAAAAGTACCACAACTGGGCGGCTTAAAGCAACAGAAATGTATTCTCTCAGAGTTCTGGAGGCCAGAAGCCCAAAATCAAGGTGTGGGCAGGGTCACACTCTCTCTGAGACTCTGGGTAGAGTCCTTCCTTGCCTCTTCTTGGCTTCTGGTGGTGAAGGTCAATCCTGGGCTTGTAACTGCGTGTCCCTCCAATCTCTGCCTCTGTCATCACATGGCTGTCCTCCCCCCGTGTGTTCCTGTCTTCACATGGCATTTTCCCCTTCTTACGAGGGCACCATTCATATTAGATTAGGGCCCACCATCATGACCTCATCTTAACTTGATGGCATCTACAAAGACCCTATTTCCAAATAAGGTCACATTCACAGGTACTGAGGGTTAGGACTTCAATATAGCTTTTTTGGGGGTGGTCACAATTCAAGCTATAATACTCCACACTTCCCTCTAGCTACTGTTCTATCTCTCTGTTCCCCATCGTGGGCAATCTCTGTATCCATTTTCTCACCTCCTACTCACTTCCCAACATCACCATTCCAAGGACCAGCACCTCACTAGGATCACCTGTGACCTCCATCCAGAGTGGGGATCTAGTTGACATGTTCAGTCATCCAATCCCTCCATCTTAAAACCCACCCCCCTGGGCTTCAGTGCCCACCCCCACCCCGCAGCCTCCCTCCCGGTTTCCTGTATAGGCTCCTCCTCCATCACTTGCTGGTGTCCCCAAGGTGCACACCTTCCTCTTCTCACCTTGTAGTCTCCGCCTCGGAAGGCACCGTCCCCGGCTCTGGGCGTCAATTCCCAACTACCTGACAAGGCCCAAATCTCCAGGCTGACTCTCACATCTGCACTCCAGACCCATATACACAACCATTGGCTCCGATATCTCCACTCATCTACCTGGGGGAATACGAATGAAACATCCAAAATGAGCTAGATGGGGTGAGCTGTTGCCCCAGGAGGCGGAGGACAGAGATTCAAGCCACAGAGGATCATTCTCAGGCTTTGAACTTGCCCTGCTGGGTTTCAAACGTACGTGAGACCCGGGACCCTTGTTTCCTCTCCCTTTGGGAATGGGAATGTCTATCCAATGCCTGCCCCACCATTGTATTTTGGAAGCAGAGAACCTGTTTTCTGGTTCTACCAATTTACAAATGGAGAGGAATTATGCCCCCAGGATGGATCACACCCCCAGTCTCACCATACCTGATTTAGATTATTTAGATGACAAGATCTGGGATATTCTGGGTCAATATCTAGATGAGATTTTAGACAGAGTTGATGCTGGAATGGGTAAAAACTTTGGGGATGTTGGGATCATGTGACTGTATTTTGCATGTAAGGAGGATATGAATTTGGGGGGTCCCGAGAGCAGACTTTATGAGTTGAACTGTGTCCCCCCCAAAAATAACAAGTCCTAACCCCCAGTACCTCAGAATATGACCTTGCTTGGAAATAGGGTTTTTGCAGATGTTAAGATAAAGTTATGGTGGAGTAGAGGGCCCTTAATCCAATACAAATGGTGTGTTTGTAAGAGGAGAAGAGATACCGAATGAGGGGAGAAAGCCACGTGGCAAGGCAGGCAGAGATGGGAACGATGCATCCACAAGCCAAGGAATACTGAGGCTTACAGCAACCACCAGAAGCTAGGAAGAGGCAAGAAAGATTATTTCCCTACAGGTTTCACAGGAAGCATGGCCTTGCCGACACCTTGATTTCAGACTTCTGACCTCTAACTGAGATAGAAATTTCTGTTGTTTCACCCACTCCAAAAAAAAAAAAAAAAAAATGCACTTATCACCTTCTTCTCAAAGCCTGTCCTTCTTCCAGTGTCCCTGATCTCAGATGAGCAATCCCTCCCCCTCTGACCCCAACGATCAGTCAAAAAAAAAAAAAAATCAGTGATGACATTTCTACACCCACCTCCCCACCTCCACCCACCCCATTCCCCTTCCTCCCACCCTGTCCCTGCTATGGGGAATGCCTATATCATACCTTCTCATTTGGACCCACTTAAATGTCACTCCTTCAGAGAGTCTCTCCTCCCCAATACCCTTCTTTTCTCTAAAAAGACCCTCTCCTTTCTTCACAGCCCTTACCTATCTATAACCAGCTACTTTTTTTTTTTTTTGCTTCCTTAGGTGATTATCTTCCATCTCCCCCAACGGACTGGCAGCTTCGGAAGAACAAGCCTGGGGTCCTTTTCCTTTTGCTACACCCTCACCCCCCAACCGTGCTTGGCATATAAAAATGCCCTGGGGAGGGGGAAGGGTAAGCTGTGACAAAGCAAGAGTGGCATGGACATATATACACTACCAAACGTAAGGTAGATAGCTAGTGGGAAGCAGCCGCATAGCACACGGAGATCAGATCGGTGCTTTGTGACCGCCTGGAGGGGTGGGATAGCGAGGGTGGGAGGGAGGGAGACGCAAGAGGGAAGAGATATGGGAACATATGTATATGTATAACTGATTCATTTTGTTGTAAAGCAGAAACTAACACACCATTGTAAAGCAATTATACTGCAATAAAGATGTAAAAAAAAAAAAAGCCCTGGAATGTCTGGTAAACGAATGCACACATGACTCACCAAACTATCTCAACTCGACCTCCTGTGTACATCTTACATGGTTCCTAGCTTACCTGGTGTGCAGACAAGAGTTAACACAGCAGGCCTGACTGCTCTCCTCAGCAAGGCCTGCCAGGAAGGTTGACCCTTAGCTAGCCTCTGGGAACTTGGATTTCGAGAGGGTTCCCACCACCCTAACTGATAAGAGGGGCTCACTCTCTGCTTAAACTGTTTGTACAAACAGTGTGGTTTATGCTGAATGCCTGTTTTCCTTCTGGAAGTCTGGAATTTAGGTATGTGCTGGGCAGAGGGTGCCTACATGACCAGCCCCCAGGGAAAACCCTGGGCTCTGAGTCTCTAAGGAACTTCCCTGTAGATAATACTGCACACATGTTGTCACAGCTTGTTGCTGGGGGAATTAAGCGTGTCCCATGCGACTCCCTTGGGAGAGGACTCCAGAAACTTGTGCCTGAATTCCTCCAGACTTCACCCCATGAGGCTTTTCCCTTTGCTGACTTTGCTTTGCATCCCTTCAATGGAATAAATCATAGCCATGAGTACAACTGTAAGCTAAGTCCTGAGTCCTCCTAGCAAATCGTCAAACCTGGGAGTGGTCTTAGGGACCCCTGACACACCTACTCCACACTCACCCCCAAGTCTAGGCCACCACCATCCTTTTCCTAACTGCCTCCACCCACCACTCATACCCTCCCGAGGCCCATCTTCCTCCCAGGTGCTGAAAGACCAGGCTCTTCTTCCCCGGTGCCCAGTGGATTTTACAGATGCCTTTCCTAGGCCTGAACGCCTCTCCCCAAACCTCCAAACAGACCAACATTTAAACGATACAGTAATTATTATGGTCTTAAGCCACCCCTGTCCCCAGAGGTCAGGTGGCAGTGTCTAGTATCTTAGCTCGGGCAGCTGTAACAAAATACCACAGACTGGGTGGCTTAAACAACAGAAATTTATTCTCTCACAGTTCTGGAGGCTGGAAGTCTGAGACCAGGGTGCCAGCATGGTCCGGCTCTGGTGAGAATGCTCTTCCTGGCTAGCAGACATCTGCCTTCTCACTGTGTCCTCACATGGTGGAGAACTCTGCTTTTTCTCTTCCTGTTCTTATAAGGACACCAATTCTATGGGATCAGGGCTCCACCCTTAAGACCTCATTTAACCCTAACAACCTCCTTAAAGGCCCTGTCTCCAATACAGCCACATGGGAGGTTACGGCATCAACATATGCATTAGAGGGGGACAATCCAGAGCACCTGAAGATGTCTTTGGTCGTCATGACTAGGGTGTTATGGGCTGAACTGTGTCCCTCCAAAGATTCATATGTTGAAGTCCTAACCCCTAGAATCTCAGAATATAACTGTATTTGGACATAGGGTCTTTTCAGAGGTCATTAAATTAAAATGAGGTCAGTAGGATGGGTCCTAATCCAATGTAATTGGTGGAAATTTGGACACGGACACATACAGAGGGAAAATGCAGGACGAAGACGGACATCAACAAGCCAAAGAACAGATCACGGCCCTCTTGATCTTGGACCTCTGTCCTCCAAAACTGTGAGAAAACAAAGTTCTGTTGTTTAAGCCACCCAGCCTGTGGTACTTTGTTATGGGAGCCCTAGCAAACTAATACAGGGGGAGGTGGTACTGCCAGCTAGGGAGTGGTGGCCAGGGATGCTGCTAAACATCCTACAACATGCAGGATGGCCCCCACCACAGAGATCCAGCCCCTGTATCAGCAGTGCTGCAGTTGAGAAACTTGGTCTAAACTTAAATTTCCCAGAGCTCCTCCCTGCCCCCCAAGATAAAGCCCTCCTGTTATATGCTTCCATTGCATTCCAGTCTCCATTGAAAAATCTGACCACCAAGCCAGACTGTGAACTCCATGGGGGAGGGCCTCAGGGTTTGGTCTGCAATTGTTTCCCAGTGCCCATGTCACCACAGGATGACAGCGGTGAGTACTTCAAGAGTACCTTCCAGAGTACTTCAAAAGCACAGAGCACACCAAGTACTTCAACAGTACTTTATGGCACAGATGGCCAAAAAGCACATGAAAAGATGCTCAACATCACTAATTATTAGAGAAATGTAAATCAAAACTACAATGAGGTATCACTTCACACAGGTCAGAATGGCCATCATTAAAAAGTCTACAAACGATAAACGCTGGAAAGGGTGTGGAGAAAAGGGAACCCTCCTACACTGCTGGTGGGAATGTAAATTGGTACAGCCACTATGGAGAACAGTATGGAGGTTCCTTAAAAAGCTAAAAATAGAGCTACCATATGATCCTGCAATCCTGCTCCTGGGCATATACCCGAAGAAAACTATAATTTGAAAAGATACATGCACCCCAATGTTCACTGCAGCACTATTTACAATAGCCAGGACATGGAAGCAATCTAAATATCCATCAACAGAGGAATGGGTAAAGAAGATGTGGTACATATATACAATGGAATATTACTTGGCCATAAAAAAGAATGAAATAATGCCATTTGCAGCAACATGGATGGACCTAGGAATTGTCATACTGAGTGAAGTAAGTCAGACAGAGAAGGACAAATATGATATCACTTATATGTGGAATCTAAAAAAACGGTACAAATGAAGTTATTGACAAAACAGAAATAGAGTCACAGATGTAGAAAACAATCTTATGGTTACCAGGAGGGAAACGGGGGGAGGGATAAATTGGGAGACTGGGATTGACATATACACACTACTATATATAAAACAGATAACTAATAAGGACCTACTGTATAGCACAGGGAACTCTATTCAATACTCTGTAATGACCTAAAAGGGAAAAGAATCTAAAAAAGAGTGGATATATGGATATATGTAACTGATTCACTTTTCTGTACAGCAGAAAGTAACACAACATTGTAAATCAACTATACTCTAATAAAAATTTTAAAAATAAATAAATACAACGAGTACATTATGGCAGAGCCTGGCCCAGAAGGTGTACCAAAAATATATAGAACAACAACATATAACCCAAATCTAAGCATTACTTCCTGTCAGTGGCATAATACAGATTCCAAATGCAAGACTGGATGATATGATTAATAATCAAAATTTATTATTCTTACAATAAATTAAGATGGAAGGAAACAAACGCCTTGCAGTACAAGCTACAATGTTATTTGTCCTCCAGAATTAATTTTTTCCCCCACTTCTCAGGAGATGTGGCTTTTAGCCTCATTTTTTAAAAGCTCAGTTCAAACATGTGCCACTTATAGTAAATTCAACTGTAACCTTCAGCATCGACATGCTTGCGCAGTGGAGAATTTAACCGTGCCCCAAAAGAGGTCTGGCCTTTGCCATAGTTGAGTGGGGACTGCTCTTCCATAACAGAAAGATCTGAGACCAAAAAAAACAAAAAAAGAATCCCAGCCCACAATCCCTAGAAAGTGCCTTTCCCCTTGCGTATGTAAATAATGAGAGATTGCTTCATACATTCTCTCCCTGTGGCAACGACTGCAGTCAGAGGAAAAGGCAGCGGATGCAAGTTCCCAGACACAACACAGCAAAGCGGGGCCCTCTGGCTGTCAATTCCACCCAGCTCTCACTCACCAGAATCCCCAGCCCCCAACAGGTTGAGGAGGCGCAGCGTAGGCTCTGGCGTGGCCACCCTCTGAATCTGCACAGCCACCTTCAGCCCCTGGACAGAGTGACAGGAACATATTAGTCACACAGTCGGTGGGATCCACTCACACCTGCTCACCCAGACTGAATTGGCATGACTGGCCCTGCTTTGGGGAAACACACTGAACATACAGGGACAGGCCCTGTTCCCTTGTCCAGGTTTACAATTCTTCAGTATAAAGTTAGCCACCGTCGTGGAATTTCAACTCCAAGATGGGATGGAGAGAGGGGGCCTGGGTAAGGGAGGCCTCCTCTGAGCAGCCTCCGGTAGTGGGGGAAATGCTGGAGCAGAGAGGGGCAGTGGATGGCCAGCAGATTGAGGGGGTAGAGGGAGGATGCAGAGGTGGACCCCTGCAAATGAGGGGACATAAGTAAACTATTCCGGAGGGGAAGCCCTGCTGTGGGAGAAAGGACCTGAACTCTCCTCTACCGCCAGCCACTCCCTTGGGAAGGGTACTTGAACTGACTTGCATTTCTAAGGGATGCCTCTGGCCTCGGTGTCCAGGGTGATGCCCAGTGGTAGCAGGAGCCTGTCAGGAGCAGTTCCCGGGGGTCCAGGAGAAATAACGGTGGCTCTGGGCAGGGTGGTGGCACCAGGAACAGAAGGAGCAGTCAGAGGTAGGTTTATATTTTGGAGGAAAAGTTTGTAGGACTTGGTGGTGGATGGGAAGTAAATGTGGCAGGTCCCTCAGGGCAGGTGATGGGCAGGGACAGGTGAGAGGAGGCCCCTCCTCCTCAGCGCGGGGCTCATAGCACACCTTAAAGTGTCCTTCTCGGTAACTCTGTCCACCTCAGTACCAAAACACAAGGCCCTGAGCCAAGAGCTTGGTTACCGGCCTGGACACTCTTCACACAGCCCTTGGACCCACTCATTCCTGTAGGTTTCCTGGCCATGGACAGGGTGGGAATGAGGGTGGAAGGACTGGACAAAGAGAGGCAGGGCCTGAACCCTAGGTGCTAGCCCCTCCCCTAGGACTGCTCTGGGCCTGACATCACACTAGGGATATTTACATTCAATGCAGAAATGCCACAGCATGTCCAGCAGTTCCTACCAGGAGGTAAGCCTGGGCCTCCAGCATGTTCCCAATTCCCCCAACAGTTGGCAGTTGGTCCTAGATTCATCCCTCCCTCCTGCCTCCCCACCTAACAAAACTCCTGAACCCTAGGCTTTCCTGGATGGGGCTGGGGCCCTCCCAGCAAACCACTTCCCAGGCTTACTGTGTCCTCAGAAGACCAAGGTGACTCCTGGAGAGCTGACCGGTCCCCTGGAGTCAGAGGTGTCCCCCTCTCTCCCATCATGGGCTTGATCTGCATCCTCAGGTCCAGTCCCAGCCCCTGGGAAAAGGCATGGAGGGTGCTGAGCAGGACAGAGGCGGTATGGAGGCTGTTCTCACCCTCAGAGACCCTAAGTTTGGGGCTCGTGCCATCAGAATTTGGGGAACGTGGGCCTGGTAGTTTCAGACCTCGTGACTCCCCCTATTGCACTGTGGGCCCCTGCCACCAACGAGGACTGATCATGCCAGAGACTTGGAGACAGACCTGTCCCCTTTCTGGTTCTGGAGAGGCCCTGTCTGGAGGTCAGGCCACAAGCCCTTGGAGGCGCTACAAGATATTTTACTAGAAAGGTTGCTATAGAAAGGCTGGGAGCCCTTGGCTCTGAATATGAACTTCATTCTGTTTCCTTAGATTCCATATTTGAGGATGCCCCTGGCATCCATCAATCACAGGGCCAAACTGATGGCCACAGCTGTTTACATCTCCCTTGTGATCCACAGCTCGTACTCCGAACCACCTCCTTTAGCTAGTTCTCACACACCAAGCCAACATTCCCCCTGCCCTAAATCACCAAGGCCAGGTACCAGACAACTGGGGACAGCCCCTGCGCCTCAAGATCCCCCAGAATTATCACTCAAACTCACCAATCCTAAGATGTTTACCCTGCCCTGCCTTGCCTTTCCTACAGAAAACCAATGAAGGCTCCGGCCTAGAGTCTCCCCTCACTCCTGTCAGCCTCCTGACTGATGCTGGTGCTTCCTCGTGTGGCCCTGTGTGGCGTGGCCAGCCCCCTCCTCTCAAGAAATGTAAGTCGCTGTCACTGGCCTCTCCATGTCATCACTCAGTCACCTCCGTAAATTGAAATCCCGGGGGTACCATTTTGAGACAAATGTTTTCATCAGAATAATTCTGACACAGATCACTCTTCTTGAAGGTTTTTAGGAGTTCCGCCTATTTGCTCAACACGTACTTATTGAGCACTGCTAGTACAGGCACTGTGGATCCAGCAGGAAACAGAAGAGGTGAAACCACAGCCTTGACGAGCTGGGTGTTGTGCAGGAGAGGTGGCGTGGGTGGCCCTGGGACAGTAGGAAGGCTGAGCCTGGAGATGCCCATTCTTTGGGGCTACAGGGCCTTGGTCTGTCCCTGGCCACCAGCACTTATTCACACGTGACCTCAGAGCTGCCATAAGGGGCCCCAGTGATTGCGACAAGGCTCAGTGACACCCACATGGCCTAGAAGGGATAACCAAAGGTTCAGCCACATCGACCAAGTATCAGGATGTGCGATCCTCAAGCAGAAGACCCTGGTGGCTAAGATGGCGGTCTCTAGAGACAGGCCTGGATTTGACTCCCGACCTCACATATGCTGGACCACTTAGGGGCATATTCAGGGGTGAGCTGCTTGATTCCTCTACACAGAAGGAACTGTAGTGGGATTCCTCTATATAGAAGGAAGTGGACCACTTATGCCCACTCACAACATTCTGTGACTGCCTGTGTTTCCAGATACAGCAGAAGCCCCTCCTCTCCCACACTCAGTACTCACTACTGAGCTGGCAGTGAAGTTCTGTGGAAAGTGCTGGAACCCCATACTGAGAGGAAAGAGCCCACAGAAACCACAGAGGACACCCGTCCCTCATCATCCCGTACTCCCGCCCTCACACGGTCCATCTGCTGATTGAGGCATGGTGCCGGTAGGGGCCTGGAGCCGTCTTTACCAGCACCCATCTGTTCACTCCTTCATTCAACAGGCATCAATCGAGAGCTCTATAATGGCGCACAGAACACTCTATAATGGGGTTACTGCAACAACAACAGCAGATGAGGCCCCTGGGATCCAGCAGCTCCAGTAAGACATTTGCAGATCCTAAGGTCTCAAAAGCCAGCGCCCTTTCCCAAGCAGCTAGTGGAGGACGTTCTCTTCCAAAACAAGAGTGTAAACCAAGGACAAGGAGGATCTGGGCACTAAGGAGAGGGCTCGGCTGCCCTGGGGTCTGATGCCAGCCATGCAGGGGCAAGAGTTTCAGCTGCCTGGCAGCCCACTCCTCACGAGGCTGTGCAGGGTTGAGGCTCCGCGTGCTCAGGGCACAGGAATGGAAAAGGGGTCTCTACTACCCCGGCCTCACCACCCCATGCACTGTGCCAGTGTCTCTGACACTCTGAGGCTGACACCATCCGTGATAGAGGTGGAGAGGAAGGGAAGCTAGATACCTCATTGGCTCTGGGCCTGGGGGTGAAGATGGGCTCTGTATGTCCCTCTATCCAAATCTTAGCCCTAACCCTAAGCTTCAAAACCCCAAGAATGGGAACTCAAACTTGGAGGCTCGGTAGTTTAGGAAGGCAGGAATTCAGGGTCAAAGGGGGGATGGCAGGACTCTGCATTTTCTCACACACCATACTGTGCAAGCTGGTTCTGAATGATTTTCCACTCTTTGACAAGGGCTTCCTTCCAGTGTGGGGTCTCAACTTGTCTCCCTAGGGGTGTGGGACCCCTGACAACTTTCCCACATTCTTTACAATCAGAGTGGCCCTCTCCTGCAGGTCCTCTTGTTCAGGTCCAAGTTATAATTCCTCCAGGAGCCTTTCTCACCACGGTTAAATCAGCAGGTGGCTTCTCTCCAGGAGGAGTTTGCTCCTGATGAGCGGTGGATGATGACAAAAAGGTCACCCAGGGATGCTCCTTGTCAGGGGCACGTTTTCAGCATTTTCAAAGGTGCGCCTTGTTCAGACAGGTCGAGTTCTTCCAGGATGTGGCAGGTTCCACCACTAGGCTTTCTCACATCCTGAACTTACATGGGGCATCTCTAACAGACAGCGTGTTTCTGATCACTGTTGAAGAGTAAATCACACTGCATACAATCAATGTCTGACTCTCACTGATGGAAATGTTTACTCAGGGGAACTTTCTAAGAAGAAAGAATCTTAAGTGATAGGTGGGATTTGCCCAAATTCATGGGTCATGGATGCTCCCTCCAGACACTTCATGTCCTTGAGGAAAAGCCCTGGCTCAAATATCTGCCTGGCGCTGGTGTGCGTGTCCAACTCACGTATTCCTCAACTTCTTCTATGAGAGGGAGTAAAGAATCATCACCTGTGAATCTTACCATTTGCAAATCATGGGATGAATTTTCCTCCAAAATATCCTGCAGAGGAGTAGACTCTTTGGGTTTAAGTTGAGATTCCCAGTCTAAAATGAATTGGAAAAAAAAAATTACCTTCTTTCAGAAAGAAGTAGTGGCATGATATTGACACACACAACATGTATTTTTTTTTTTAATATTGACCCTAAACTTGGGTCAGTACTGAAATGGAAGAAGCTATCAGTGAGAAAGTGAGGCTCTAAGAGTAGCAACTGGGCAGGGATGGGAATGAGGTGGAAATGAGAGACTTTTTTCCCAGCAAAGGAATCCGTGGAGATTGAAAGTGACGTTATCAGACAGTGTTATCAGGCAAACAAGGAAGAAGCAATTAGAAAAGGAACATACAAAGAAATGTTTGGTTTAAAGAGGAATTGGACAATAATTGTTTGTATGATATGGAGAAATTGGAACCCTCATGCACCGCTGGTGGGAAGGTAAAACAGTGTGACTATTCTAGAAAGCGGTTTGGCGGTTCTTCAAAAAGTTTAAAAAATGACCCAGCAATTCCACACCTAAGTATATACTCAAGAGAAATGAAAACATATCCACATAAATTCGTTTTTTTTTAATTTTTGAACTTTATTTTTTCATAGAGCAGGTTCTTATTAGTCACCAGTTTTATACACATCAGGGTATACATGTCAATCCCAATCGCCCAATTCAGTACACCACCACCACCACCCCTCCGTGGCTTTCCCCCCTTGGTGTCCATACGTTTGTTCTCTACATCTGTGTCTCAACTTCTGCCCTGCAAACCGGTTCATCTGTACCATTTTTCGAGGTTCCACATACATGAGTTAATATACGATATTTGTTTTTCTCTTTCTGACTTACTTCACTCTGTATGACAATCTCTAGATCCATCCACATCTCAACAAATGACTGAATTTCGTTCCTTTTATGGCTGAGTAATATTCCATTGTATATATGTACCACATCTTCTTTATCCATTCTTCTGTCGACGGGCATTTAGGTTGCTACCATGAGCTGGCTATTGTAAATAGTGCTTCAATGAACATTGGGGTGCATGTGCCTTTTTGAATTATGGTTTTCTCTGGGTATATGCCCAGTAGTGGGATTGCTGGATCATATAGTAATTCTATTTTTAGTTTTTTAAGGAACCTCTATACTGTTCTCCATAGTGGCTGTATCAATTTACATTCCCACCAACAGTGCAAGAGGGTTCCCTTTTCTCCACACCCTCTCCAGCATTTGCTGTTCGTAGATTTTCTGATGATGTCCATTCTAACTGGTGTGAGGTGATACCTCATTGTAGTTTTGATTTTCGTTTCTCTAATAATTAGTGATGTTGCACAGCTTTTCATGTGCTTCTTGACCATCTGTATGTCTTCTTTGGAGAAATGTCTATTTAGGTCTTCTGCCCATTTTTGGACTGAGTTTTTTGTTTCTTTAACATTGAGCTGTATAAGCTGTTTATATATTTTGGAGATTAATCCTTTGTCTGTTGATTTGTTTGCAAATATTTTCTCCCATTCTGAGGGTTGTCTTTTTGTCTTGTTTATGGTTTCCTTTGCTGTGTAAAAGCTTTGAAGTTTCATTAGGTCCCATTTGTTTATTTTTGTTTTTATTTCCATTACTCTAGGAGGTGGATCAAAAAAGATCTTGCTGTGATTTATGTCAAAGAGTGTTCTTCCTATGTTTTCCTCTAAGAGTTTTATAGTGTCCGGTCTTACATTTAGGTCTTGAATCCATTTTGAGTTTATTTTTGTGTATGGTGTTAGGGAGTGTTCTGATTTCATTCTTTTACATGTAGCTGTCCAGTTTTCCCAGCACCACTTATTGAAGAGACTGTCTTTTCTCCATTGTATATCCTTGCCTCCTTTGTCATAGATTAGTTGACCATAGGTTTGTGGGTTTATCTCTGGGCTTTCTATCTTGTTCCATTGATCTATGTTTCTGTTTTGTGCCAGTACCATATTGTTCTGATAACTATAGCTTTGTAGTATAGTCTGAAGTCAGGGAGTTTGATTCCTCCAGCTCCGTTTTCTTCCCTCATGACTGCTTTGGCTATTCGGGATCTTTTGTGTCTCCGTACAAATTTTAAGATTTTTTGTTCTAGTTCCGTAAAAAATGTCATTGGTAATTTGATAGGGATTGCATTGAGTCTGTACATTGCTTTGGGTAGTATAGTCATTTTCACAACATTGATTCTTCCAATCCAAGAACATGGTATATCTCTCCATATGTTGGTATCATCTTTAATTTCTTTCATCAGTGTCTTATAGTTTTCTACATACAGGTCTTTTGTCTCCCTAGGTAGGTTTATTCCTAGGTATTTTATTCTTTTTGTTGCAGTGGTAAATGGGAGTGTTTCCTTAATTTCTCTTTCAGATTTTTCATCATTAGTGTATAGGAATGCAAGAGATTTCTGTGCATTAATTTTGTATCCTGCAACTTTACCACATTCATTGATTAGCTCTAGTAGTTTTCTGGTGGCATCTTTAGGATTCTGTATGTATAGTATCATGTCATCTGCAAACAGTGACCGTTTTACTTCTTCTTTTCCAATTTGTATTCCTTTTATTTCTTTTTCTTCTCTGATTGCCATGGCTAGGACTTCCAAAACCATGTTGAATAATAGTGGTGAGAGTGGACATCCTTGTCTTGTTCCTGATCTTAGAGGAAATGCTTTCAGTTTTTCACCATTGAGAATGATGTTTGCTCCACATAAATTCTTATACAAGAATGTTCAGAGTAGTACTACTCCCAATCACCAAAAAGTGGAAACAAGACAGATGGCCATTATATGATGAATGGATGAACAGAATGTGGTGCATCCACACAATGGAATATCACTCAGCCTTAAAAAGGAATGAAGCATTTCATGCTACTATATGGAAGAACCTCTAAAACATGATGCTGAGTGAAAGAAGACAGACACAGACGTATGATTCCATTTATATGAGATGTCCAGAACAGGCAAATCCACAGAGACAGAGAGTGAGTTAGTGGTTGCTGGGGGCTGCAGGAAGGGGGATGGGGGGGACTGCTAATAAGTACAGGGTTTCTTTTGGAGGTGATAGAAATGTTCTGGAAATAGATAGTGGTGATGGTTGCACAACTCTGTGAATATACTAAAAACCTCTGAATTGTACACTTTAAAAGGGTGAATTTTACAGTATGTATCTCAAATTTTTTTTTAAAAAAAGAGAAATTGGAACAGATCTTTTTCTGAAACCAACAAAAAGTAAGAGAGTTAAAAAGTGAAAAAAGAAGAGCTAAAGGAACTCACCCCAAACAACCTTATTTCCCCTCAAAATAAAGAACCTTAAAAACGCCCTCAGACTGACACTTCCCAGCAGCACCCACCCTCAAACCCCGGTCTGGATGGGTCACAATGTGCTACGCCCCCTGGTACTCACCCACACCCGTGGCACAGAGAATGCCTCGTTCTGCTGTCATCAGCTCTTCTCTTGGCCCCACCTGGGAGACCAGACAGGTTTTGCAGGATTGAGTCCCTGCTGGTGGAGAAAAACATACATGCTGAGAGAAGGGAGGGCTTGCAGAGGAAAATAAATGCTTCCCCTGCCTGCCCACCCTCCACCTGGACCTCAGCTCCTGACCCCGAGCAAGTACATGGGGTACCTAAGTGATCACATCCAGTTTTTAATGAACTCAGTGAGGTTCTTTCACAAGGGCCCAAACTACAAACGCTCCCTCTCTGCCCCATGGAACTGAGGTTCTCTAAGTCCCAAAGCCCAAGCTCAAGGTCAGTGAGACCCACACGAGTGACTATGGAGAGAATTAAGTAAAAGCAATGCATGGAGCTGTTATCCTGTGGAAGCCCATGAACTGGAAACCCACACTACATCACTATGGTCACGTGGCAGGCGCTTAAAAAGCATTTGCATACAGTAAGGACCGGAGTAGCACCAGCCTTACCCCGGGGGGCCAGGGTCCTGCAGTTGTCCAGCAACGCGTATCTGCACAGATTCCTCCGAGCGTCATCCAGCAACGCCCACTCCTGGATGAGCCCCACTGCCACATCCTCCAAGGTGACTGATTCCTAAGACAGTACACATATTCCGGCTCAGCAAGGACCACCCTCACCATTCTGCAGGACGAGGGGTTATCCCTGGGGAAGGTAGACCCAATGCAAGAACATTCAGAGAGTGTTCTCTCCAAAGCAGGGCTTAGCAAACCCGGCCTGCCTCCTGTTTGTCTGAATAAAGTTTTACTGGCAAACAGCCACACCCCTTTGTTTATCTCTATGGCAGTTTTTGTGCTACAAGGGCAGAACTGAGGAGTTGCTGGGACCCAGCAGAAAATACTGACTTTCTTTTAACGTTTGGACAGATCCAAAAGTATAAACTTTGGCTCTCTGTCACTCCACTAACCAGTGATGGCGGAGCCTGTTCTTCTCAGCTTTACAGAGCTTTTCCTAAACTCCTTATTTAAGACATCAAAAGTTTGGGTTTGATCTTTTAATTTTCATGAAGTCCCTAGGACACCGCCCAAGACATAGATAAGCATTTAGTCATTTTTTATGCTTGTTAAAATAGGACTTCCATTGCACCTGAGAAACTTGATGGCCTTTTAATCTCAGAATTCTCTACAACAGCACTGACTGGTAAAGCTCAATGGGAATGTTCTATGTCTGCACTTTCCAAAAAGGCAGCCACTGGCACGTGTGGCTACTAAGCATTTGAGAAATGTACTTTGGGTGACTGAGTAACTGAGGTTTTAATTTTATTGGATTTTAATTAATTTTAATTTTACTGTATAGAGCCATGTGTTTTTGGTAGGTCTCACGAGCGATGGCAGGGATGGCCCTGGAGCTCTGCTGCTGCCGGCTCTAAATGAGCCCCGCACTGCAGTCAGACTCTGGAATTAGGTACAGAGCCCCAGGGTCGCTTTGGGAACCCTCCACCCAAACCAGTTCCCTCTGGAGGTCATGTACTGAAAGAGGTTGCCAGGTCCTGGGGACGGGGCTAAAGATGCTCCACACTTCCCTCTTCTTTCTTCCTCAGTTGGGAGGCAGGCAGAGAGGAGACAGGGCCCAGAGTACATAATTATTCCCCCCCCATCCATCCTAACCACCTCCTTCCCCCTCACCATGACACCAGCGCCAGGGTTTAAAGTTTCAGTAGGTGTCCTTCCTGCAATAAGAGAGACAGAGGTAAAAGAAGAAATGAGAGTGGAAGCAGAACACCAAGCAGGGGTTTGGCCCAGATAATTCCATTTCTGTGGACCAGCAGGGTGGCCAAGCGAAACATGCTTACCCGGAAATTATCTCAATAAGGAACATATTGGGCCCTGAGCCACCTTTCACACCACAGGCCCTTACCGTTTCTACTGGCTCCAGTCACCTAATACAAGGATCATTTCTCCTCTTATCCTCCCTCAAAACACCTCTAACATCCTCTACATTTCCTCCACTGCCCTTATCAAGTTGCGATTTTTTAATATGTATTTGTATACGTAAGTTTGCCTCTCTCTCTCCAACCACGATGTAAACGCTCGAGGTATAGACCTGTGTCCACTTTTTTCAGGACTCCAAATCCTGCCACCAGAACCGCACTTGGTAAGTACTAAGTACTTTACGTACTAAGGGGTTGGCAAACTTTCTGTAAAAGGCCACACAGTAAATATCTTAAAATTTGTGGGCCACATGTATGGCAACTATTTAACTGTGGTTATAGCACAGAAACAGCCACAGGGAACACATAAACACGTGTTCCAATAAAACCTTATTAATAGAAACCAGCACTGGGGCAGATTTGCCCACAGGCCACAGTTTGCCAAGCCCTACTCTATATCATGTGGTAGAGAGAATACATCGAGCACCAAATTCTCTCAGTTCTACCTCTTATGCATCGCAAACATTCCAACTTTTTCAATTCCACGATCACCACCAAGCCCCAACTTTTCCAACTCCACAATTGTCTGAGTCCTGAACTAACCCAAGCTGCTATATGTGTGGACTTTGCATTCATTCTTGTCCATCCTAAACACCATGCTCAACCCAGGAGTTGGTGGTTTGTTTAAATCACAAACAAAATCATATTACTCCCTACTTAAAACTCTGATTCAGTGGCTTCCCACTGGCCTTAGAACAAGGTCCAAAGTTTACCATGGCCTTCAGGGCCCTGCCCTCCTCTCCTTTGTCTTCTGTGTTTTAGCTTTCCCTATCTTTTCTCAGCTCCTGGAATACACCAGGCTTTGTACTGCCTGAGGGATTACGCATACACCGTTCTTTCAAATCTCCTCCCCACTCCGACTCCACAGCCTGACCCCTGTCTAGTTACATAAAACTCATCTTTTAATTTCAAACATTTGTCCCATTTAAGATATTTTTGCTGATCTCCTCCTCAAGTTCCCCTGTTCTGTGTTTCTACATCACCCTTGTCATTATTAATTTAAAATCTGTCTTCCCAGCTAGAACAAAACCTCCACAGGGGCAAGCACTAAATCTATTTCAGTCACATCGTTTCCCCTGTACAGGGCCTGGCTCATTGAGGGCACCCCCAATGAAAATGTGCCAAACAATCAACACTCCTCAAGAATAATTCAATATAGTTAGACTAAGAAGCCATGTGCCCACATGCACACTCATATACACACACACACACACACAAACACATAAGACAACACCACAAGTCAAAAATAAAAATGACTTAAAATGCCTGTTCATATAACAAAAATCGCAACACTAGATTTCAGCTGTCTTTAAGAAACGTTAACTCTTTCTAAAAAGACAAGGTAGAACGTGAATCCTCTCTAAAAACAAACACCACACTCATCAAATTGAAATCTGATGCTTAATTTTCCTCCAGAATTAATTTTTTCTCCATTTCTCATTAGAAGTGAGTCTTAACCCTATGATTTAAAAAAGACATCCCGGGCTTCCCTGGTGGCGCAGTGGTTGAGAGTCCGCCTGCTCATGCAGGGGACACGGGTTCGTGCCCTGGTCCGGGAAGATCCCACATGCCGCAGAGCGGCTGAGCCCGTGAGCCATGGCCACTGAGCTTGCGCGTCCGGAGCCTGTGCCCTGCAGCGGGAGAGGCCACAGCAGTGAGAGGCCCGCGTACCGAAAAAAAAAAAAAAAAAAGACATCCCATTTACTGCCAACTCAATTTCAATTCCCGGTACTAACAAAGCTTATGTTCTTTTTCCTGGAGTCCCATCTTTTGAAGCCTTACGGCGATTTACAGGCTGGAGCCAACTTGAAAAGAACTGAATAGTCTTACTTTTCTTTGATGTTAATAAGACTTGTGACATAAGTGAGAAATAGCTTTTATTAGGACATGCTCTCCTTACAGTTAAGAAAACTGATGCAAAGTAAAAGTCAGAAGGGAGGGAGGGAGGGAGGGGAAAGGAAAGGAAAAGGAAAAGAAAGCTAAGTTAACAGGTCCTAAGGTAAGCAAGTGCAAATTGTCAGTCACCAACTAATTCATCCCTTGATAGAGGGTACATTCCATTTTTTAAATTCACATGCCAAGTCACTCAAACCAGTTTGCACATGTAGACTCAGACCTAAATTTCCATTTGCAGAGCTAGATAACCTGAAACGTAATATGAAATAAAACGTGATTTATTAATAAATAGTTATCCTGCATATGGGAGATACGGTAGGCCTACAAATCGGGGAAGACGGGTGAGTACTGGGGCCGGCTGGTGTCACCACTTGTTAGCTGCGGGACCTGGGCTGTACTTCGTGACTTCCCCTTCAACAGGCGGATGACAGTCCTGTTGGCCCGAACAAGGGGTACCTGAGAGCGACAGACCGAAAAGGGGGAGCCCGGCTGCAGAGCCGAGCTGTGCGGGCTCCCATCCCGGCCCCGGGGTTACCGCGGGGAGGAAGCACCTCGGCCCGGGCAGCCGTCCTAGGCCCTCCGGCCTCTCCCCGCGCCCGCCGAGCCCTCCCCGCCCTCCCAAGGGGCCTGGCCGCACCTGCAGAACGGCCGGAGACACTCCCACCGCAGCGCGCCGTGCGGCCCCGTACTGCAGCCACCATCCGCCGCTGCTGCGCACTTCTGCTTCCGGTGTCAGGGCCGCCGGGAGCGGAAGTGGTCGGGGCACCGGCCCTCAGGGCCAGAGGACCTCAGGGCACTGGCGGAAAGGTTGACTCCTTCATCCAACCTTGGAGGAAAAATTCTAGTTTCCTTCCCCAGGGCTGCGGGCGAGGTTAAGCTCTGGGGTGGGCTCTGACCGGGCCTAAAGAGTGGGGTTGGAGCGGAGTGTACGCCGACTGGTCGGGGCTAAGGACAGAGCTGAAGCCCGATGGGTGGGGATTGGGAGAGGGCCAGGGCTTGGTGGGCGGAATAGAGGCGGGGCCTCGCTGGCTCGTTGGCACGCTTGATGTTCTACTTTCCTCTCCCCCTTCCTTCCCCCCGACCCTGCCCCGCCCTGCCTTCTCCTTTGCCTTAACCCAATGCCCTGCAAAAACATACCCATAAGTAAGATTGTTTTGTTCAGAATTTCTGATTTCTTCTAAAAATAAGATTATATATTCTACTTCTTCTACAATTTGCCTTTCTTACTAAAAATAAAATGTGAAACTCTATTCAAGACAATAGATAGATCTGACTGTTCTTTTTAAAATTATGTATTTGTTATGTCGTACAGATAATACATACATATAGGAAAAGTTCAAATGGGGGATCTCCTTCCATCCCTAAGTTTTCCTCCCCAGAAACAACCACTGTGACCAGTTCCCTGATATCGTTTATATTTCAAGCACTGCGTGTATTATTTTTCTCAATAAGTAACCTACAGAGTATCAGTTGATTGCTACATGCTAAGGTTACAAAGCCCTTTCCTGCAAGGGTGCTACAAGTGGAGGACTGGAGGGAAGATGTGGAGAGAGAGATGAGATTGATCCATTCCAATAAAACTAACTCAGCACATTGTCATATGTGGTGTATTAGCATAATTTTTTTAACTGATAAGGATATGTGGAAGAGAAATAAAGAAATTTGGCATAGTTGGTTGAAAGTAGATCTTAAAGGATGAATATCAAGTCATGGAGAATGGTTAGTGCAGTGGGTGAGAAATGTTGCAACTTGGGGATATATTGTGAGCAAAAACACAGAGGCAAGGGGGGAATACATGTTCTGGGAACACTGAATAATGACTTATGGCTAGAGATTAAAGCTCTTTGTGTGTGTTACTGTCACAGGAATACACAAATAGATCAAAGAAACAATAGCTCAGAAGCAGACTCAGGCATGTATGGACTTTTAGTATGGGTTAGGGGGTAGTATTTCAAATCAATGAGGGAAGGAGGCAGTGGGACAATTGGCTAAAGGATTAAGTTCTTAGATCCCCATTTCACATCATTCACAACAATAAATTCCAGGAAGACTGACTCAAACTTAAAAAAGAACTTTAAGATATTAGATGAAAGTATAGGAATAGTATTCCTAACAGATTTTGCTTTATATTTTTCAAAGGTATGGTATCAGTTGCATAGCCCAATGGTTAAGAGTACTGGTTTTTGATACTTAACTAGCCAACCTGTGACCTACCTAATTTCTCTGTGCCTCAAGTTTCCTAAACTGTTGAGTGGGGGCAATAATGAGATAGCACTGAGGATTGGATGATATAATGCCTATATGCAAAACAGTTATCATAACACCTGACATGTTATAAGTGCTCAATAAATATTGGCTACTATCATTATAGTTTTTGATGACATAACCTTATATCAGTATAAAATCTCCCCCTCTTCCCTTTTTAAAATTGGCCTTTAATTTTAGTCTAACATTGCCATAAAACCTTCTTGCTCTTGTTGTTAGTATTTGTCTGATATGTCTCTTGTTTTCAACCTCTTTGTCATTTTCTCTTAATTGATGTTTTTTAATAAATAGTACATAGCTGAAGAAACAAAAGAAAAAAGAAATAGTACGTAGCTGGATTTTGTTTTTAAGGAAGTCTGAAAGTAACTCTCTTCTAACAGGGGAACTTAATCCACTTACATTTAATGTGATTATTGATATGTTTAATGTACTTTTGCCACCTTATTTTACATTTATCTTATGTTTTCTATTTATCATTTGTGTTTCTTGTATGTTGATTGAGCCAGTTCTCTTTTTTCTTAATTTTATTTATTTTTTATACAGCAGGTCCTTATTAGTCATCAATTTTATACACATCAGTGTATACATGTCAATCCGAATAGCCCAATTCATCACACCACCACCACCACCACCACCACCACCACTTTCTCCTACTTGCTGCCTATACGTTTCTTCTCTACATCTGTGTCTCAATTTCTGCCCTGCAAACTGGTTCATCTGTACCATTTTTCTAGGTTGCACATATATGCGTTAATATACAATATTTGTTTTTATCCTTCTGACTTACTTCACTCTGTATGACAGTCTCTAGATCCATCCACATCTCTACAAATGACCCAATTTCGTTCCTTTTTATGGCTGAGTAATATTCCATTGTATATATATACACCACAACTTCTTTATCCATTCATCTGTCGATGGGCATTTAGGTTGCTTCCATGACCTGGCTATTGTAAATAGTGCCTCAATGAATATTGGGGTGCACGTGTCTTTTTGAATTATGGTTTTCTCTGGGTATATGCCCAGTAGTGGGATTGCTGGCTCATATGGTAATTCTATTTTTAGTTTTTTAAGGAACCTCCATACTGTTCTCCATAGTGGCTGTATAAATTTACATTCCCACCAACAGTGCAAGAGGGTTCCCTTTTCTCCACACCCTCTCCAGCATTTGTTGTTTCTAGATTTTCTGATGATGCCCATTCTAACAGGTGTGAGGTGATACCTCATTGTAGTTTTGATTTGCATTTCTCTAATGATTAGTGATGTTGAGCAGCTTTTCATGTGCTTCTTGGCCATCTGTATGTCTTCTTTGGAGAAATGTCTATTTAGGTCTTCTGCCCAATTTTGGACTGGGTTTTTTGTTTTTTTAACATTGAGCTGCATGAGCTGTTTATATATTTTGGAGATTAATCCTTTGTCCGTTGATTTGTTTGCAAATATTTTCTCCCATTCTGAGGGTTGTCTTTTCATCTTCTTTATGGTTTCATTTGCTGTGCAAAAGCTTTGAAGTTTCATTAGGTCCCATTTGTTTATTTTTGTTTTTATTTCCATTACTCTAGGAGGTGGATCAAAAAAGATCTTGCTGTGATTTATGTCAAAGAGTGTTCTTCCTATGTTTTCCTCTAAGAGTTTTATAGTGTCTGGTCTTACATTTAGGTCTTGAATCCATTTTGAGTTTATTTTTGTGTATGGTGTTAGGGAGTGTTCTGATTTCATTCTTTTACATGTAGCTGTCCAGTTTTCCCAGCACCACTTATTGAAGAGACTGTCTTTTCTCCATTGTATATCCTTGCCTCCTTTGTCATAGATTAGTTGACCATAGGTTTGTGGGTTTATCTCTGGGCTTTCTATCTTGTTCCATTGATCTATGTTTCTGTTTTGTGCCAGTACCATATTGTCTTGCTTACTGTAGCTCTGTAGTATAGTCTGAAGTCAGGGAGTCTGATTCCTCCAGCTCTGTTTTTTTTCCTTCAAGTCTGCTTTGGCTCTTCGGGGTCTTTTGTGTCTCCATACAAATTTTAAGATTTTTTGTTCTAGTTCCGTAAAAAATGTCATTGGTAATTTGATAGGGGTTGCATTGAATCTGTAGATTGCTTTGGGTAGTAGAGTCATTTTCACAATATTGATTCTTCCAATCCAAGAACATGGTATATCTCTCCATCTGTTGGTATCATCTTTAATTTCTTTCAACAGTGTCTTATAGTTTTCTGCATACAGGTCTTTTGTCTCTCTAGGTAGGTTTATTCCCAGGTATTTTATTCTTTTTGTTGCAATGGTAAATGGGAGTGTTTCCTTAATTTCTCTTTCAGATTTTTCATCATTAGTGTATAGGAATGCAAGAGATTTCTGTGCATTAATTTTGTATACTGCAACTTTACCACATTCATTGATTAGCCCTAGTAGTTTTCTGGTGGCATCTTTAGGATTCTCTGTGTATAGTATCATGTCATCTGCAAAAAGTGACAGTTTTACTTCTTCTTTCCCAATTTGTATTCCTTTTATTTCTTTTTCTTCTCTGATTGCCATGGCTAGGACTTCCAAAACTATGTTGAATAATAGTGGTGAGAGTGGACATCTTGTCTTGTTCCTGATCTTAGAGGAAATGCTTTCAGTTTTTCACCATTGAGAATGATGTTTGCTGTGGGTGTGTCGTATATGGCCTTTGTTATGTTGAGGTAGGTTCCCTCTATGCCCACTTTCTGGAGAGTTTTTATCATAAATGGGTGTTGAATTTTGTCAAAAGCTTTTTCTGGATCGATTGAGATGATCATATGGTTTTTCTCCTTCAGTTTGTTAATATTGTGTATCACATTGATTGATTTGTGTACATTGAAGAATCCTTGCATCCCTGGGATAAATCCCACTTAATCATGGTGTATGATCCTTTTAATGTGTTGTTGGATTCTGTTTGCTAGTATTTTGTTGGGGATTTTTGCATCTATGTTCATCAGTGTTATTGGTCTGTAATTTTCTTTTTTTGTAGTATCTTTGTCTGGTTTTGGTATCAGGGTGATGGTGGCCTCATGGAATGAGTTTGGGAGTGTTCCTTCCTCCGCAATTTTTTGGAAGAATTTGAGAAGGATGGGTGTTAGCTCTTCTCTAAATGTTTGATAGAATTCACCTGTGAAGCCATCTGATCCTGGATTTTTGTTTGCTGGAAGATTTTTAATCACAGTTTCAATTTTATTACTTGTGATTGGTCTGTGCATATTTTCTATTTCTTCCTCGTTCAGTCTTGGAAGGTTATACCTTTCTAAGAATTTGTCCATTTCTTCCAGATTGTCCATTTTATTGGCATAAAGTTGCTTGTAGTAGTCTCCTAGGATTCTTTGTATTTCTGCGGTGTCTCTTGTAACTTCTCCTCTTTCATTTCTAATTTTATTGATTTGAGTCCTCTCCCTCTTTTTCTTGATGAGTCTGGCTAATGGTTTATCAATTTTGTTTATCTTCTCAAAGAACCAGCTTTTGGTTTTATTGATTTTTGCTATTGTTTTCTTTGTTTCTATTTCATTTATTTCTGCTCTGATCTTTATGATTTCTTTCCTTCTGCTAACTTTGGGTTTTGTTTGTTCTTCTTTCTCTAGTTCCTTTAGGGGTAAGGTTAGATTGTTTATTTGAGATTTTTCTTGTTTCTTGAGGTAGACTTGTATAGCTATAAACTTCCCTCTTAGAACTGCTTTTGCTGCATCCCATAGGTTTTGGGCTGTCGTGTTTTCATTGTCATTTGTCTCTAGGTATTTTTTGATTTCCTCTTTGATTTCTTCAGTGATCTCCTGGTTATTTAGTAACGTATTGTTTAGCCTCCATGTGTGTGTGTTTTTTATGTTTTGTTCCCTGTAATTCATTCCTAATCTCATAGCGTTGTGGCCAGAAAAGATGCTTGATATGATTTCAATTTTCTTAAATTTACTGTGGCTTGATTTGTGACCCAAGGTGTGATCTATCATGGAGAATTTTCCGTGTGCACTTGAGAAGAAAGTGTAATCTGCTGTTTTTGGATGGACTGTCCTATAGATATCAATTACATCTATCTGGTCTATTGTGTCATTTAAAGCTTCTGTTTCCTTATTTATTTTCATTTTGGATGATCTGTCCATTGGTGTAAGTGAGGTGTTAAAATCCCCCACTATTATTGTGTTACTGTCAATTTCCTCTTTTATAGCTCTTAACAGTTGCCTTACGTATTGAGATGCTCCTATGTTGGGTGCATATATATTTATAATTGTTATATCTTCTCCTTGGATTGATGCCTTGATCATTATGTAGTGTCCTTCCTTGTCTCTTGTAACATTCTTTATTTTAAAGTCTATTTTATCTGATATGAGTTGCTAGTCCAGTTTTCTTTTGATTTCCATTTGCATAGAATATATTTTTCCATCCCCTCACTTTCAGTGTGTATGTTTCCCTAGGTCTGAAGTGGGTCTCTTGTAGACAGCATATAGATAGATCTTGTTTTTGTATCCATTAAGCCAGTCTGTGTCTTTTGGTTGGCGCATTTAATCCATTCACGTTTAAGGTAATTATCGATATGTATGTTCCTATGACCATTTTCTTAATTGTTCTGGGTTTCTTTTTGTAGGTCCTTTTCTTCTCTTGTGTTTCTCTCTTAGAGAAGTTCCTTTATCATTTGTTGTAGGGCTGGTTTTGTGGTGCTGAATTCTCTTACCTTTTGCTTGTCTGTAAAGCTTTTGATTTCTCCATCGAATCTGAATGAGATCCTTGCCAGGTAGAGTAATCTTGGTTGTAGGTTCTTCCCTTTCATCTCTTAAAATATTTTCTTGGGTCCTTTCTCTCTGTCATCTCCTCTGGGACCCCTATAATGCGAATGTTGTTGCGTTCAATGTTGTCCCAGCGGTCTCTTAGGCTGTCTTCATTTCTTTTCATTCTTTTTTCTTTATTCTGTTCTGCAGCAGTGAGTTCCACCATTCTGTCTTCCAGGTCACTTATCCATCCTTCTGCATCAGTTATTCTGCTATTGATTCCTTCTAGTGTAATTTTCATTTCAGTTATTGTATTGTTCATCTCTGTTTGTTTGTTCTTTAATTCTTCTAGGTCTTTGTTAAACGTTTCTTACATTTTCTCGATCTTTGCCTCCATTCTTTTTCCGAGGTCATGGATCATCTTCATTATCACTATTCTGAATTCTTTTTCTGGAAGGTTGCCTATCTCCACTTCATTTAGTTGTTTTTCTGGGGTTTTACCTTGTTCCTTATTCTGGTACATAGCCCTCTGCCTTTTCATCTTGTCTGTCTTTCTGTGAATGTGGTTTTTGTTCCACAGGCTGTAGGATTGTAGTTCTTCTTGCTTCTGCTGTCTGCCTTGTGGTGGGTGAGGCTATCTAAGGGGCTTGTGCAAGTTTCCTGATGGGAGGGACTGGTGGTGGGTGAGCCAGTTCTCTTTACTCTTCTAATTTGCTCCACCTTTTCTTCAGTGTGTTAATTTTTAAAAGTACAAGTTATGGTCAAATTTAAGAGTAGTATTTGGTGTTGTTTCTTGATTATCAATTATTTTTTCCTTTCTGCCTTGTTTTGTATTTATATTATTAAAATCATCCGTGTTATTCAATACTTATTTTTCTAATATATCACAAAGAAAAACACTGATGGATTTAATAGACTTAAATTATAACATTCTCTATATTAAACAAGAGTAAAGAGTAAATGATAAGTGATAAACTTGGAGATATATTCCTCATATAAAGAGAAGATTATATCCTCAGTAGAGTTCTTGCCACACCAACAATACAAACATGAATAACACCCAACAGGAGTTGACAAAAAAAAATGCCCCATAGAACGGAAAGGGTTATGACAACTTAAAGTCATCCACGTTACTTATTTTAAAATGTTATATATTATGGGAAATATAAAGAAATAGAAAAAATAATTTCTTTATATACTACATGTTCCAAAATTTCACTGTGGTTTACTCAGTAGGCTTCTTTGATCTGGAAATTCATGTCTTTCAACTCTGGGAAAGTATTTTATATTATTTTCTTAGATAACATGCTCCTCTTGGATTTTTTTTCTTTTTTGTTTCTTTCTTTCTAAAACTCCTCAGACTCTATCTTTTTGGTCTCCTTTCTTGCAGAGTGTCACCACTTTATATCTAATCCTTTTATTGAATTTTCATCTTGGCTTCCATAATTTTAATTTCTTAAATCTCTGTCTTATTCTTTTTTTACTTGCAACTATTCTTGTTATATCTTTTAGAAGATACAAATTAAAAGTGTTCTTAAGAGTTTACTTGTTCCCAGAGATTATTTTAGGACAGTTATGGAGTCTCCTTAACACAAACACTATCACAATTGAGAATCCACTGAGGCTGTGAGTTTATCTGTGGCTGTAATTCTGCTACCTGCAAGATAAAACTTTAAGGTTAGCTTTAGATTATTTCAGCCTGAGGATGTAGGAAATAAGACATTCTTTTAGTAAAGTACGATAGAGTCCCTGATTCCCTGACAAGTGACTTGAGCAAATATTTTAGGACTTTGAGCTTGTCATTCTTTTTTTTTTAAGCTCCCCGTCACATATAGAAGCAACTAACTGGCCTTGCAGTCCTCGAATTCCTCACTTGCTCCTTGGACTTCAATGCCAGTGACCAAAAGCATATGTCATTGTCCAGGGCACCTTCTGGTTGGGGACCGCTTGCTCAAACCTCAGCTCTGTCCTCAGCAGCAGCAGGGAAGCCTGACTGGGCAAAGGGAAGGAGACAAGACATACGAACATTGTGTACCCTAGAACTCAGCATGGTCTGTCCACTCACACACCTAAGTGTGTTACTCCATCTCTCCTCTTGTTCCTCACTGTGTTTTAAGTTGATTTAGTAAACCATGTGATTTAAGTATTTCAGTTTGGCCTGTTAACTTTTCTATGCTGTGACCTCCAGCATGGCTTGTCTGGTGATATAGTTGGGGCCTGTCATTGCATTAAGGTAATTTGCCACGTGGCAGGCACAGACACCAAAACCCAGACACTGATGTGACCAACGCAGGGTGCTGGATGCTAACTCTTGATCCTCTGGCACTGGTAACCCCAGAAAACCTTGTATAGCTGCTGCTACTGTTACCAAAACAGGAAGTCCAGCTGCTTGCTGTTCAGAAGCCAATAAAGAGGCGAGCTTGGTGGAAAGGAAACTTTGCTTTATCCTGGACGACAGCAACCAGTGGGAGGGCAGACTCCTGTCCAAAGGCTGACTCTGTCTCCCACTGACAATCAGTGGGCAAGAGATTTTATAGACGGAGGGAGGGGGCTACATGCAGAAACAGCACAGTCAGCTCTGATAGTCATCTTGAAATTGGTCATGCAGTGGTCTGAGCAGCATCACTTTGATTGTTTTAAGTACAGTTAATCTTCACTTCCAGGGTTGGTTTCTTCCCATTTCCTTGAGGCCAATTCTTGGAATTGTGGCAGCTTATGTCATTGCTACAGTCTGGTCATCATGTAGTTAACATCTTCCACCTGGTGAGGGTTTCAGTATGTCTAAGACAGCTCAGAGGATCTGGCTCAGAATATTATCTATAGTCCTTGAGAAGGAACTAAAGGTCCTTGACTATGCTTAATGACTACTATTATTTGGTCTCCTTTGACTGTTTTCCTTTGTTTCTGCATTTTCTCACTTCTCTGATTAAACTTATTCTTTGGCTAAAGATTTTCCACAGACAAAAGGCAGGCAGAGGTCATGGCAGGGAAGGACCATAGGGTCCTCTCCATTTCACTACCCTCCCAGCATGGGTCCCCTGAAATTCTTGCCTTCTGCATTGCTAGCTTAGGATTCAAGTGATGCTGGATCTGCTTTGTGGAGCCTAGCCCTGTGTTACAAGGGAGGCAAGGAAGGGCGGGATCTGACTTCTAGAGTGAGAAGCATAGGAGGTGTTGAAATGATCTGGGCAGTCAAAAAAGAATGACAAATATTCCCTACAGTTGACCTGGTCTGCCATCCTTCTCTCTGCAGATATGCAGACAGGGATAGACGGAAGGCTGGTCGCAACTATTAATCCTGGTTGTGCCTGGGAGGTGAGCTTTTACATTATTCATTGTTTTATTCCTTAGACTTGACCTTATTGTTTGGGAGGTGTGGTGTAAGGCCTAAAATTAAGGTCCACTATTATGTGCTGCCTTGACATCTGGGGAAAACTGGGATGGTCTTGAATGGCCTACTGTAAGTTCACCTCCTCGCTCTGCTCCCACAGAAATGATCCCCTAGCAAACAATCCTCCTTATCATGGGGACCAGGCGCAGTTCCTGCTGATCCCCGAATAGCGGGCTTCAGTGCCCTGCCAGCCTGCAGAATTATTCAAACAAGCCAGTCACATCCACCCATGGGAACGAGAAGCCACTTCATCCTCTTATCACTACAAAGCCTGCATCTGACAATGCCTGGCTATTCACTCTGTTGTTGAGTATAGCCACATGGAATCCTATATGACACATGGCATCCTCCCACCCCCCAGGGTTATGAGTATATGTGACTAATAAAGTGCTGTCTGTCCAGTATCAGATGTCATGTGTTCCACTATCCCCATTAACGGTTGGGCAAGAATCCCTTCCTCATCCAAGAAGTGAAGAGGAGACAATCAAAGCAGGAGGGAATATAAATCATAAATCTTTTTAAAGCACCATTTAGACAGAATAAGTCAGGATCTCAAAGGTCTTTACCCTTTGACTCAGTTCCAACAAGTTACTCTGTAGAAATATTTGCACAAGATCTCAGTGATAAAACACATAAGGATGTTCACTGCAGTATTATTTGTTATAGGGTGAAAATGGAAGCAGCCTAAGTGTCTGGTCTATCAGTAGGGAATTGAATAAATAATTCCACACAATGCAATGTGGTGAAGTCATTAAATTTGAAGTGGTATATAATTGACAATAGCTACTCAAAATATGTCAGTGTTATGAGTTAACTACATAGCAACATCTTTATTTTAATCCCCTAGCATTTCTCTATTCCCAAACTTGCTCTGCACCAACTATCTGATTTTATTGCCTAGAACTATTTGCATGAACAATGCATTTTTTAACAAATAGAAGAAAGAAAATCAAATTTTGTTAGTGCCATGAATGTATTTCTTTCCCCTAAAGAGTAAATGGATTGGCATGATTAACCCCACTTGAAGTATGAGAAAATTGAGATTGAGTAAAATTAATAACCCTGACATAAAATCACTGAGCACAGAGAAGGTATATCTTAAACATTTGTTGGATGAATGAGTAGATGATGGGTGAATGGATGGTGGATGATGAATGGATGAATGGGTGGGTGGATGGGTGGATGATGGGTGGGTATGTGGAGGGATGAATAAAGTTCCTACCTCGCATTTTTATGCACTTGTTACAAAATTTAGCTTATTAACTTAATGAGTATCTTTGGACCTGAATTTTCAAATGCAATAAGAACATATTAATAGATTTAAGGTGATATAAAAAGGCACTAGTTAATATTTCTGTAGGATTTGCTTCAGTTCCTCACATCCCAAAGATTTCGACCTGTTTCATAAACCCAGCACTTGAAGCTGCTTTGAATTTCTTATTCCGTAGGTTCCCCGGAAGGTGGCAGTATGGTGTAAGGACTAAGTACTCTAAGTTCAAATAGGATTCAACCATCATCCTCATCATAATCAATAAAATAATATTAATAACAAGGGATCTTATTTGCACCCTGCCATGATCCAAGTACAGTGTTCATTGTTTTCCAAGCATAAATGTATATTTAAATGTTTACAGTAAAATGGATTAAGACCTAAATGTAAGGCCAGAAACTATTAAACTCTTAGAGGAAAACAGAGGCAGAACACTCTATGACATAAATCACAGCAAGATCCTTTCTGACCCACCTCCTACAGAAATGGAAATAAAAACAAAAATAAACAAATGGGACCTAATGAAACTCCAAAGCTTTTGCACAGCAAAGGAAACCATAAACAAGACCAAAAGACAGCCCTCAGAATGGGAGAAAATATTTGCAAATGAAGCAACTGACAAAGGATTAATCTCCAAAATTTACAAGCAGCTCATGCAGCTCAATATCAAAAAAACAAACAACCCAATCCAAAAATGGGCAGAAGACCTAAATAGACATTTCTCCAAAGAAGATATACAGACTGCCAACAAACACATGAAAGAATGCTCAACATCATTAATCATTAGAGAAATGCAAATCAAACCTACAATGAGATATCATCTCACACCAGTCAGAATGGCCATCATCAAAAAATCTAGAAACAATAAATGCTGGAGAGGGTGTGGAGAAAAGGGAACACTCTTGCACTGCTGGTGGGAATGTGAATTGGTTCAGCCACTATGGAGAACAGTATGCAGGTTCCTTAAAAAACTACAAATAGAACTATCATATGACCCAGCAATCCCACTACTGGGCATATACCCTGCGAAAACCAAAATTCAAAAAGAGTCATGTACCACAATGTTCATTGCAGCTCTATTTACAATAGCCCAGAGATGGAAACAACCTAAGTGCCCATCATCGGATGAATGGATAAAGAAGATGTGGCACATATATACAATGGAATATTACTCAGCCATAAAAAGAAACGAAATTGAGCTATTTGTAATGAGGTGGATAGACCTAGAGTCTGTCATACAGGGTGAAGTAAGTCAGAAAGAGAGAGACAAATACCATATGCTAACACATATATATGGAATTTAAGGGAAAAAAATGTCATGAAGAACCTAGGGGTAAGACAGGAATAAAGACACAGACCTACTGGAGAACGGACTTGAGGATATGGGGAGGGAGAAGGGTGAGCTGTGACAGGGAGAGAGAGAGTCATGGACATATACACATTAACAAACGTAGTAAGGTAGATAGCTAGTGGGAAGCAGCCGCATGGCACAGGGATATTGGCTCGGTGCTTTGTGACAGCCTGGAGGGGTGGGATAGGGAGGGTGGGAGGGAGGGAGACGCAAGAGGGAAGACATATGGGAACATATGTATATGTATCACTGATTCACTTTGTTATGAAGCAGAAACTAACACACCATTGTAAAGCAATTATACCCCAATAAAGATGTTAAAAAAATAATAATAAAATATATTTTCATGGAACTGGTTCTAAGGAGTACTGGTACTCTAAGTACTGGTTTCTAAGGAAATGGGGCCAGGGGAGGTACTAACATCATCCTCTACAGCAACACGTAACATGAATTAAGCCTGAGTGACATCATAATCCTTGAGACTGTAAAGAATTAAGAATTACGTGTGAGCTGCTCACCCCTGGCTTTATCATGTGGTGATGCAACATGGTCTATGGGAAATCATTATTTTGAACACTTTAAAATGAAGAAGAAGTGACATTCATATTCTGTATAGCAACTTTTGAGGCAGTGGATAAACATAACCAGACAAAGTTTTGAGCACTGTAGTGAACACTCCTGGTGCTCTGTCCAGATCCCATTCATCACTTTGCCTGTCAAGTTATGTAAACACCCTACCCCCAGAGGCAGCCCATAACCAACGACTGACTAAAACAGGGGGATGAAAGGCTTTGCCTCAAGATGGATCATCTCCATGGTACCCACTCCAGAGCTCCCCCCCTGGAATTAGCTGGGACAACCCATATCCTCCCTAAAATAATCATGTGCATTCCAACCCCTTCTCCCCCTGCCCCCAATAAACCATGTACATCCCAACAATTACCCCCCAACAAATTATCTGCATGCTAACTGTTCCCCCCAACATATCATGTGCAGTCTAACTGTTACCCTCCAGAAAAATCATTTGCATGCCAACACTTACTCCTCCAACAAATTATGTCATCCCAACCCTTACTAACCCAACAAACCATGTGATCACAACCCTGCCTCTCAGACAAATCAAGTACATCGAAACCCTTACAAAAGCATGTGCATTCCCCAACAAAGCATGTGCATCTTAATTCCTACCTCAAGATCTGCTAAAAGGAGACTGGCCTAAGATAACATCATAAAGGAATGTCTATCAATTAGTAGAAGTTACTTTTGGAGCTATTGTGAAGGTTTCCTGGGAGGAAATATCTCTTCTGGGTCTGGGAGTTGGAAGGGGAGCTAGAGTTAGAGAGAGAAAGGAAATTTCAGGTAGAGGGAACAGCGTGTGCAAAAACAAGACTCCATGAGAATGGGGATTTTTGTCTGTTCACTATTTTATCCCTTGGACCAAGAATGGAGCAGTGCCCTCTGGGGTGAGGCTGGAGATTGAACCTGGACTGAGATATGTAGATGCCCAGAGATTCCCATTGCTGAGAGCTCCTGGCCCCCACCATCAGGAGACCTCTCAGGAGCTAGTCAGTGACTTGAAACAGCCGATAACTACTCTAAGGGTTACAACAATGAATAAACAAAAATCCTTGCCCTACAGATCTGGCACTGCAGTAGTGGAGAGAGACAGTAAACAAAATAAATAAAGTAAATAAGCAAACTGTTTTGTATATTAGAAGGTGGTGGGTACAATGAATAAAAATAATTGGGCAATGGGGATAGGGTGTGTGTGTGTGTGTGTGTGTGTGTGTGTGTGTGTGATTTTAGACAGGGCAGTCAGGGAAGGCCTCACTGACAAGGGGACACTTAACCAATAACTTGAAATGAGGAAGTGAGCCATATGTTTACCTGAAGGTATCTGAGGAAAAGCATTTAGATACAGGGAACAGCAAAGGCAAAGGCCCAGAGGCAGGAGAGTGCCTGTCATCTTCAAGGAAAGACAAAGAGCCAGTGTGGTCAAAGCAGAAAAAGTGAGGGAGAGTCTGGGAGGAGGTGAGGGCAAGGATGTGACAGGGGCAGATCATGCAGGGCCCTACAGGCCACAGTGAGGAATTGGACTTTTACTTGAGTGAGGTGGGAATCACATGGACTCTCAGCAGAGGAGGATCAGGATCCGACATGGATTTAACAGGATGACATTACCTCTGACCTCAGTAAAGTCTTGTTAAACATCACAACCTGGTTGAGATGAGCCAGGAGGAAGCAGAAAGAGTTTCTGAGTCTAGGGCATGAATGTCAGGGCTAGGAACCAGCACAAGACAGTGACCTCATGGAGGTCAAAAGTAGCAAAGACAGCTACCTGGCAGTAAGGTGAAAGGTCTGGCATGGATGGATGGATGGATGGATTGGGGATGGACAGAAAGATAGGTGGGTGAGTGGATGGATGGAAAGGTAAGTGGGTGGGTGGGTGGATGGATGGATGGATGAATGGATGGATGGATGGATGGAGAGAAAAGGCATCTGTAAGGTGGACCTGCAGGAAATGCTAAAAAAAATACTGAGACAATTTTAGAGGGTCTGGTTTTCAGCAAGAAAGTCCCTGGAGTTTTATGCTGTAATAACTTGGTTATAAAAAGCTATTATAGGGGCTTCCTTGGTGGCGCAGTGGTTAAGAATCCGCCTTCCAATGCAGGGGACATGGGTTTGAGCCCTGGTCCAGGAAGATCCCACATGCCATGGAGCAACTAAGCTCGTGTGCCACAACTACTGAGCCTGCGCTCTAGAGCCTGTGAGCCACAACTACTGAGCCCACACACCACAACTACTGAAGCCCATGCATCTAGAGCCCGTGCTCCACAACAAGAGAAGCCACCACATCAGGAAGCCCGGGCACCACAACGAAGAGTAGCCTCTGCTCACCGCAACTAGAGAAAGCCCACGTGCGGCAACGAAGACCCAATGCAGCCAAAAATAATTATTTTTTAAAAAAAAAGCTATTATAATCTCATCTTATCACAGGTAAAACGCTAGGGATATTTGGTTTGTACTTGTGTGTTCTACTGAGGAATGTAAGGGTGGTAGAGAGCCAGCAATGGCTTCTGGTTCTCTTTGGGGTTCCTTTAATAAATACTTCATTATCATACTGTTGGTAGACCAGAGAACAATACCGTGCAGATCTGGGTTCTCAGACTTGAGCATGCATCAGAATCACCTGGAGAACCTGTTAAACGCAACTTGCTGGGCCCCACTCCAGACCTTCTGGTTCATCAAATCTGGGGCAGAGCCTGAGAATCTGAATTTCTAAGTTCCCAGATGATGCTGATGTTGCTGGTCCAGAGACCATACCTTGAGAACTAGCGATGTAGAGAAACATGGACATTGAAACAGAGACTTTGATAGCTCTGTGTTGAAAGCAATTTTGAACATTCTGAATGTAAAGAAGTTTCCAAAATATCTTAACTAACTTATTTTCCGCTTCTGTTTTCCTTTTCATATATAAGAAAGAGTGATATGTTGTAAAAGTTTTTTCCAAATAAATCTACAACAGCTTGTTCAATAAGGATAACATAAAAATTCTAAATAAGAAGGCATTGTGTCATAGTTTGTTAGGTTTGGTGGTACCTAAAATACGGGCGTACCTTAAAATTAATGATGCCTTAGGTTTGGTTACATACGGAATGCATAGAGAGGGGAGATGTTAACTCTACCTTGGGGTAGGGAAAGGGGCAGAGTAGGGCTCTGGGGGATCTACCTTGGGGGTCAAGGAAGGACATACAAAAGAATGCACACATGGAGGACTTGGCCAGGGGCAGAGCAGTGGAGGAAAAAGGGAAATTCCTGGTGGAGGGGACCACACGGAGGCTGGACAATGCCTGAGCAAGTACTCAGGGCAGATGAGGAGCCGGAGGGAGAGGGGTGGGAGATGAGGCTGGTGAGGTGGACTGGGGCCAGAGTGAATATGATTTATGTGCCTATGAAGCACATTTAGCCTGCAAAGTATCTGTGGGGCTGTGAGGCAGGTGTGTGCAGGGCTCAGATTCTTGTTTCAGAAAGCTTTCCTGGATGAAAGGTAGAGCATGGGATGTAAAGACAACCGTTTAGGAGACTGTTGAAGTTATCCCATATCAGAGATGCCTTAGGGACAGAAAAGTTGAATAATTTCCCCAAAGTCACACGGCTAATAAGTGCCCAAGCCAAGACTTGAAAGTAGGCAGTCTGGCTCTAGAGCCAGGACTCTGCAATAGCATTGGCCTGACCACTAGGGGGCACTGCCTGTCTTTCTTGATCGACTCTTGCCTCCAACTCTCACCCCCTTCCCCCTCCCCCCTCCCCAGAGGACCACTAGGAAGAAACAACAGGAAGACCCAGTACATGGCTGCTGGGCCAGTGGGATGTTGAGAGCCCAACAGTCTTACTTTGTAGGACTCATGACCATGTCCATCCCAATAACTGGCTAATTCCACCATGCTCCAACCACCCAAGGAGGTCCTTGTTCATCTTCTCTCATTCACACACTACTCTCCACCTCTCTCTGGAGTTGACTATACTTGGTGCCTCCACTTCTTCACCTCCCATTTTATCCTCAATCTATTTCATTCTGGTTTCCATCATCATCACCATCACCATCACCACCTTCCCCACTATTATCACCACCACCATCACCTCCACTCCCATGATCTCTGCCACCACCTTCACTGTTTTCACCACCATCACCATCACCATAACCACCACCTTTATCACCACCAGAACCACCAGTACAATTGTCCCCACTGCCACCGTCATCTCCACCACCACCTCTGCTATCTTCACCAGCACCATCACCACCACCTCCACCATCTTCATTACCACCATCATCCTCACCACTGGAACTACTCTTAGAATAGAACAACCTCCTTACTGCTCTGTCCTGTGAATATTCTTCAGTCTTAATTCATTTTGGTCTCTTTCCTTGGTCTTCCATGACACCATACTCTACTCATTTCCCCCACATCTGTCTGACCACTCTTGCCCTCTCTCGTCTATTAGCTGCTCCTCCACTCCCTGATTTTATTTATTTTTTATATAAATGTATTTATTTATTTATGGCTGGGTTGGGTCTTCATTGCTGCACGTGGGATTTCTCTAGTTGCGGTGAGCGGGCTTCTCATTGCAGTGGCTTCTCTTGTTGCGGAGCACGGGCCCTAGGTGCGCGGGCTTCAGTAGTTCTGGTGCGCGGGCTCAGTAGTTGTGGCGCATGAGCTTAGTTGCTCCACAGCATGTGGGATCTTCCCGGACCAGGGCTCAAACCCATGTCCCCTACACTGACAGGTGGATTCTTAACCACTGTGCCACCAGGGAAATCCCTCCACTCCCTGATTTTAAATTACTTACTCAGAACTCTATTCTCACTCTATAATCTATCTCTAAATGATTTAATCCATTATCATGGCTATAACTACCATCTATTGGCTGGGGGTGGGAGGGAAAAGACCTCTTTTTTGTGATCTAGATTACATATACAATGTATATTGAAATCACAATACCTCAACATCAACTTACCCCAAACTTAATTTTATCTCTCCCCCAAAACCTACTTTTCCTCCAATGTTCCCTTTCTCTGTAGTTCTATATAGAAAATATTGTGTTAATTTTGTTCACTGCTATATCCCTAGAAAGTAGCACAGATCTTGTCACTCAATAAGATTTGTCTTAATAAATATTTGTTGAGAGAGGTAATGACTCCCAAATCCTGCAATTGGTCTAGATAGCTCCAAATGACCAAATAATACATCATCTTCTACCAGACTTTGAGACTCCAGTCAGATCTGGTGAGTGCCATATTTTGAGGGGGAAGGGGGATCACAGATTTGTAAAAAATGACACTTTCAGAAACTTTAGATAACGATAGAGATACTGTAAATTCTGGCTTAGCCACCTCCAAACCACAGGGTTATTTAAAGTTTATTTTGATCCCGCAGTCACTTCCTGCTCCTCAGACAATGCTCTGTAATTAAAGGGCATTCCTTTTCTAGGGACAATTGATTCTGTAATCCCAAAGGTGATCAACAATAGCTAGAAAAATCTACTACCAAGGAAACATCTGAAAACAAGTGAAGAAAAGGTAAAGAAAATGAAAAGCAGAACCATGGGTCTGATGGTGAAAGATGGAAGAAGTTCACTTCTCTGTTAGTGGTTTCCTATGTCAGCTGACCATGTCAGGTCTCATGAGATTTCCTTGAGATAGGAAAAGTGGTTGAGAGGGAGCACAGTAGGGAGCTTTGAGTGCTGACTGGCAAGGGTTACCTGCACACAGGAATGCAAGGGTCATCGCTTCTTCCAGGTATGTGTAACCTTAACCTACCCCATATCAGGGGCTACTTGGTTCAACAATTAGCTGTCTTTCCCTTCTCCTCTTTCTTCTGCTCTGCTTTGAACACTCTCCTTTCACCCTTGGGTTATGGTTTCCTTCCTCACCACCCTCTTCAAACTACGCTCTCAAATATCCCTAAAATTGTCCTTACGGTCAAATCCAATGAGCTGTTCATCTCCCTCTTCACAGGTCTTGTTTTGTAACTGATATTCTCTCCTCCTTGATAACTTCTGTGACCTAGCACTGCCCTGATTTTCCTCTGCCTCTCTTGCTATTCTTTCTTTCTCCTCCTTTTGCCTTTTCCTGAATACTAATAATAATAACCAAAATTTTCAAGCACTCACTATGCACCTTGCATATTAATCCATTTAATTCTCATAATGGGCTCATAAGGTGGGTACTAATATTATTTCCATCTTATAGATGAGAAAACTGGAGCACAGAGAGGTTATGTTACTCGTCCAAGGTCACACAGATTGTAGATGGCAGAACCAGGATTTGAATCCAAGCCTCCTGGCTTCAGATCTTTGTTAATATGCCTTTGGGTTTTTTCCTTCTCTTTTTCTACTCTCTCTCCCTAGAGGAATCTTAAGATCCCATGGCTTCAACAACCACATCTGTGCAGGTAGCTCTCCAACTCTGAAATCCCTTCCATTCTCTGGCTCCAGATCAAATAACAATATCAATAGCTACAATATCAACCAAAGCTAACATATGTTGAGCACCTGGTATCAGGCTAAGATGTTCTATATTCATTATCGCACAGTACCTCCACATTACAGATGTAAAATGGCATCACAGAAATGGTGCTCAAAACCTCACACTTATTTAGTTGCAGAGGCAGGTAATAGATCATAAAGTCTATCAAAATAATATAAGCTACTTGAAGGCAAAGGTCCCCTCACTTTTGCAGCCTGTTCTGCAACATCTTACATATAAGAGGTATCCAGTATATATCTGTGGAGTCAAATTTAAGTGAGAGAGCGTGCAATTTTTTATATATCAATTATGCCTCAGTAAAGCTAAAAAACTCTTTTAATGAGAGAAGCTCAAAAAAGATGTTTCCTGCTTTGGGGCAACTGCAGGCAGAGTCCTGGAAACTTCTGAGATGGATTATTTGTGAATTTCAGTTATCCATGACCTCTCTGACCACATCACTAGATGGAACAGACAGTGTAGTAGAATGAGTATCAGGTGAAGAATTTAAAAATAGAATTCTAGTGCAAATAAAATGATAATAGAGGCAGCTAACATTTATGGAGTGATTTCAGCCAGACATTGTGCTTTACACAATTCCCTCATTTATGTCATCACTCCAACCCCAGGAGGCAGGCAATGCTATCACCCTGTTTCATATATGGAAACTTAGAGTAGTTAAGCAACCTGCTCCAATTTGCACGACTGGTGTCTGAGGTACTTGACCCCTGGGGACCTCTTTTCTCATTAACAAAAAGAGTCAGCTGATGATTTCTAAAGCCTCTTAGAATTCTGGGATTCTGGCATGCCAATGACTCTTCGAGAGCTCTAACTTAAGACTCATGCCTGTATTATTGAGCACAGGATTGCTGGCTGGGCTGGAAGGACACCTTGAAGACTAGCCTTGAGGAAATGTGATGGTACCCAGACTGCCTGAGTTTTAGGAACCAGGAAGTACTTTTCAGCCATATGTTTTACTAGCTGCCTCTGCAAGCTATAGTCATCATTGGGGCAGCTGTAATGTTAGTGTAGCTGCTGCAAATTAATCATCATACAAAGTAGGAAAAAGGGAAATTTAAATGTATTAAGAAATATTCCAGGATCCTGCCATTAAGCGGTTCACATCCCAGCTGAGAATATATTCATTGGACCACTGGAAATATTCAAAATGCTCCATGAAAGCAGTTGCATAAGTAATTGATCACGGGACAGACCTGGCAATTTAGAATAAGAGCCTGGGAGGAGGAGTAACAGCCCCCACCAAAGATGTCAACATCCCCTGAAACGTGTGGATATGTTACCTCACATATACAGGGGAGGTAAAAATTCTCCTCTACCCTCTTATGGTCTCTAGCTGGGAATAAGAATTAAATTGACATAAGATAGATTAATAGGAGAGAAGCATAAACATTTAATTAAATTTGAACATGTACATGGGAGCCTTCACAAGAAAATGAAGACCCAAAGAAGTGACCAGAGCACAAAGTTTTGTACCTTTTAGACAAAGAAATGATAAATGTGTGAGGAAACAAGACAGACAAAGGGATTGGGGCTAGATGCAATAAATTGTGAGGAAGTGACTAGGAGATACAGAGGAGGGGAAAGTATTGGAAGATAGTGTTATTTTAGTAAGTTTGTTTGTACAGATCTGTTTCAAGGTCCATTCACAGTCTCTGGGAGTAAAGATGCTCTTCTCATCCTGGTACAGGGAGGGCACCTTTCTTGTGGGAAATTATGGCCAGTTTTTAGGTAGAAAAGGGTAGATCATAAAGCTCGTCCTGCATCTTCTGCCTCTCAATTGCCTCCAGCTCAAAATAATGAATATGCCAAAGTGGAATATTTTGGAGTGGCATGTCCTGAACCCCATCACATGGTCAAAGGGACTTTGCAGATGTGCTAAAGATCTTGAGATGAGCAGATTATCCTGGATTATACTGGTGGGTCCAATATAATCACAAGGGTCCTCATCAGAGAGAGACAAGAGACCAGAAAGGAGAGACGTTGCTATGCCACTGGCTTTGAAGATGGACCAAGAGGCCGTGAGCCAAGGAAGGTGGGCAGCCTCTAAAAGCTGCAAAAAGCAAGGAGATGGATTCTCCCCTAGAGCTTCCAAATCAGCCCTACTAACACCTTGATTTTAGCCCAATGAGAGTGATTTTTGACAGAATTGAATTTTCTACGCAATTGTAAGGGAATATATTTCTGTTTTTTTAAGCCACTAAATTCAGTTTTTGGGTTTTTTTTTTTTTTTTTTTTTTTTTTTTTTTTTTTTTTTTTTTTTTTGCGGTACACGGGCCTCTCACTGTTGTGGCCTCTCCCGTTGCGGAGCACAGGCTCCGGACGTGCAGGCTCAGTGGCCATAGCTCATGGGCCCAGCTGCTCCACGGCATGTGGGATCCTCCCGACTTGGGGCATGAACCCGTGTCCCCTGCATCAGCAGGTGGACTCTCAACCACTGCGCCACCAGGGAAGCCCCCATTTATTTATTTTTGTTTTTATTTCCATTTCTCTAGGAGGTGGGTCAAAAAGAATCTTGCTGTGATTGATGTCATAGAGTGTTCTGCCTATGCTTTTCTCTAAGAGTTTGATAGTGTCTGGCCTTACATTTAGGTCTTTAATCCAATTTGAGTTTATTTTTGTGTATGGTGTTAAGGAGTAATGATGAAAAAACTGAAAGTGATATTAAGAAAACACTCCCATTTACCATTGCAACAAAAAGAATAAAGTACCTAGGAATAAACCTCCTGAAGGAGACAAAAGACCTGTATGCAGAAAATTATAAGACACTGATGAAAGGAATTAAAGATGATACAAAGAGATGGAGAGATATACCATGTTCTTGGATTGGAAGAATCAACATTGTGAAAATAACTCTACTACCCAAAGCAATCTACAGACTCAGTGCAATCCCTATCAAACTACCACTGGCATTTTTCACAGAACTAGAACAAAAAATTTCACAATTTGTATGGAAACACAAAAAGACCCTGAATAGCCAAAGCAATCTTGAGAGAAAAACAGAGCTGGAGGAATCAGGCTCCCTGACTTCAGACTACACTACAAAGCCACAGTAATCAAGAGAGTATGGTACAGGCACAAAAACAGAAATATAGATCAATGGAACAGGAGAGAAAGCCCAGAGATAAACCCATGCACATATGGTCATCTTATCTTTGATAAAGGAGGCAAGAATATACAATGGAGAAAAGACAGCCTCTTCAATAAGTGGTGCTAGGAAAACTGGACAGCTACATGTAAAAGAATGAAATTAGAGCACCTTCTTTTTTTTTATTCCATGTGTTTTTATTTTAAAATAAAGGACAAAACATACATCATATTATTTTACATATACTTACAAATAGTTTTCTGCAGATATTATTGCTTTTATTGTTTGATTGAGTGTGAGTCATTTTTAAAAGTTCTCACATTTCTGTCCAAAGCAGTGTTTGGCTGACAGCAGTCACTCTTTCTATATATTTGAGATATTTTATGGGAATTAAAAACTTAAGAATTTATGTCATTTGAGTTCTCTTTCTCATGAATATTTTAATGATCTGATTTAGTAACCCCTTCACACTAAGATCACTCATTTTTTTAAAAAGCTATATATCAGGTTTTTCTAGTTTATAATATAAAATAATTTAGATTAGAATGTGTAAATCATTGTGTAATTTCAATATTTCCAACTATAGATTTACTATGGAAATAGCACTCATAGTCAGCTTTCTGGTTTTGTTTTTCTTTGTTTTGTTTACCATTTAAACTTTTTGTCTTATATTGGAGTATAGCCGATTAACAATGTTGTGATAGTTTCAGGTGCACAGCAAAGCGACTCAGCCATTCATAAACATGTATCCATTCTCCCCCAAACTCTCCTAGTTTATAATATAAATTCAACTAAAATATCATTAAAACAAACAGAAGCCATAATTTGGTGGCTCAGAAAAAAATAATTTTGAAGTTGAAGTTAATAAATGCCAAACATAAACTTTTCCCTGCTAAAAATAACACTAGAGACAGTACAAAGAATATTATAGGATGATGGCTGAATGACTTTTAAGCTTTTAAAAGAGTCTCAGTGATGCAATTTTAGTTATATTGGAAAGTATTTTTATTCTTTATAAACCAGTTATTATTCCTTATGTCTAAATTTCTGGTTGAGAGAAGAAAACATTTGTATATGTCTCCAAACTGGGTCATTTCTATATTTTGCAATTCTCTGTTTTAAAAAATTGCAATTAAAAGGAAAAGTCAGAAGTATAATCTGAAGAGCAGGAAAGATTAAATATTTAATGCTGTTCCCTAGAGTTTTTCTTCCCAAATTGTCCCTCCAGTTCATAATTCTTTCATAAGGATTTTGAATGTTCATATGTTTATTATTAAACATTATTTCAGGGGACAGTAATTTAATTACTATCATGAGTATAATTTTTCAATATACTATTTTTCATTTCAGAATCTTTTGCAAAGCATTGTTTAAAACGGTGCATGCAAACGAAATCTGCAAACTCCTTAGCAACTAGATGCTCTCAAAATTACTTCCAAAAACCAAAATCTGCCAGTAGATATTTGCTAAAAATTAATTTTTCTAGTATTCACCTTCTAAAGTCGTTAGAAAGCTGAAGTATGTTCATGTACCTAAAATGTTTAGAACAATGCCTGGCATGTGGTAAGAGCTCAATTCCTCTTGGATATTGTGGAGGCTGCCCTTAGAACTTTGCCCAATTTCCCCCACCCAGGATATCCTCTCCCCAAGACATGAGTCTCTCTCTTCAAGAGAAATTTCACTGATGTGCTCATAGGCAGGATGGAGGGGTGTTTTCATCACAGGGCATGCCGCATTTTAACCCAAAAATTCCCATCTCCTCCAAGTCTTGCTCCACAGACACCAGCCACCACATCTTCTGAACCTCCCCAAGGTAGCCAAGACATCCCCCCCACCCATTTCACCAGACTCTCAGCCTCGAGTCCTCCAATCCCAGTCCTTTACCAACAGGAATCAAAGTTTACCAGCTCCACCAAACTAGTCCACCCTCACCCAACCTGTCATCCAACTTGGTAAACAGACACCTTCCATGACCAGGACCCACTTTCTTTTTTTATTTTGGCTTTATTGAGGTGTAATTGACATACAAAAATATTGCACACATTTAATGCATACATCTTGATGAGTTTGGACATAAGGATACACCATACACCCATGATATCATCCCCACAATCAAGATATTAAGTATATCTATCACTTCCAAAATGTTCATTATTTGTGGAAATGTTTTTCTTTTTCTTCTTTCTTTTTTTGTAAAATGACTAACATGAGATCTATCCTTTTAGCATATTTTGAAGTATACAACACCAAGTTGTTAAACGTATTTGCTATGTTTTACAGCAGACCTCTAGAACGTATTCATCTTATATAGCAAAAACTGTATACCCATTGAAAAAGAATGCCCTGGTAACTGCCATTCTATTCTCTTCTGTGAGTTTGACTCCTTTTCATATAAGAGAAATCATACAGTATTTGTCCTTCTGTGTCTGGTTTCATTTCACTTAGAGTAATGTCCTCTAGATTCATCTATGTTGCTGTAAATGGCAAGACTGCCTTATTTTTTAAGGTTGAATAACATTCCATTGTGTGTGTGTGTGTATATATATATATATATATATATATATATATATATATATACCACATTTTTTATCCATTCATCTGCAGGACCCACTTTCTTAGGAGGTAACCAATGTTGCAAATAAGGTTACTAGTCACTGGACCTGTGCACACTAGAAGAGCCACATTGGTTGTTCATATTGAAATGTTTCCACACCATGTGTAAATAATTGTTTCCCAGAATCAGCTCCCAGGACACTCCTGCCAGCCCAGACCCTTTCCTGGGACCCCATCGACTGCCTCACAATTCAGCAGCTGAAAGATTAACACCTGCTGCCTCAGAGAGGGTCTCCAATGTCCATTCTGATTGGTTGGTTCCTGAAACATACCAGTTGTTAAATATTTTGTATATTGTACTTGCAAGTGGCAAATTATTCTAGACATTACTATGTTATAAGAGAATGAAAAGAAGGTAAGGAGAGAACTAACAATCAGAGTGGTGTAAGATTTATTAAGGAAGGAAGAGAAAAGCCACCCATCTATCCAGCACCTTCGGGTCTTTGCAGAAGCAAGAACATGGCTGATGATACCACCAGATGTTGGGAAGGTTTGGGGAAGAAGAAAATAGCACTTTAGCAGCCACAGTAGAAGTAGCCTTCACATAGAGGCAGCCTTCATTTTTCAAAAAGGCAGAAACAATACTTCCCTTCCAAGACGTGTTTCTGGAATTTTGCCTATCCTCCATCAAGAGAAAGACTCTGGTTCTGGTCCACTTGAATCTGGGTGGACATGTGACTTTCTTGTAACCAAGAGAATATGGTGGAATGGAGCTGCATGACTTCCTGGACTGGATCTTGAGAGGAGATGTAGACTGGTTGGCCAGAACCCTCATGCTTAGAGCTCTGAAGCTGCCTGACCAAGGCTGACATGATGGGAGGAAGCCCAAACTACCCTAGGCCCTGAGACTACATGAAGCCATGTCCAGCCGGTTCCCAGATGCTCCAGCCCCATCACTGTCTAACAGCAACTGTATAGGAAGCTCCAAGCCAGAACTATTCAGCTGAGCCTTTCCCAGATTCCCAAATCATAGAAACCACAAGAGATAATAAAATGAATGTCTGCATTTTGTGATAGTTGTTATTCAGCAATAGATAACTGATACCCAGCCCTTGGAGAATATCCTAGAATCTTTCCTCAATTGTTTCATGTCTCCCTTCTGCTTCCCTGTTCCAGGACTCTGCTTTCTGCTAAGCTTGTCAGGAGTCGTGGCTCAGAAAACCAAAGGTGAGTACTTAAAGCCTGACTTTTCCATAGCCAGAGATCAGGGAGGGTGTAGACCAATAAGGCACCTGGGCCCACTCACATCCTCCAACAAGACAGAGGAAGGGGGCTACTTCTGGGAACAGAAATGGGGCAGGTTTCCTCCTGTAATTCTTTTTAAGTCATCATTTCTTCAAATTTGGGTATATTTTAAGTTATCTTTTTTTTAATTTTACTGTTATTTGTCTATTTATTTGTTTTTAGTAACCACAGCATGACCAAGGTAGAGGTAGAACAGTGAATAAAACACACCAATTCTCATGAAGTAAACATTCTGGTGGGGAGAGACAGAGCATGATGAAAATCATTTCATTCCGATCACAAGCAAGTCAACAAAAAATGAGCAAGTTCATTCCAGGTTAACTTTAATCCCTTGGCGATCTCACTAGATTCTGAATCAACAAGCCTAGGGTGGAGCCTGATATTCTACATTTCTAGCTAAAAGCTAGGGATGCATTCTGAGTTGCCAGGCTCTGCACATTTTCCCCCCATCATGTTCCCTGCCTCCACTCTGTGTGAACCCTGGACAGCTCCCAGAATTCTCCACTAGACTTAAGCTTGAGATATTTCCTCAGCCCCTGTTATTTCCATTCATTTTCAAGGGGCCTCAAATTAAGATCCTTAGTGATCTCCATCTAAATGAAGTTACACATAGTGTTACAAAGATAACATGTACCCTTATCACCATATACCTTCTGTGGTACCCTACGAATTCAAATTTTTGTAATCATAGCTGACACTTAATATGTTCCAGGCACTGCCTGAAGAACTTTATATGTATTAATTCACTTACTCCTCACATTAACCCATTTTACAGATGAGGAAGTTGAGGCACAGAGAGGGTAGGACACTTGTGCAAAGACACACGGGTAGTAAGTGGTGGAGCCAGAATCAAACGCAGTGTCCCAGGTCTTAACCAAGTCATTCCCCTTTTATATATTCTGCAATGATCTTGAGAATAACACAGTTATATTGCATTGAAATATTTGTGTTAAAATTAACTTGTTTAATGCCAACCTCAGTCCTTTATCATGCATAAGAATCACACTTTTTTCTGTAGCTTGGTATCTTTTAACTTTTTAATGTACTGACGTCTCACAAAAGGAAAAAGGTGCAGCTTCCTCAGCCTTCAGAGGCCTTTGCTCAGAGGCAAAACCAAATGATAACAGGAGAGATTTTGACTCTGGTGACATCTGACCTGCCTCTCTTCTCCTTGCAGGGACCTGTTATTCGTGTCCCCCACTTTCTTCCTGTGTCAATGCCACTCACTGTACCTGCAACCATGGATACATTTCTGAATCTAGGCAGAGATACTTCACATTCCCCTTGGAGACATGTGAAGGTAAAGGGATAATTTTCAAATCACCTAGAGGTAGATATGGAAAGAAGGCAGGATAAGGGCTTTGAGGGGGTAACAATAATATGCAATACTGAAACCTCTGCCAACTCAACCTTCACCAAGAAAGAAATTCTTCCATGAAGTCAGAAAAGTGGGCTCTTCCAGAACTTAGTTAGGTCTCAATTCTCTCCTCCATAATGTAAGGATAATAATGCTGACCTCATGATAGCAGTAAGGGGTTTGAATAAGGTAATAATAAATGTAACTATACTTCATGAATCATAAAGCATTGTGTAATTTTTTGTACAATTTTTTAAGGAGATAGATTATGTACTGAAGTCATGGCAAAGAAAGAATAAAAGCTTGGGCAGAAACTTTTTTTAATATAAAGTCTGTGGTCACCTAAGATGCAAGATGCTGCCTCAACTCAATAATTTAAATGTCCAATCCTATGGAAGAATGAACACTCTAGAGTTGAGTAAATATTAGGTTTTTCCCCTTTCCTACTTTTCAACATCCCTCCTGGTTGGAAGCCTACAGTTGGGAGTAAGGTGTATAATTGGTTTCTTTCCTCTTTCCCCACCCAACATTCTACTTTCCTTCACCCAATCTTGCAAGAGTTGTAACCTGGCAGGGAGATGAGGAAAGGGGAGCAGGGAAGTTTTTCCTTGACAATACTATTGTTGCTATTTAGTCTCTATGTTCCTGAGATATAGCACTTTCAGTCGTGACAGCTTTTGTGGGTTATTTGAGGACAATTCCCCAATCACTCCCCTGAAATTCCCCTGATAACAGCAAATTCATCCCTACACCTTACTCATCCTGGAGGAATCCTGTGTCTTCTTTAGCTTCTCCCTGATAAAGTCCATTTGCCACTCCATGTGGCCCTCTCTGAAAGAAACTAAGCAACCCCACACCCAAAACTTCTCACACATGACCCACATCTAGCTCTTGGGAGATATTCACTCACCCTTTGCCCAAGAAACTTGAGATGAGCAGGTACAGCAGATCTCTTTTCTGCCCAAGTGGCTCACTATTTAGATTTTTCAGGAGCAAACAGGCACCAATCAACTGGGTCCCCATAAAATGCAAAGACAGTGTAATTAGCTGAATGAATTCCTTAAAATCCCTCTCTTGGATTAAGCTGAAGAGAAAAGCACCCACACACACTTCTCCTCTTGGGTGGAAGTAGAGGGGCTCACAGGACAGCATCAGCTCTCTCCAAATAAATCCTTCCTCTCTTACTTACCAACTCTTTTTAAACCTCACATGAATGAAGGCTATAAAAATCACACGGCCAGATCCCAGACATCTCCTTCTTTGCAAATATAGCATCATGGCTTGTTCCTCACTTGAAATGCTCCCCTTGTGCTTTTTCTAATGGTAGACCATGAATTATCTTTCCAGTTCCTACTGATTCAATGGGCTTATTCTAATTTTCTATTTCTTCTTGGAATAATATTTATTATTTATAAGAAATCATTTATTTTCCCTAATTTTTAAATTTGTGACCATAAAGTTACATACAGCATTCTCTTATGGTTATTTTAATCACCTCCTTGAAACTGTGGTATGTTCCCCTTCTTGCTATTTTCCGTCAGGTTTTTTTTCATCAAACTTGTGTGGGTTTATCTGTCTTATTGGCCTTTTGAATTTTTTATCCTTTCTACTATGTTTTTTGTTTTCTATTTTATTGATTTCAGCTTTAATCTCTTCTTAATTTCTTTTTTCTGGGTTCTTAAAATGAGTACTTAGATGCTTTATTTTTTCACCTTTCTTTCTTAAAAATAAAGACATATAAGATTATAAATTTTCCTCTGAGTATAGGTTTAGATATATTCTACAGGATGAAGTATTCTTCTTATTGATCTGTGGATGGTTTGTAATTTCCTTTTGATGTTTTGCTACTCCAAGAATTATGTGGGAGGGTGCTTCCTCATTTCCAAAAGTTAAGATTTTTTGTACATTTTTGCATTATATATTCCTAATTTTATTAGATAATTAAAGAATCATTTCTACTTTTAAAAAATTTATTAGAATTTTTAAACTAATGGCTGAAAATCTCTACTTTATAAGTTTTTATTAGAGATATCTTTGTGGAAGCATATGATTGATTTTATGAAAGAAAGTATATATTTTATTTTCAAGGAATATAAAATTCTTTCTCTCTGCATAGGCTTCTATCTTCTATTTCAGTCTCTATTTCTCTGTGTGTGTGTGTGTGTGTGTGTGTGTGTGTGTGCGCACATGAGTGCCTTTGTCTGTCTCTCTGACTTTCTGTATATGTGTATTTATTAATTTTATTTACTCATTAATTTCCCCATATCTTTACTTCTTATCCACTAGATCTTTCCTCTGTTTGTATGTGCTTATTGATTGTGATATCCAGTTCTTCTCTACTCTTATTTATTTTTTTATCTACTAGTTCCGAGAGAAGTGAATTGAATATCCGAGTATAATTGTATTTTGATTGCTTCTTACATTTCTACTTGTTTGTGCTTTCTGTATTTATCTGTGTTGTTTGGTGCATACATATTTGTGAATGGAATATAATTTTCTTCATAAAATGTGTTAAGTATCAATACATAGTTTCCCTCTTTACCTTGTTTTACATATTTGTGAATGGAATATAATTTTCTTCATAAAATGTGTTAAGTATCAATACATAGTTTCCCTCTTTACCTTTACATAGTTTCCCTCTTTACCTTAAATTCCACTGAGTCTGATATTAATATTATACATTGTTTTATTTCTGTTTGAATTCTCCTAGTATCTCTTTGTGCACCTCTTTATTTCCAATATTATCAATCTCCTGAAAACAGTATATAGTTGGGTGTCATTTTTTAGCCCATTGTTCCACTTACCTACTGCTGCATAATAAAACCCAAACTTATTGGCATAAAACAACCATTTTATTATGCTCATATGGGTCAGGAATTCAGACAAGCAAAACAGTGATGGCTCTTCTCTGCCCCTTGATATCTTAGGCCTCAGATAAAAGGCTCAAATGGCTGGTGGTGACTCAAACAGTTGAGGGTTAGAATTATCTGAAAGCACCTCTCCTCACATGTCTGTGCCTGGGATGGGATAACGCAAAGACTGGAATCATCTAGGATTGTCAGCTGGAGCCCCTATGCTAGATCTCTCCATGTAGCTTCGGCTTCTCACAGTTGATGGTTGAATTCTGAGAGGTAATGTCTCAGCATGGAGTTTCCAGAGAGTGAGGCTTCCAAGAGACTCAGGCAGAATTGCGCGTTTTTTATGACCTTGTCTCAAAGTCCCATTGTAACACTTCTGCAATAATCTTCTTCTTTTTTTTTTTGCGGTATGCGGGTCTCTCACCGTTGCGACCTCTCCCGTTGTGGAGCACAGGCTCAGGACGCGCAGGCTCAGGGGCCATGGCTCACGGGCCTAGCCACTCCACAGCATGTGGGATCCTCCCAGACCGGGGCACGAACCCGTGTCCCCTGCATCAGCAGGCGGACTCCCAACCACTGCACCACCAGGGAAACCCTGCAATAGTCTTTTGACTAAAGCAGTCCTGAGCACACTTGGACACAAAGAGATAAGACAATGTGCCCACATCTCAATGGAAAGAGTGTCAAATAATTTGACAGTTTTGAAACTGTCACACTCAATATTCTAGTCTCTATTTTTTTCTCTTTTTTCCTAGTCTCTATTTTAATAGAAGATTTCCATTTATATTTAATGTATGTTAGTCCATTTATATTTAGTGTAATGACTGACACAGTTACTCCCACGGTCTTACTTTACATTTATTATTAATTTTATATTATTATGATTTCCTCATTTGCCTTTTTCTTTTTTTTGCATAGGATTTTTTTAACGTCTTTATTGGAGTATAATTGCTTTACAACTATGTGTTAGTTTCTGCTTTATAACAAAGTGAATCAGCTACACATATACATACATTCCCATATCTCTTCCCTCTTGCATCTCCCTCCCTCCCACCCTCCCTATCCCACCCCTCTAGGTGGTCACAAAGCACCGAGTTGATCTCCCTGTGCAGCTGCTTCCCACTAGCCTTTTTCTTATTTGTGTTTGTTTTATCAAGTTGCTATTAGTTCCATTTTTCCCTTTATTTATTTAGAATTTCTACTATACTTTTCATCCTATTAATGGTTACTTTCTCTTTTCTTAATTTCATAATCAAACACATATTTCTCTCCTAATATTTGAAACACTCATCAATTATTTTTCCCACCAGGTTGCATTGTTTTCCCTAACAAGATGCTTAATTTTACCCTTACTTCCCCTCCCCCAGTAAAGAGATGACATCCTTAAAATACTCTCATTTTACTCCTCTCCTTTCCTCCTCTTCCCTCCAATCCCCCCCCCATGAATGTTAATTTTATTTCAATGTTCATTGTGAAACCCTGCTTCCTCTTCCCTTCATCTTCCTCCAAGTTGAGGTTTCTGTACTTGCTAATTTAATACTTGTTAACTTGTTGTTTGTTTGGAGCATTTCTTTGCATGTTTTCTTCACATTGGGTACATAGGTAATATCCCTCTCAATTATTGTATAACCTCACCTTTCTTTTACTCTAACCAGTAGATTCTATCTTGGCTGTGTAGAGAATTTTTTAACTCCATCCTCTTACCCCAGTAATCCATCGATACATATCCCAGTAATCACAGAAACCGTCTTCAAGTTTACAGGTTTGCAGTTGGGAATTCCAGTACCAGATTGAGTCTCATTCCTTTGTAGTGAATTGTAACTACTTTCTATCTCACATTTTGTAAAGTTTTTCTCAGGAGACCATCCTTACTTTTCATTGGTTAAGTGTATGTCACAGGACAACCCTATCTGAAAGGGAGGCTGAGAAAGAGAGCACCTGAGAAACTGGAACAAGATTGCCATGCTTGGCCTCCCAAACAAGGAATAGCTATTGAGTAAGCAACAGCATCAGCCACACTATGTCACACTCTGAAAATCCTAAATTCCCTGTTTCCTGTAACAGACAGGGAAATCCCACATTTTTACTTCCCACTTGACATCATTGTAAAGGGGCTACAGTGACCCTGAGGACTGGAGACATATTGATTTAACAAAAATATTCTAACTCAATTAGTTAGTTTAGCAGATGTATTAATCTGCTCAGGTTCCTATAACAAAATACCACAGGCTGGTGGCTTAAACCACAGAAATTTACTTTATAACAGTTTTGGAGGCTGGAAGAAGTCCATTATCAAAGTTCTGGCAGATTCTGTTTCTAGTGAGACCTGCCTTCTTGCTGTATCTTCACATGGTCTTTCCTCACTGGGCATAAGGGCAGAAACAATGGTTTGGAGTAGCACTCCTGTGTCTCTTCTTATGAGGATGCTACTCCTATCAGATCAGGGCCCCTTTCTTATGATCTCATTTAACGTCAATTACCTCCTAAGAGGCCCCATCGCCAAAAACAGCCACGCTAGGAGTTAGGGCTTCAACATATGAACTGGGGGTAGGGGGGAGATACAAACATGGTCAGTATCCCATCTATATGCCCTTGGCATTTTTCATTCCTTTGTACACCAAGTCTGAGGCTTTCTCTGGCTACTGAAGACCACTCAGTCCACACTCAGGACAAATGGAAGTACTGGAGGGTTTACATTCCCTGGGAACATTCCTCCACCAATAAATAAGATTTTGTGGATAAATACCCCAGCTCCCTCACCCCTCAGGTAGGCTTACCTGAAGTGCATGCTCTACACTGCCTCTCAGAGGTTCCCAGAGGAATTGAGCCTCAGTCGCCCACAGTAGAAATTTCCTGGATAATACCCCCTTTATTTTCTGCCTTCCCTTCCCTGTTTCATTTCACCATTTCCATTCCAGTGTTTTCTGGGACCATCTCCCAAATAAAGTACTTGAACTTGAATCCTTGTCTCAATGTCTGCTTCTTGGAGAACCCAACCAAAATCAACGAAGAAAGGACAGAACAAAGACAACCATTACCTTAACTGAGTTGTTTTGGAAAGCCAGGATAGACCCTGATGGAAAGGATATAGCTTCTGGCACATATTTAGATGTTCAATAAATCTTTGTCAAATGAATAACCAAATTTCTCCTTTGTGTTCCAGATATTGATGAATGTACACCACCCATTAGTATATATTGTGGTGTGAATGCTGAATGTCAGAATACCAAAGGAAGTTTCTACTGTCACTGTAAGGCTGGATATAAAGCCCTCCCTGGGAAAGCACAATTCAATAATTCCAATGAGAACACTTGTCAGAGTAAGAAAATTCTTGTCTTCTTGTCTCCTTTCTAATTTTTAATTGAGTCTAACACCAGAAAATATATACTTGTGGTGGGGCCAGGACATGTCTATTTTCTGGAGGGAAATGGGTGATGGAAGGAGGAGGGGAAAAGGAAAGAAGGAAGTTTAGAGAAATAATGGGGTTAAGAAGCCAAGTGAGGGAGTTCCCTGGTGGTCCACTGGTTAGGACTGGGCCCTTTCACTACCATGTCCCTGGGTTCAATCCCTGGTCGGGGAACTAAATCCCACAAGCAGTGCAGTGCGGCAAAAACAAAAAAAGAAGAAGGCAAGTTGGAGATGGAGGTGACAGGGTTGTGGCTGAGAGAAGATTCTTTGAATTGCAAAGTAAAGAAACCCACTCAGGCTAACTTAAGCAGAAAAGATGGGTTTATGATAAAGATGCGTGGAAACGTCTTGGAACTCAACGGCAATAATACAGCTGGGATTATGGAATGAACTGAAGCTGGGGACCAAACACTGTCAGGGCACCCCAGTCTCTCATACTCTGGGTCTGCTCCTTTCCTCTCTTTCATTGCAAACTGCCTTTTCTGACTCCTTGTCCACAAGACAGGAAATCTGGCCACCAACAGCTCCAAATCTTACCATTTTTATTGATCCAACCACCCAAAGAAGGGTCAATTGATTCTCTCTTGGACATAATTGCATATTACTTGGAAATGTACAAATTGGCCCAATTTGAGTCATATGCCTACCCTCAGATCTGTGACCTTGGATAAGCATGATCACTGTCATAGAAATCATATAGATGGAGAAGATCTATACATAAGAAACATGGGACTTGGCAGACTATCCATGAGGTATTGACTACAGTTGAAATCATAAGAGAGAGGGTCTTTAAAGCTAAATTCTAGGAAACTGATTTGTGGAGAAACAATAATACTGATAGATAATATTTATTTCATTTGTACTATGTGCCAGGTACAACACCAAGTGCTTTACATTCATTATTTCATTTATTACATGAGGTAAGCACTGTTATTACAGATAAAGAAACTGAAGCGGGCTTCCCTGGTGGCACAGTGGTTGAGAGTCCGCCTGCCGATGCAGGGGACACAGGTTCGTGCCCCAGTCTGGGAAGATCCCATATGCCGCGGAGCGGCTGGGCCCGTGAGCCATGACCGCTGAGCCTGCGCGTCCGGAGCCTGTGCTCTGCAACGGGAGAGGCCACAACAGTGAGAGGCCCACGTACCGCAAAAAAAAAAAAAGAAAGAAAGAAACTGAAGCACCCAAAAGTTAAGTAACTTGTTCAAGGTCTGCCAACTAATAAGATGATTTTTAAGATGATAGGCTTAGGTCAGCCTATATTGAGAGTCCACACTCAGCCACTTGCTACACTGCAGCATGGGTCTCAGGGAAGCCATAAAAGGGACAACACATGTTTTTTTGGTGCAATAATAATAATAATAGTAATAATCAGTTATTCCTCTTTATCAGTCAAGATCAAGCCTGGAAAACAGAAACACACTAGGTCTTTTAAACATAAGTAATTTCATATAGAGAATTGGTGCTGGTGAAGGAAGAGCTGAGAAGTCAAAAGGACAGTGAAGCAACCCAGGGATTAGCAAGAGCAGAAATCTGTAGCCATCCTGTACCTAGGGGGACAGAAGAGGAAGTGGTATTAGCAGGATCCAAAAGCTGGGTCCATCTGATGAGAGCTGGCAATTTGGAAGATATACAGCCCTCAGAGGGCTATTGCAGGGATTAAATGAGATAGTACCATTTAAAGCATTTAGTGCAGTACCTATAAGTATTTGCTAATATTGCTAGCTTTTCATCTGATTCTCAGGAAAACCAAACTACGTTAACACCCCTGCTCCTGTTAGAAAGGTCTGGGAAAGTTCAGGTTTCTCTTTAATATCAAAAGTATGTTGTCCACCAATGGGAGGTGCTCCTGCAAGATTCAGGCCCAGGTTACGCTATTTCCCCAAGTCTCAAGCTGGAGCCCACACCAGGGTCTTGGAGCTGCACGCGCTCCAAGTGTGAGACTGAGGTCCAGGTGGGGAAGGTGACAGAAATGAGCATGGGGTGCGTAGGAAGGGGTTGCTGTGCCATAAGTCCACCACTAATTCAGACAATCAATAAATAGTTGTTACATGAATTAATGAGTAAATGAGTGAAAGAATATGATTGAAGCCAAAGTGAATTAGCGTTTTACTAGGCAGCAGGCACCTCTGTTGACAATGTATAAACAGGCTGAGATTTTGCCTGGGTTATGATGTTAATCTGTTAAACTCACCTTATCTAACAAGAAAGAGAAATGCCTTAGTTATTTTCCTAATTTTAAGACATTTTCTAATTTTAAGAGCTCTTTTGTATGGATTGAGTCCATCCAGGGTTAGTTATCACCAAGGTTGGTAGGTCCAAGAAAGCCCTCACAAAAAATGTATACAGCTTTCAGCCAAAAGCATGTTTTTCTACAATGAACGTGGTTTCCAATAACAAACATTTTCAGACTCAGGCTGTAAGTAAAAGTTCTTGAACTCTTAAGACAAAAACTTCAATGTACAGGAAAACTCTTTGCTCTTTTTAGCAAATAGACTCAGCTGAAAACCAAGACACAGAATAAGTATAGATTTAACCTCAGTATGATGGTAACAGGTATGTAAACATTTGCTAGACTTTTCTCGTCTTTCTAAAATAGAGATGATTATCCTCACAACGTACAATACAAGAAGCAATATACCAAGGTCCCATTAACAGCTGAAGATCATAAACTGACATTCTAGTCTCAGTTATAATTCCCAGCCAGGCTGAATTTTAAAACCTGAAGCACCTAATTTTCTGTTTCCTCAGCCATTTCAGTTATAATGTTCAGCCAGGTCTGAATGAAAGAATTTGGAGCTTGCAATTTTCCACTTCCTCTATGCTAAGGTATCTCTACCACAGCAGTATTGACATTTGGGCCCCATAATTCTTTGTGGTCAGAAGCCATTCTGTGCACTGTAGGGTGTTGAGCAGCATCCCAGGCCTCCACCCACTAGATGCCTGTAGCATCCCCCACCCCAAGTCATGAGTGACCACCAAAAATATCTCCAGCCATTGCCAGGGTCCCTTGGAGGCAAAATAAGTTGAAAAACACTGCTCTATGCCACAACAGGGAATTTGGACTCTGATCCCCCAAAAGAGCAAATGACCTTGTCAGGAAACATAAAGTATATGAGTTCAGACCTTCTAGATGCAAAGTTACCCACCTTACCTGCCAACCTCTCCACCCTTTAACTTTCAATTCCGACAGTAACATCCTTTGTTGTCTCTTTCAGAAACCACCCCCCCAGAGACAACCAATGGCACGAAAGAGGTGAGTGGAAGCTGAATCCTGGAACCTAGTCAGGTAACAAATATTTACAAATCTCAAAGCTAGCAAATGGAGGTGAATACTATATATTATATGTGTGCTATATGTCATATACCATATATATGATAATATAAAATATATGATATATATTATGACAACATATTTTGATATATGTTAATTATAATATGTGTTAATTATATTATTATAATGTTATCTAATATGTATTATGTATAACTATGATATATACATGTACATCACTATGTTTATTGCTACATATCTCACTATAGAGATAGATAGATACAGCATGTATGTAAATAAGGGTGTATGTGTATGTATATATAGGTATGTGTGTGTCTGCCCCCTAAAGAGAAGATCTATCCCAAACCAAGAAAGACAGACTAAGCAAGACTGTATTAGGATATGCTGAGCTGTTGTAACAAAGAGGCCCAAATATCCAATGGCTTTAAAAAGATAGATTTTTATTATTTTCTGACTTATCAGTCCAGAGGCAAGGAATCCAGGCTGGTGAAGGGATTCTGCTCCACGAGTCCATTAAGTGTGCCCATGGTCTTTCCATACTGTTACTCCATCATCCCCTGGCATCTTGTCCTCAACTGCATAGCCAAAGCTGGGTTGCTGCAATGCTGCATTCGTACTGGTGGACAGAGGGAAGAGGGTGCTCAGGGCAAGTTCTCGGGAGTACAAGGTGAAGAGGGGAGAATAGAGAGAGGGCCTGTCTCCTCATCTACTCACTACATGATATGCTAATAATGTCAGGATAACTTCCTTGGAGACATGTCTTTTTTCTTTCTTTTTTTTTTGGATGCATTGGGTCTTCATTGCTGTGCAAAGGCTTTCTCTAGTTGTGGAGAGCAGTGGCTGCTCTTGGTTGTGGTGCGCAGCCTTCTTATTGCAGTGGCTTCTTTTGTTGCAGAGCATGGACTCTAGGCACACGGGCTCAGTAGTTGTGGCTCATAGGCTCTAGAGTGCAGGCTCAGTAGTTGTGGCTCACGGGCTCTAGAGCGCAGACTCAGTAGTTGTGGTGCATGGGCTTAGTGGCTCTGCAGCATGTGGGATCTTCCCGGACAAGGGCTCGGACCCATGTCCTCTGCATTGGCAGGCAGAGTCTTAACCACTGCACCACAAGGGAAGTCCCTAGAGACATGTCTTAAGGTGACAACCCAGAAGTCGCATATATCATAGCCAAACCTAGCTGCAAGGGAGGCTGGGACAATATGGTCTGTGGTTGGGTAGCATGGCCCAGATAAAATTTGAGGAATTCATTCAATTATTAAAAGTAAGAGGGGGAAATGGATATTGTAGGACAATTAAGAGAGAGAAACCAAAAAGATGCCTGATAGGTAGTAATCATTTAGTGTCTGTAAACTGACTCTGAATTTTAACAAAAAGAACGATCCATGTCTCTGAGAATCTATAGTCTAGCAGAATGGACTTGTCCCTTATTTGCCCTACTCCCCACCCTCACCCTGCTCTACTCCAGAGAAACTGTTCATGCCTTGCCCTCCCAAGCTCCAAGCCTCCAAGTACATGCTGTTCTCTCAACCTGAAACTCCTTTTCCCAGTTCCTCACCTGGCTGGTTCCTCCCATTCTTCCTTACTCAAGACTCAATTCAGGGGACTTCCCTGGTGGTGCAGTGGTTAAGAATCCACCTGCCAATGCAGGGGACACAGGTTCGAGCCCTGGTCCGGGAAGATCCCACATGCTGCAGAGCAACTAAGTCCGTGCGCCACAACTACTGAGCCTGCACTCTAGAGCCTATGAGCCTATGAGCTTAGTTCCCTGGTCTGGGAACTAAGATCCCACACGCCTCGAGGCAACTAAGTCCGTGCACCACATCTACTGAGCCTGTGCTCTAGAGCCTGCACGCCACAACTACTGAAGCCCGCACACCTAGAGCCCATGCTCTGCAACAAGAGGAGCCACCACAATGAGAAGCACGTGCACCGCAACAAAGAGTAGCCCCCTCTCGCCACAACTAGGGAAAGCCCACGCGCAGCAATGAAGACCCAACGCAGCCAATAAAAAAATAATTAATTAATTAATTTAAAAAAGACTCAATTCAGGTGTCGTGTCCTCCTGGATGGCCTCCCTAAACTCCTCCAGCTTAGTTAATATCCCCCCACTATGTTCTTACAGTAGGGGATGTGGGGTTTAGAAGTGTAGAAAGAGGTTTGAATCCCAGCACCACAATGGCAAGTGATCCAGAGAAACAGAACCAATAGGGGAAAAGATATAAAGAGATTTGTTATAAGGAATTGGCTGACAGGCCCCGAAATCTGCAGTCGACAAGCTGAAGACCCAGAAGAGTTGATTGTGTAGTTCCAGTTTGAATCCAGAGGTCTGAGACCCAGGAAGAGCCGATGTTTCAGTTCGAGTTTGAAGGAAGAAAACAATGTCCCAGCTCAAGGCTGGAACTGTCAGGCAGGCAGGAGGAAAATCCCTTCCTCAGAGTTCTTATTCTAGTCAGGCCTCCAACTGACTGGATGATCCCCAGCCACAACAGGAAGGACAATCTACTTTACTTCATCTATCCATTCAGATGTTAAGTTCATCCAGAAACACCCTCACAGACACACCCAGAATGATGCTTGACCAATATCTGTGTAACCCATTACCCAGTTAAGCTGAAACATAAAATTAACCATCACGCTCTTCAAGATCAATTTACTCATCTGTAAGACAGGGGTGGTAATGGCACCCTTGGATAGATGAGCAGTTTAGATGAGATAATATATGTGTAGTATTTAGCACAGTGCCTGACCCAGAATACATGTTCCATCTATGTTATCCATCATTATCTCCGTCAGACTGATAATATTTACATGGTGTGCTGTCACCCTCTAGACAGTGAGCTTCTTGAGGGCAGGAATCAGACCAAGCCCACATTGGGAGTTCAGCAACTGTTCATTGAAGTAATGAACAAATAATCATGTTATCAACAGGAGCATTTCTTTATAAAATGTCATTGCCACGTTCCTCAAAAAATTAAACATAGAATTACCAGGTGACACGGCAATTCCACTCCTAGGAATATACCCAAGAGAACTGAAAGCAGGGACCCAAACCTATACCCGGACAAAAGTATATTTCCAAAAGATGCATACATCCTTATTTCATAGCAGCACTATTCACAATAGCCAAGACATGGAAACAACCTAAATGTCCATTGACAGATGAATGAAGAAGATGTGGTATATATATACAATGGAATACTACTCAGTCATAAAAAGAATGAAATAATGCCATTTGCAGCAACATGCATGGACCTAGAGATGATCATACTAAGTGAAGTCAGTCAGACAGAGAAAGACAAATACCATATGATATCACTTGCGTGTAGAATCTAAAGTATGACACAAATGAACTTATTTACAAAACAGAAACAGACTCATAGACATAGAGAACAGACTTTTGATTGCCAAGGAGGGGGGAGGGCAGTAAGGGAGGTATGGAAAGTGAGTTTGGGATTAGCAGATGCAAACTATTATATATATTGTAGAATGGATAAACAACAAGGTCCTACTTTATAGCACACAGAACTATATTCAGTATCCTGTGATAAACCATAATGGAAAAGAATATGAAAAAGAATGTATATAAAACTAAATCACTTCGCTGTACAGGAGAAATTAACACATTGTAAATCAACAATACTTCAATAAAATAAAGAAAAAGAAGAAAAAAAGAAGAAAGAAGAAAGCAGGGACCCAAATAGATACTTGCACACCTATGTTCTTAGCAGCACTATTCACAATAGCCAAAAGGCAGAAATGGCCCCAATGACCATCAACAGATGAATGGATGAATAAAATGTGGTATATCCATACAGTGGAATATTATTCAGCCATAAAAAATTGAAATTCTGATTCCCACTACGACATGGATGACCTTAAAAACATTATGTTTAGTGAAAGAAGTCAGACACAAAAGATCACATCGTGTATGATTCCATTTATATGAAATGTCTAGAATAGGTAAGTCCATGGAAACAGAAAGCAGATTCGTGCTTTCCAGAGGCTTGGGGAAGGGAGAATGGGGAGTAACTCTTTAATGGGTTTTATCTGGGGATGATGGAAATGTTTTAGAACTACATAGAGGTGATGATTCCACATCATGAATGTCCTAAATTGTCACTAACTTGATCCCCTGGGGATCAAAATCACCCCCAGTTAAGAACCACTGGTCTATTTCTAGAAACCTTACCACTTCCTTGTTGGTAAAAGATGTTCATAATAACTAACACTTATATGGTGTTTACCAGGCACAGACACTGTTCTAAAAACGTAGCATCTCTTCACTTATTTACTCTTCCCCAAAACTCTATGGGGTCTTAGTTCTGTCCTCATTCTAAACAGGGTATCTGAGGCACAGAGCGATTGAGTGACTTTCCCAAGGTTGCTCAGCAGGTGAATGGTGGGGTCAGGAGTTAAACTAGTTGTCTGGCTCCAGCACCTGCTTTCTTGTGTTTTCTTCTGACCCTCTGTCAGATTGGATTTTTTAAAATTCTTTCTCTCTTCAAAGTTGCAACAGGTTGTTGAGAATATCGAGTCACTTCTCACCAATGAGACTGTATGGGGAACGGAAAAGACAAAAAACACAACCACGTTCACATCTATTCTCCAGAATATTGAATCAGTTGTTCTAGAAGCTGCCTTGAAAGCCCCAGACCAAAAACTCCAGAAAGTCCAAAACCGTACTGTGGGTAAGAAGACAATAAGGCATGATACACACAGGGTGTGGTTACTAACTGGGGTTTGGATTGAGCAATTAGAAAAGTAAATAAGTACTGCCTGAGTCCATTAATATAAAATTCTAGAAAATGCAAACTAATCTATAGTAACAGGGAGGAGAGGAAAGGTGAAGGGATGAAAAAAGGGCATGAGAAAAATTTGGAGAAATTGTTGGGGGTGTTAGAAATGCTCTCTACCTTGATTGTGGTGGTGGTTTCACAGATGTATACACTCAATGAAACTCATCCAGTTGTACACTCTAATACATGCAATTTTGTGTACATCAATTACACCTCCATAGAGCTGTTTTTAAAAATTGCCAGTGGGGGAATTCCCTGGTGGTCCAGTGGTTAGTACTCAGTGCTTCCACTGCCAGGACCCGGGTGGATCTGGGAACTAATATCCCACAAGCCGCCTGACATGGCCAACAATTTTTTTTAATAAAAATAATTTTAAAAAATTAAAAAAAAATTTTAAATAGATAAAAATTGTCAGTGGTTTCTAATCCTGAGTCTGGGATTCTGGCTTGAAGTTAGGTTTTTGGTTTTTTTTCAACCAGTGCTTACATAACTCAACAGCACACGTCACAAGGATGCTACTTAAACCATCCCAGAAGGAACATCTTACTACATATTTTTAAAATAAAAATACTTTTATTAGGGAATTCCTTGGTGGTCCAGTGGTTAGGACTCGGCACTTTCACTGCCGGGACCTGAGTTCGGGGAACTAAGATCCCGCAAGCCACGCAGCGCAGCCAAAAAAAGAAATACTTTTACTATACTAGTCATACATATTCATTATATATCTATGTGATGAGATGATATGTCAATTAGCTTGACCTTGGTAATCGTTTCACTATGTATATGTGTGTGTCAAGTCTTCATACTGTACACCATAAATATATACAATTTTTGTTTTTGAAAATAAAAATAAATAAAATACCATAGCAAAGCCAAGTATTAAATTTTTTTAAAATTAGGAAAAAACATGTACACAAAACTAAATTGAGACCAGCCAAATCTGCCCACAACCCAATCCTCCAATCTGATACCCATGTAGTTACATGTCTGATGAAGAGACACATGTTTGTTGTGTATGTTACAATTTACATACGGTTGCACAACCTGCTTTCTCACTCACTACATTAATAACATCTTTCCATGTAAGTCATATACATCATCATTATCTATGTTACTGTCTTCAATGGCTTATAGAGTTACATTGTATATATAATTTATTTATACTATATATTTATTTATAGTTAAAAATAATTTATTTAATAAAATATAATAAAAAATATATATATAATAAAATAAATATATAAAATAAAAAATATATATAATAAAAATATAAAATAATTTATATAATTTATTTATTTCCCTATTCTGGTAAATGCAGGTTGTTACCAAACAACCCTGCGACAAAGACCATTGAAAATTTATCTGTGTGTTTGTTTGATGTTTTCTTAGGATAAATTCATAGAAGAGGAATTGTTAGGTCAAAGGGAAAAAAACATTTTATAGACTTTTGATACATATCACTATATTGGCCTCCAGAAATGCTGTTTGCTGTGCTTTTTATTCAGCTCAGAGATGTCAGTGTATTTGTGTATGCCTAACTAACCATTTTGTTTTACCAACTTGCATGATAAAGTACTTTATACTTTATAAAAATAATAATTTTTTAAATTGCTTTAATAAAATAAAATTCAGTGTCTAACCTTCCTGGGAAACCAGAATCTGCACAATTTCTTTCAAAATTAAACCAGATTACGAGTAACTCTCATCTTTCCTGATTTGGCCAGTTCCTAACTGTTTAATCGATGACCAGTACCCTTACCTCAGGGGCTTCAGTCTTTTCATCTATAAAATGAGATAATAATGCTGCATATAATACACTTACAACTAGGGCTGGTAATTGCTATAACTTTGATTATTCTACTTTCCACTCTTTAGTATTATAAAGTTTTATTTAAATAGTATCATTTTTTATATTCCTATCTACTTCATAATAGTATCATTCTTTAAGTGCTATTTTGTTACTTGCTTCTTTTTAACTTTTTTTAAACGTAAAAAAAGGAGACATAATAAGCCTACTGCACTCATCATCCAGATTGAATAATTTCCAACTCATGACCAGTCTCAGACTCTCTGATTTTTAAGATAAATATTTTCATGAGCTTATTTCCTGCTCTTTTTTTTTTTTCTTTTGGCCATGCCATGTGACTTGCGCGATCTTAGTTCCCCCGACCAGGGATCAAACCCCTGCCCCCTGCAGTGGAAGCGTGGAGTCCTAACCACTGGACCGCCAGGGAATTCCCTTATTTCCTGCTTTTCTGTGACTTCATTTTTATTGGAAGCATGGTTCCCCATTAAAGAGATAAGCCATAACTTATTTAATCAGTTCCTTCTTAAACATTTAGGTCACTTCCCATTTTTCACCATTATCGTCTTCGCTGTTGTGAAATTAGCTACATCTTTCTTGTAGCTAATTCTGTCCTCTTATCCATGATTGTTCTCCTAGAATAAATTCCGAGAAACAGAATTGTTGCTTCAAAGACAATATGCTAGAGAATATTATTTAAGAACTTGGTTTCAGGAGTTAGAGTCGTACTTAAATTCTGAACTTCAGTTTCCTCATCTGAACAATGGTTCCTCATGGCGTTATATGATGCTGTTATAAGATGATGATGTATAAGGATCTTAGTCCAGTGCCTGGCACATCTTAGACATTCAGTAAATTTGAGCTGTTTGTGTAGCTATGCACATTTTTAAAACTTATAATAATGGTAAGCTTGCCCGTTGTTTTTCCTACCAGCTGTTGAAACTCGAGTTGTTACAGACAATTGCTCCACAGGAGTCATCTTCAACTTGAGCGCCCTAATGAACTCCATGAATATCAGCTGCAGTGACATCATCCAGGGAAATACACAAGGTACATGTGGTGGCTGCATGCAGAATCCCTAAGACATGCAGAGCAATATCACTGTGTGAGTAGTAAGGAAAGGTCCACAATAGGCTCCTCCCTAATGGGTCTGTTACCCTAAAACTGTGTCATTTGAGTCTTTTCCTTAAAAACAAAAATCTTCTTAAACTAGAGGCTTTCTATTCTTCAGCATGAAAGAGGCTTCTTTGCAGTTGAGGGGCTGTTCTACCTGGGTCTCAGTTTAGGTTCACTCAGAAGCAGTCCATGGACAAGTATAAGGAGTTCAGTTGTAATGATTTTATTTGGGAGATGATCCCAGGAAGCATCAGTAGGTGTATCAGTCAGGGTTCTCCAGAGAAACAGAACCAGTGGGGGCTGTGTGTGTGTATGGAGAGAGAGACAGGGACAAAGACAGAGATTTTAAGGAATTAGCTCCTGTGATCGTGGAGGGTAGCAAGTCTAAAATCTAGCCAGCAGGCTGAAGACCCAGGGAAGAGTTGTTGCAGCTTGAGTTGCTCTGCAACAAGAGAAGCCACCGCAATGAGAAGCCCGCGCACCACAACAAAGAGTAGCCCCCACTCTCCACAACTAGAGAAAGCCCGCGCGCAGCAACGAAGACCCAATGCAGCCAAAAATAAAATAAATAAAATAATTTTTTAAAAAAAGTAAAAAAAAAGAATACCCAATGTAGGATACCATTTATGTGAATTTTTAAACACAGAAAACAATACTGTATATTATAATGGAAACATGCTTATGTAGTAAAATTACAAATGTATTCATGGAAAGGCCACACTTCCACTTCAAGTCCGTGGTTATTTCTCGAGAAGGAAGAAAGAGAATGAAATAATAGTGGGATCTTTAGCCATATCTAAAACATTTTATTTCTTAAAAAAATACATAATTCTGAAGCCAATACGACAAAACTATAATATATTTTAAATCCGAGTGTAAATGTCTGTATGTCTTTTTTATAGTTTTCTAAGTGTTTGAAATATAAGTTAAACTTTTTTAGAAAATAAAGATGTTTTCAAAGAATTCACCATTTACCACATGCTTGGCACTGTGCTAGGAGCCCTGTGGTTTCCAAATGAAGTATCTGGTATTAGTTACTCAGTACGTTTAGTGCCTGTTGGAAAAATAGGATTAATCCACAGGAAATAATTAATGGACAGTTGAATTCTCTTTGGCACGGCAGGGACTGCACTTGAAATACGAATTTGGAGAAAGACACATCAAGCTGCCAGAGGATCTAGGGAAGACTTCCCGAGCCAGAGGCTGGGTTGGAGATGGGTCTTTGAGGAGGAGTTGTGAATATTTGGGTAGGAAGAGCAGGAAAGGAAAAGTAAACATCCTAGACACAGCTGAGCACAGGGGTGGCGATCATGGGAGTCTGTCAGGTATGGAGTGGGAAAGGGCAACAGAAGGAATGGTGGCACTTTTTAAGACTCCATTATTCTGTTTCCTCAGGTCCCAGCGCAGTTGCCTTTATTTCATACTCTTCTCTTGGAAACATCATAAATGCAACATTTTTTGAAGAGGTGAATGAGAAAGATCAAGTTTACCTGAACTCCCAGGTAGTGAGTGCCGCTATTGGACCCCAAAGGAACACATCTCTCTCCCAGCCTGTGACTCTAAGTTTTCAGCACGTGCAGGTGGGTGAAAGCTACAATTTGTACTTGCTTAGGTTTCATGGATGTTAGACCAAACAATTTTTAAATACTCCCAAGTCAATCATTCTGGACCTGCACTGTGCAACATCATAGCCAGGAGCCAACTACAGTTATTGAGCATTTGAAATATGGTGAGTCTGAACTGAGATTTTGAAGACTTAGTATTTCCAGGTTTAGATTCAGTATTTCCAGACTTTGAAGACTTAGTAAGAAAAACAATGTGTTAAGCATCTCAATAATTTTACACTGATTACATGTATTGATTTATATTGACATATTAAAAGATATTATTTTGAATATAGTGCTTTAAATAAAATATTTTATTAAAATTAATTTGACCTGTTTCTTTTCCTTTTTTTTTTTTTTTTTTCGGTACGCGGGCCTCTCCCTGCTGTGGCCGAGCACAGGCGCAGGCCCAGCGGCCATGGCTCACGGGCCCAGCCGCTCCGCGGCATGTGGGATCTTCCCAGACCGGGGCACGAACCCGTGTCCCCTGCATCGGCAGGCGGACTCTCAACCACTGCACCACCAGGGAAGCCCTCTTTTCCTTTTTTAATGTGGTAGTAGAAATTTTCAAATTACATAAGTGACTCATATGATATTTCTCTTGGGCAGCATCATTCTAGTTCGTGGAATTTTTTTAATTGCCGGTACCTCCTACATCTGTGAAATTTGAACTGAGACATAGTGTTTATTCTTGCACAAAAGCCTGGAATTAATTATTAAGACTACATAATTCAATCAGAAGAAAAACTTTTATATAATTCATTGCCTTTTCCCATTCTCTGCCCAAACTCTTAAAGGCAGGAGGGTTAATAGCCAGACATAGTAACTGTTTAGAAAGTGAGAGTTGAAAGAAATCTTGCCGTTTTTTTGACAACATGGATGAACCTTGAAGACCTTATGGCCAAGTGAAATAAGTCAGACAGAGAAAGACATATACTGACTGATCTCATATATATGTGGAATCTGTAAAAACAAACTCATAGAAACAAAGGACAGATTGGTGGTTGCCAGCGACAGAAGGTGGGAGAAAGAGGTAATCGTGATCAAATGTTACAAACTTCCAGTTATAAGATGAATAAGTTCTGGGGATGTAATGGAGAGAATAGTGACTCTAGTTAACTCTAGTTAACAATACTGTGTGGTATATTTGAAAGTTGCTAAGAGAGTAGCTTTTAAAAGTTTTCACCACAAAATAAAAATTGTAAATATGTGAAGTGATGGATGTTAACTAACCTTGTTGTAATAATCATTTTGCAATATATACATATATCGAATCATTACATACACCTTAAACTTACACAATGTTATATGTCAATTAAATCTCAATAAGGCTGGAAAAAATAAATCAAACTTTTTTTAATTTTTAAGAAAATAAGAATTAAGTGGGAGAAGGTGAGGAAAGGTAGGTTTTCTCCATCTGATGCATAAAATCTAGGAATGGAATTTTTGATGTATGGCATGGAGCAATGGAAGTGGAGCAAGATATCTGGGGATGGTCCAGTGGATTATCAAAGGAGATACAGCCGCCAAATAGGATAGCATCCAACTCACATCCTTGGCCCGATCAAGTGTTGCTATGGACATCCTGGGGGCAAAAAAAAAAAAAGAGAGATTGAAAACTAACTTTATTGTCTCCTGGTAATGTTTCTTCCCTACACTACCCCTGTCATTGTATGAGCAATTATTGTGTTGTAAGCGGTCAGGGCAGAATTGATGTGAAGACATCAGGGAAATTTGGCTTAGAGAGTATTTGGGAGAAAAATTTAAGTGAGCCTTATACTCTATTTTTATTTGACTCCCGTGTTGGAGGATAAAGTCCTGAAGCCAATGACATCTTGTAAAATTCTGGCTCCCAGAGAGAGGTGGGTTCATTTTCTGTTACGTGGAATCCCAATAGAGTTGGGACTACGCGGACAGGTTCCTGGTGGTCATCCTCTTCACTTAAAATAGAAATTACCTGATCTCTCCTAACCCATGGTGTCACCTCTTTGCACCCCACCAGCATAGACTGACACTCTGAGAGCAGTCCCTCCCAAGGAAGGACATGATGAGCCTGTTCTATTTTCAGATAAAGCCCAGTATCAAAAAGGTCTTCTGCGTCTACTGGAAAGGTACAAAGGAGGGCGGCCACTGGTCCACGGAGGGCTGTCTCCTGATACAAGCAAACAAGACTCACAGTATATGCAATGCCACTCACCTGTCCAGTTTCGCTGTCCTCATGGCCATCGACACACAGGTATGATGTAAACATTGAATTCCTCAAGCTAATCCTTTTGGAGGCCCTGCTTAGGTGGCCATAAATGCTATAAGGAAAATTTTTAAAGAGCGTGTGTCTGGAGTGATTGCAGAAGTGTGCTACTTTAGATAACATGGTTAGAGGAGAATTAACTATTCAGGCTGAAATCTGAATATTAAGTCAGTGGGGTTACAATGTGGGTGAATCTCAAAAATATCATGCTGTGTGAAATAAGTTAGACACAGAGGCCCACATATTGTAGGATTCCAGTTATATGAAATGCCTAGAATAGGCAAATCCATAGAGACAGAACAAATTGATGGTTTCTAGGGGCTGGGAGAAGGGGAGAAGTGGGGGTAACTTCTTAATGGGCATGAGGTTTTATTTTGGGGTGATTCAAATGTTTTGGAACTAGAGAGAGGTGGTGGTTGCACAACACTGTGAATGTACTAAAAGTCACTAAATTGTACTGTGTAAAATGGTTAGTTTTATATTATTTGGATGTTACCTCAATGAAAAAAAAAAAAGGTTTCAGGGAAGAGCATCCCAAAAAGAGATACACGTATGTGTCAAGGTCCTGAGAGAGAACAAACTTGGTGTGTTCCAGAAATAAATGTGGTTGGAGCAGAGTGAATGAGAGGGAAGTGGAAAAGTTCAGGTTGGAGAAAAGGGCACAGGGAAAATGCATCAGACTTCAAATGCTATGGTCAGGAGTTTGGATTTCATTCAAATTACAATGGAAAGGCAAGAGAGAATTTGAATCAGGGATGCTGCATACTTATGTTATTAGAAGAAATCTCTGGCTCCTGGGTCAAGAATGGATGGTGGTGCAGCAGGAGTGGACTGGTAGAGAGATGATGGTGGTCAGGATTTGGGTGGCAGCAGCAAAGGTGGTGGGAGAAGGTCAGACTGGACACATATCCTAGACGAGGGGTCAGAGTACTGATAACATAGGCTGGGTGACAGCATACAGGAAGTCCTGCATCCCTCCCCTCCTTGCAGAGCTGAAGGTGATCTGCCTATGTTGGGATGCCACATTCCAAGGGGTGGGGGAGTATAATCCCAGAGCAGGAAAGGGTGACTGTGATGTCCTCTCTGATGTGTCCCAGGAGAAGGATCCCACACTGACTGTGATCACCTATGTGGGGCTGAGCCTGTCTCTGCTGTGCCTCCTCCTGGCAGCCCTCACCTTCCTGCTGTGCAAAGCCATCCAGAGCACCAGCACTTCGCTCCACCTGCAGCTCTCACTCTGCCTCTTCCTGGCCCACCTGCTCTTCCTAACAGCCATCGATAGAACTGAGATCAAGGTACTTGTACTGTCCCAAAATACCCCTGCCCTGCCTCCAGTGTTTGCTGAGTTCATGGAGCCATGCTGCATTGGACACCTTAATAAAATAGCCTTGGGCCCCAGAGGGAGGTTGGGGGAGATGTACCAAGGTGAGTAGTGCTGCCGTTGATTATCAACCACCTTTACCTTCAATGACCTTGGTCTAATACCAGGTGTTCTGAACTCAATGTCAGTACAAAAGAGACGCCCTGGGGCCATGCTCCACCCTGACAATCCCTCCTGGTGACACCTTCCTCCTTCCCCAGGTGCTATGTGCCATCATTGCAGGTGCCTTGCACTATCTCTACCTGGCCTCCTTCACCTGGATGCTGCTGGAGGGCCTGTACCTCTTCCTCACTGCACGCAAACTGACGGTGGTCAACCACTCCAGTATCAACAGGTTCATGAAGAAGCTCATGTTCCCAGTGGGCTACGGAGTCCCGGCTGTGATCGTGACCATTTCCGCAGCATCCAGGCCTCATCTTTATGGAACATCTGATCAGTGAGCTTGACTCTCACCCTGTGCCATGGACATATTTGAGGGCAGTGTTGATAGTGATGATTGGGATATTCACATCAAATGCACTCTACTTTCTCCTTGAGTATAAGGGTTCTAATCTCTTTCCCAGTGAGGCAGGGAAAAATGATGTAAGAGGCTCTGGAAGGGGAGATTTTTTTTTTTTTTTTTTTGCAGTTTGTGGGCCTCTCACTGTTTTGGCCTCTCCTTTTGCGGAGCACAGGCTCTGGACGCGCAGGCTCAACGGCCATGGCTCACGGGCCCTGGAAGGGGAGAATTTTGCAGTTAGGTCCCAACTTTATCTCTCCCATAATTTGTGACCTCAAGTCCTTAATTCTCAGTCCCCTCATTAGTGAAATGGGGATAATGGTCACCTCCATGGTCCCACCTTCAGAATACTAGTGTGAAAATTTAACAGGACTGTGCCTGTAAAATGTAGCAGTAACACATGGTAGTGAACAATTAAAGCCTTCATTGTCAGCTGACATTTTCAGGAGACATTGGAAAATTCTCTGTTAGGAAAAGGTGTCATTTCATATCCATTTCATGTGCTTTCTCTGATCTCTCTTTGCGTCCCTTTTCCCATTTTTCCCAGCTGCTGGCTCGACCTGAACCAGAAATTCATCTGGGCTTTCCTCGTCCCCGTCTGTGCCATTATCTGTGTGAGTGAATATGTGGCTCTGATGTTCCTGACCTAAGAAGAAGCACCAGACATGGGTGCAAGATAGCACAAGGGACATATATTTTCTCGGTTGTATGATTTGGTTTTTCCACCTGCTACCAATTCAAACCCATGTTCAGGGAGGTAGGAGTTGTGTACAATTTACAGTGGACATAGTACATCTTAACTTGTATTCTACATGGTCTGTGTCATTCCTGCAGGTGAATTTTGTATTTTTTATCTTGGTTCTTTGGATTTTGAAAAGAAAACTTTCCTCCCTCAACAGTGAAGTGTCAACCATCCAGAATCTAAAGTAAGATGAAGCAAGTGGTATTTTCTAACCCTCTTTTCCTCTACTCACTTCCTACTGGTCCCTCCTACATATTGACACAGACATACACCCCACAGCCAGGCTCTAAGGACTAGCAAGACCACTACCATCTTCCACTATCACAATTAATGAGAAGCTGTATTCACTAGAGTACAGGCTAAATTTCTGTGACTCAAAAATGGGAGTGAAATAGAAGTTTATTTCATTCTCACGCCACAGGCCAGAGGTAAACAGTCCAGGGCTAATGGGAAGCTCGGCTCCACAGAGTGATCCAGGGACTCACGTTCTTTCTATTGTGTTGCCCCACCATCCCCTAGGATGTTGTCTTTATCAGTATCCCATATGCAGGAAGGAGTTGACATGAAAGTTGCAAGTTCCACATTTGCTCATATCCCATTGGCTAGACCTTGGTCACATGGTGACACCTAGCTGCAAGGGAGCCTGGGAAATGTAGTCTCTAACTGGGTAGCCCTGTGTCCTTGATAAATCTCAAAAAGCGAAGCGATCTAACACTAAACGGAAGAAGAGGAGAATGGAAGAATACAGCTTTGGCCACACAGCACAAGAGGCAATAGGTTCAGGGAGGATTTAGGTTAAAATATATTTTGTATAATACTATTTCAAAAAACTGGGAACTATGAGTATTTCTTTTATTTTTCAGCATCCATCTTTTTTTTTTTTTTTTGTGGTACACGGGCCTCTCACTGCTGTGACCTCTCTCATTGCAGAGCACAGGCTCTGGACACGCAGGCTCAGCGGCTGTGGCTCACGGGCCCAGCTGCTCCATGGCATGTGGGATCCTCCTGGACCAGGGCACAAACCTATGTCCCCTGCATTGGCAGGAGGACTCTCAACCACTGCACCACCAGGGAAGACCTCAGCATCCATCTTAATTTGACATGTAATTTGTTGAGGTTTTCATTGTAATCACAACAATAACACATTTGTTATTTGTTCATTACTTGTCAAAAGTTTTCAAAATATATAAAGTTAAAAGTGAAAGTTGCTTACTCCCTCTTTTCCTGCTACTTTTACCTCCCAGGGAATCCAGGGGTAACAAACTGCATGATATGATATGTCTGATATTTTCCCAGGACTTTTTCTGTGCATTTTCTGTAGAACAGACAGACTTACATACAATAGCATCACTACATAAATTGTTCCTCAACTAGCTTTTCTCACTTATGTAATATGATATTTTAAAATTAGGAATATATAGATACAAAAGTAGGGTGACCTTACATCTCAGTTTGCCTGGAATGGTTCCAGGTTATGTTTGTTGATGCATTGTAATTATTAAAAACACTCCTTTTTCACTGAAGCATAGTTGATTACAATGTTCTGTTAGTTTCAGGTGTACAAAAAAGTGATTCAGTTACACACATACATATGTATATTCTTTTTCAGATCCTTTTCCATTATAGGTTATTACAAGATATTGAATGTAGTTCCCCTGAATAGCACACATTTTGACCCCTCCATCTATAAATGATATATATAGAGAGAGATAAAGAGCTTTATCTTTGCAGTTTTAGAATGCTTTACGTATGTATGGTACTAATTTTGTTCTATATACTGTCCTAAATACTTTACATATGTTAAGGTCTCATTTAATCTTTGCAGCAACCCTATGAAATAGGAGTATTACAAAGATTAGGGAACTGAGTTACAGAAAAGTAGGGATTCCCTGGTGGTGTAGTGGTTAGGACTCAGCGCTTTCACTGCCATGGCCCAGGTTCGATCCCTAGTCAGGGAAATAAGATCTCCCAAGCCACATGATTTAAAAAAAAAAAAAAAAAAAAAAAAAACACACGCCAGACAGTAACTTGCCCAAGGTCACACAGTTAGTGCTGCCTTGGATTTAAACCCAGGCATTCTAGCTCCAGAGTCTTCACCGTTAACAACAATGCTGTAGAAGTATTCATGTCCATCATTAGCTTTTTTACATTATTGATTACTACTTCCCTCAGGATGCTGACACTCAAAGCAACAGCTCAGCTCTTCATCCTGGGATGCACATGGTGTCTGGGCGTCTTGCAGTTGGGCTCAGCTGCCCGTGTCATGGCCTACCTCTTCACCATCATCAACAGCCTTCAGGGTTTCTTCATTTTCTTGGTCTACTGCCTCCTCAGCCAGCAGGTAAACTGTGACCTCTTTCTTTATTGTTTTAAAATTAAGAAACATTTGGAGATACGTAGTTTAATAAACATTCAAATCCACATTCTCTAAATTTTCATAGGCACTTGTGAGTAGTGTGTAAACACTCCCTATATGTTCTCTACTGTGAGATGCTATTGATTGTAAGAAATATTAATTTATTAATGGCTTTCAGAAAGTAAATAATTGCTGCATCAAGGAAATACCATGTTTTTCTTCAACTATCCCATGCGTAATAGTCATCTATTGCCATGTAACAAACAACCTCAAAAATCTCAGTGGCTTAAACACAAATATTTACTTTTCTCATTCTGGAGTCTGCAGGTTGACTGGGGTTCAGCTGATCTTGGCTGGGCTCAGCTTGACCTGGCTCCAGGATGAAGATCATGTTCAGGTCTGTTCTTTGTGACCCTGAGGCTTGGGAGAAAGGGGAGCATCTCCCTAACATAAGTTCTTCTTATAACAATGGCAAAATCACAAGAAGGCAAGCTCTACTGAGCAAGGCCATTTCAAGGTGATTCTGTTTGCATCACCTCCACCAATATTTCATTGGGCAAATAAGATCCCATGTCCAAGCCCAAAGTCAATTGGAGAAAAACACTCCATTCACCACGAAGCTAAGACAGGGTGTAATGCTACTACAGAAGAGTGAATAACTGAGATCAATAAAGCAATCTACCACACCACTTAACATGAATTCTTAAACACATTTCCATGTGATGTATATCCTCTCTACTAATGTTTTAATAGCTCTATAATGAAATTACATAATAATATAGTTTTTCTAACATTTGATCATGAACATTTTCAAATATACGAAAAAGTTGAAAGAATTATGTAGTGAACATGCAATACCGATCACCTAGATTCTGTAAGTAACGTTGTGCTATGTTTGCTTAATCACATATCTGTCCATATACCTACCCTTCTATTCATCTACCCATCCATCCACATGTACAGCCAAAGAAAACTGTAAGCAACTCTTCTCAGTGGATGTATGCACTTGAGTGAGCACCATGCAAAAGACTTATTTGTACTCTTCCCCCAGTTCATCTCAGTGCCTGAGGCATCTCACAGTGTGAGCCTCCAGTTTTTCAAGATATATATTTTGTATTCAATATGGCTACTAAACACAAGCCAATTCATGTGTCTGCAGCTGAACAAAAGAAACAGTGTGCGTCTGACACTTGGGAAATACTGGCTGCTGTGGGCTTGTTGAGATAAATCTCTAAGATGGTTCCTTACTAAGGGGTGCTCAGGGGTAATATGAACTGCATGCTGGCTCTAGAAATGAACCCCAGGCAAGATGCTACCGTGCTGTATACTACTGAACCACGTTGACATACTTCTACTTAGATTTAGTTAAGTTATACTCATCTATAGAACAGGATACTATGCAACTATTAAATATAATGTAAAAGACTGAAACCCCAATGAAACTTGGATCTACATGATCCAGGCCAGGAGGTGCAATGGCCAAATAAAGATATTCCAGCAGCCAGAAGAAATACAAAATCACCCAAGTTCTTTATTTGTACTTCTCAAATACCATGAAGAAGACACATAGTCCAGCTGAGCTTTGTCGAGCTCGGCCACTAAGATTTTGAGGTCGTTTATTACTGCAGCAAAACATGTCCTGACTGATATACTTCTTCCTCTTCCTTCTCCTCTTCCTCCTCCCTCCTTCTCCTCCTCTTCCTCTTCTCTCTCTCTCTCTCTCTCTCTCTCTCTCTCTCTCTCTCTCTC
>NW_020837997.1:6156805-6288903 GCF_003676395.1 Aethalodelphis obliquidens | reverse complement strand
CATCTACACGCCCAAAGAACCAAACTAGGAAAGGAAGAACAGCTCCTCTGAGGATAAGAGAGGAAGAAACTGAGCCGACAGAGCAGCCACTCCCTAGAGAACAAAGGATGAGCATAGGCATAGACCATTCAAATGTTAATTTTTGTCTGGGCACAAGAATATTTTATGACCGGAAGGATATTCAAACTATATTAGTGAATACATGTGGAATCTAAAATATGATACAAACGAACTTATTTACAAAACTGAAACAGACTCACAGACATAGAAAACAAACATTTTTACCAAAAAGGGAAAGGATGGGCAGGGAGGGATAAGTTAGGAGTTTGGGATTAGCAGACACAAATTATCATATATAAAATAGATTAAAAACGAGGACCTACTGTATAGCACAGGGAACTATATTCAATATCTTGTAATAAACCATAATGAAAAAAATATGTAAAAGAATATATACATATGTATGTTTAAATGAATCACTTTGCTATACACCAGAAACTAACACAACATTGTAAACCAAATATACATCAATAAAATACATAATTTTTAAATTTTTAAAAATATATTAGTGAAAGAGTAAGTTTCAAAACATTGCTCCAGAAGGGTTCTATTTTGTTTATATAACATATATAAATATTCATTTCTTATGCTATGTTATCTAGTTATTCACGTGTGGGTAATGGTGTATATGGAAAAACACCACTTACTCTCAAGCAATTTTGCCACTCCCAGGGGGGACATTTATCAATGTCTGGGGACACTTTTGATTGTCACAACTAGGGGAAAAGGTACTACTGACAATTAGTTGGTAGAGGGCAGTTATTGCTAAACATCCTACGGTGCATAAGATAGTCCCCACTACAAAGGATGATCCAACTCAAAATGTCAGTAGTGCCAAAGTTGGAAACCTTGGTGTAGCAAATGTTGTTGATGACTCTCTCATATCACTTTGGCATTATATTCTACATGCCCAGGGTTGCTTATTGTAAACACCTGTGACTCTGTGCCTGTGGGCTTCTTACTGCCCACAGGACATGCCTGCTTTATACACAGGGCAAGCTGGTGGTGCCAGAGAGTAATGGCCCTTGAGAGCAGCCATCAACCAATGACTGATGGGAGCTGGTAGATAGATGCCCCAGCTTCCTTGTCCCTGAGGTGGGATGACTCTGAGGTGTGTCCTCTGTTGTCTCCAGAGCCCCCGAGTGGCACTGAACCCCAGATGTCCACAATGGAAAGGATTATGCATCCTTTACTAGCTGCCTTCCCTTCTCAATCTCACTTCCCCACTGATCTAGTGGTGTTTCCTGGGATCACCCCTCGAAAGAACTCTTTGCACTAGAACCCTTGTCTCAAGGTCTGCCTCTGGGGGACCCCAAACCAAGACACATGGAAGGATACCACCAAAACATGATCAGTGATTTTTCGCTAGATTGAGCAACTATGTGTGACTTCTATTTTCTTCCTTTGCATATGCATATTTTGTTGAGTTTCTACAACAAATGAAAAAATTATTGTGATAAAGTATATATAACAAAATTTATCATTTTAACCATGCTTAAGTGTACAGATCAGTGGCATTAAATACATTCACATTGTCATGCAACAATCACCACCATCCATTCTAGAACTTTTTTTTTTTTTTTGCGGTACACAGGCCTCTCACTGTTGTGGCCTCTCCCGTTGCGGAGCACAGGCTCCGGATGCACAGGCTCAGCGGCCATGGCTCACGGGCCCAGCCGCTCCGCGGCATGTGGGATCTTCCCGGACCGGGACACGAACCCGTGTCCCCCGTATCGGCAGGCGGACTCTCAACCACTGCGCCACCAGGGAAGCCCCTAGAACTTTTTGATCATCCCAAACTGTACCCCTTAGGCAATAATGCCCCATTCTCCCCTGCCAAGCCCCTGGTAACCAGTATTCTACTTTGTCTCAATTAATTTGACTATTATAAGGATCTCATTCATGTGGAATCATACAGTATTTGTCCTTTTGTGTCTGGCTCATATATTTCACTCAGTGTAATGTCTTCAAGGTTCACCCATGTTATAGCATGTGTCAGAATTTTATTCCTTTTTAAGGAATAAATAACATTCCATTGTATGCATATATCACATTTTGTAGGAAAGGTTTTTCATAATGTCTCTCTCGTCTTTCTCACTCACTGACTTTTCTCTTCTCCATTGTTAACAAAAACAATCCTAGCCTTTCCTTTGATGTTCCAGGTCCGAAAGTGGTTTGGTGAGATCATCAAATCTAAATCTGAGCCTGAGACTCATACACTTTCCAGCAGGTTTGGTCCTGACTCAAAACCCAGTGAGGTAAGAAGACTTGTGACTTATTCTAATGTTTTACCCCTTGACACCCCGAACTTCCTCTCCATGTCTTAGTACAAACTCCCTTTCTTGCAGGGTATGGAGAAGAGTTCTTTTCCTGATGACCTGGTTTGCATTCCTCATTCCCATCATACTGTTTCTCAGTGACTCTTCCTTGCCTGCTAACAGTGCTTAAGCTGGCTGTTCTATATATACCTGTCATTTAAAGTATGGGTACAGCACCACTACCATCTAATGTAGAATCCTTTAGCGGGAGACTTACAATCATAGACATAGCAGAGTGGTCATCATCTCCTGAGCTCTCACTGTCTAAAGAGAGGTGGACTAGAGCCCCATGGAGTTAGTGGATACCACAGAAAGGATCTAGGAGAGGAACCCCACCCCAGATGCTCCACATACCTATAGAGGAGGAGTGCATGTGATAATGGGACCTTCCTGGGAGAGGAAATGGTCCTGTTAACAAAGGAACCTCTCTGGAACTTGGTTGCTGGATTTTCGTCTGTTCTTCCATTGAGCTAACTCAGGACCAATGCACCAAGGAATAAGCTCCCAGTACTATCTGAGACTTCTCTCCACAGTTGTCCCCTAATTGCTCTTTTAGAAAAATGGGAGAATATACTTGTAAGAAACCATGTCACTAGATGAGCCAGATGGGCTCCAAAGCTCAAAATCCATAAAAATCCTCCCAATCTCATTTGGTTTTATGCCTTCCATGTACATGCCTACCACATCTGCTAGCCAAGGAGTCTTAGAATATGTTGTTTTTAAGCTAAACAAAACTGAGAAATTTCTGATACATTGTCTTCTACATTTCTTGAGAAAATATGGGATTTTCTTCAGCCGTGGAAATATTGAGGTCACTGAAGAAACATCTATTCCATACTGGAGGGAGGGAAAGGGAATTCATACTAAATCTTTCCAAAAGAACCAAGAGGAAAATGGAACCACTTTTAGGACAAAAGTTTTAGGACAGTCACGTCAGCTGATTGGAAAATTTTTTAATATATATTAAGCTTAATCATTCTCAATAAGAGTAAAATGGTGGTAGGTGCTAACCATTGGCTGTGACCTTTGAAACGTTTCCCAGACAATCCAAAATAATAAAGCTGCCAGCACTCCAGCTACTGGTTTCCCACAATGAATAAGAAAGCTTTATTATTATTATTATTATTATTATTATTATTATTATTGTTTAACATTGTGGAACTTGAATGAGTATATCTTTTGAAAGGGAATTATATATTATATATTTATATATTATATATTTATAATATATTTTATATGTAGCTGTATTTAAGAAATACATTTGCTTTAATTAAAAGAATTTCTGAAGCTTTTATTTTTTATGCACAGAGTATGAGTAAAAAGCTAACAAAACCCTCTGTCCTTTACAGACAAATTTGATCGTGGGTTAACTTTCTAGCTCTGTTCCCCAGACATTTGATAACATTGGAAGGTCAGCTGTATAACCAGGGAATACTGTTTATGGGAAAAGTCATATGCTTGACTGGGTGGGAAATTCTGTGAATGAACCATAAATACCAGGAAGGAAGGCATAGCTTTGGACTTCCTGTGTACAGTGACTCTTATAACTGAGTCAGGAATTCCTATCCTCATGGGCTGTTGTACAAGATATTTGTTCCTCTGGGGGGCCTGAGGCATCTAAACCAAGCTGGAGCTTGTAGGGGGCAAAGAGAGTATTTGTTGAGTTCTACAATGTGTAAGACACTATGGTAGGCAGTGGACGTACAAAAAGCAATAAGACCCAACACAGTACCTGCCTTCAAGGAGCTTAGAGTCTAGCCTTTCTTTATGGACAAAAACCAACATCCAGGGGGCTGAAATTCTAGAGTAGGGTACTATATCCAAACTTTTTTTCAAAAAAAGAATTCTTCAACCTGGATTTTTGAGAAGTCCTCCCACTGTAAGCTAAAGAAGGCCACACCTTTCCTAGGATTCCAAAATGCTAGGATATCATGCCATCATTGCCTGCTGGATGGAGATTTCTGGCTTTAACCCACTCCTGCTGTTTCTTTCTGTTTTGTTGTCATTCGTTCGTTCGTTCGTTTGTTTGTTTGTTTTTTCTATCCTTACATCTACCTTTAATCTAAACGTCTTGTTTGGGGGGGGCATGTTTTCCAGGACAAGTGAAAATACTAAAACTAGAACATTCAGCTCCTCATGGAAAGCCATACATGTGGATCTGGTTGGCATCATAACGAATGAAGGTGGGGACAAGAAGAATCATTATACATGTCATTCCTGGAGAGGAAATGCTTAACCTTTACTTCCTGAAGTGTTTGTTCTGCATAATGTGCTCTCAATATATGTGTATTCAATTGGACTTCTCTTCACTGATGTGTTCAATCAATGCTTGTTCCTGGATACACAAATCATGACCATTGCAAATATTCCCTGGACTTTTTGTAAATAAAGAAGCCCTTTTCAAGGCCTTTTTTCAGTTTCTTACTCTCTCTCCTCCTAAACTTGCTCTAAACTATGAGTTTAAACTAAACGAGTTTAAACTCATTGAGTCCCTCAAACCATCAGCTTCTTCCAAACCATCATCTTTACCTCCTCTCTTATCCAGGCTAAATCTCGTGATCAACGATGTCAAATGATCCTCTCCCATGCTTTCAACACCATTGCTTCCTCATTCTGATTCTACATTTAGCTGGGAATACCCAAATCCAGGACTGATCCAATCATGGCAGGCACTGTGGATTGTCTACTCAGCAGCCATCACCACCATCACATGTTCCTTGTTGACAGAACCTTGATTGTTTTCATATTGGGGATAGCACTGTACCTGGGTCCAGAGGTCCATTGAGATTGGTCTCAGCCCAGTGATTCTCAACTGGAGGTGATTTATCCCCACCATTAGGGACATTTGGCAATGTCTAGAGACATTTTTGGTTGTCATGACTGGAGCAAGGGGGGATGCTACTGACACCGAAGTGACAGATGCCAGGGATGCTGTTGAATATCCTACAATACACAAGACAGCCCCCACATATACAGCAAAGAACTGTCCATCCCTAAATATCAGTAGTTCTGAGGTTGAGAAACCTCCCAAACCATTTGCGATGGGCATTTGGATCAATTCTACACACTGAGATATAAGAAACACCTACTGGAACATATATTCTGTCCTTGATAAAAACAAATACAAATTCAAGAAGAGCTTGCCGATTACTTCCTAGTTTTAGCTGCTATCATATAATAATATGAGGCTTGGAGAGAAGATATCATGGAAATACTAAGGGTGGAAGAGTGAAAAGACAGAAATAATCTGGGCTTTTATGACACTGTTGGGTTGCTGAACCAACCCTTGAACTTTTTCATATGTAAGACAAATAAACTCCTTTTGTTAAGCCAGTTGGCTCAGGTTATCTGTTACTTGCAGTCCAAAGCATCCTTCCTTATGAACCAATCTTGTCTCTTCTCTGCTCTCCATCAAGACAGTGAGCTCTCAGAATCACTCAGCTAGGAGCCAATACAAATGTGTGTTTTCTGGTCTAAACAAGACCTTCCAGGCTACCTGGAACTCACTCTTCCTCTCCCTGGTCAACTTCCCCACATGGGGAGTTCTAGTTTTTCAGTTCTTTCCCCAATCTGCATCCTCTTTCTCTATATAAGGTAGAAGACTGTCTCCTACTTCACAGAGAAAATAAACACCAGCTTATGAAACCTCCCTCAACTTTCTGACATCCCTTACAATTATACCCACATCCACACTCATCCTTGATTCCTTCCCCCACTGATTCTCATCATCTCCTCCATTCTTCCACAGTGGCAGAGAGGGTCCCTCTTCTTGTTTGAAACTAACCTCCACCGCTGTGCTTTGGATCTTGTCTCCTCCTGCCTCTTTGGGGACCTTTCTCCATTGATTATCTCCTCTCTCTCCTGAGTCTTCCATCTCTCTCACATCCTCACATTCCTCAGTGGCATTTAAATATGCTAAAGATGGATGAGCGGGACTTTCCTGGTGGTCCAGTGGTTAAGAATCCACCTTCCAATGCAGGGGACACGGGTTCGATCCCTGGTCGGGGAACTGAGATCCCACATGCTGCAGGGCAACTAAGCCCACGTGTGCAGCTACTGAGCCTGCGTACTCTGGAGCCCATCCACCACAACTAGAGAGCTTGCATGCTACAACTACTGAGACTGCGCACTCTAGAGCCCGCGCACCACAACTAGAGAGAAGAGCCTGTGTGGCAACAAAGAGCCCATGCACCACAATGCAAGATCCCACATGCCACAACTAAGACCCAACACAGCCAAATAAATAAATAGATAAATAAATAAATACTTTTTTTAAAAATGGAGGAGCAAACTTTTTCTGTAAAGGGCCAGATATTTTAGACTTTTCAGGCTAGATATAGTGATAGATAGATAGGAAGGTAGGTGATAGATAGACAGACAGACATAAATACATTTGTGTGATATGTGTGTAAAGGGATATATGTGTACATCACTTTAGAAATACAAAAACCATCCCTAGCTCACTGGCCATACAAAAACAGGCTGCAGGAAGGATTTGAGACACACACACACAATGCTATAGTTTGCTGGCCCCCATGATAAAGAAAGAGAGATGGCAGATTCCAGGAAAATGGCCATCTGCACACATCTCAGTTCCCCTCCACTCTCTACCTTAATATATCTGCCTCTTTGAACCAAAAGTCTGCTGGGACCCATGGCAGCTGGGTGGGCATGAGAGTGATATCTCTGGGGGGAATCCCCAAAGGGAAATCTGGGGTTGAAATGTCTCCCCTATGCACCAGGTGGAAAGTTCCAAGGTAAGCTGAAGAATGCTCTGGGTGGAAATCAGACACAGTTCATCCTATGAAGAGTCTGATCCACCAGGGTCCACAGACATCCTGGGATAAGGTCAGCATCACTCCTGTGTGTGTGTGTGTCTGATCCATCTGGCTCCCAAGGACTCCAAAAGGAGCTCTGCTCCTGAATCTAGAAGAAAGCAAGGAGATTGGGGAGCAAGGAGGCACCTCTGCACACCTGCCTAGTGCACACATAGACCCCTGCAGGGAAGAATCCATCTCCTTTCATCACTTGGGAAACTGTCACCACTTAGAGTTCTCAACCCCCACATCTGAGCCCCAAAGAAAAATGAAAGCCCGTGAGAGGTCCCCAACAGCCAAAAAGAGGATGGTCCAACATAATTGTCACCCAGGAAAATCGAGCTGCTGGAGTAGACAGACAACAACTTTAAACAAGAATAATAAAAAAGAAGAATGCAAGGAGGTTCAAGTACAGCACCAAAACATTCTATGGAACCAAATAAAAAGGGAATAAATAAAAAGATGAATTTTACTGGATGAATTAAAGAAGAGGATGAGACAAATTAGTGAGTTAGAAGACCATGTGGAAGAAATATCTCAAAAAAAAAAAGAAAAAAACAGAGCAAAAAAAATGCCAAAAGATGAAAATCATGAAGGAGAATGATCAGTCTTGGAGACCCAGGAGATCTACAATGGGACTAGTTGTACGTAGAGGTTGGAAGAGTAGGGAGGAAGTATGTTCAGGTCTCTTCCACCCCAGAAGTTCCCCCTGCTACAATAACCATTCTATCTACTTCTCTTCATAGCCAAAATTCTAGAAAATTTGTTTACACCCTGCTGTGCCCACTTCCTCCCACCCTTCACTGCTCAGCCCACCGCAGTCTGATTTCTGCTTCCAACACACCCAAGAATGACTCAATGTCCCAAATACTTCCTCAGTGCTAAGTTCACTGATGGCTTCTCAGTCTTTTCTAACTTGACCTTTGGGTCACATTTCACTCTGTTGGTCCTCCTTTCTTCTCTTTTTTGACAATCAAGTATTTTTAGGTATTTTTTCCAACTTTATTGAGATATAATTAAAAAACAAAATTTGTATATATTTAAGGTGTACAACATGATGATTTTATCTATGTATGCATTATCCCCTTTCCTTCTTGAAGCATTCTCTTCTCCTGGCTTCTCTAACACCACACTGTCCTCCTATAAGGGTGGTCAACTCATCCCAGTTCGCCCTGGACTTTCCCAGATTTGGCACTAAAAGTCCTGCATCCCAGAAACCCCTCCATCCCAGGAAAACCAGAATCACATTGCAATCTCATCTTCTCCTGTCCCATAGTGTCTTAGTTTGGGCTCCCCCAGGAGCAAATTCTGAAACAAGGATTCTAATGCAAGTAGTTTATTTTGGAGGTGATCCCGGTGAACACCAGCAGGGTTGCAAAGAAGTGAATCAGGGGAAGAAAGGAAGCCAATACAAGATGGGAGCTTAATCCCAGCAGGGACCTCTGGGCAATCACTTGGGACCTGCATCTCAGACTCATCTCACCTGAGGGATGAGGGAGCTGGGGCATGTGTATACCAAGTTCAGGCTTTGGTCGAGGATTGTTCCGGGAAGCATTTTCCCCCTGATGCTTCTCACCTGCCTTCTGCCAGATACGGTGTTTTCCAGTGGCAGCTGCTGGCCAACAGAAGTCACTGAAAATGTGAGGACTAAGGATATAAGCAGGGCATGACCACATCTGCTACATACAAGATTCTATCCTTGACCCAAGAGAAGTTCTTAGAACTTGGCAGGAGTTCATGAACCACCTAAATTTAACTGTGTTGTTAGCATAAGTACTTTTTCTTCCCCATCTCTAGTAACGATAACTCCTTCTTTCCTACTAATTAAGCGGAAAACCTGGAGTCATTCTTTAGGCTTCTCTTTCTCTCACACCCAACATCCAATTCATCAGCAAATCTCACTCGCTGTATCTTCAAAATAGATCTAGAATTCTTCCTGCCTTCACAATTAGCTCCCTGGTCCCCATCATCCCTCACCCGCGTTATTGTAATAGCCCCAGGAGAGCCACAGAGATGATTTATCAACAGGCTCAGAATCCAACTCCTGCTCTCCTACCTCAGTCCAGGATGTCTGTTCTATCATATCATGTTGTTCCTTTCCTATAACTGTGGGCTGAGGCAAGAGCTACAAGGTTAGAGTTTTCAGAGATAATTCAGGTTTACGGACAGTCCCTTGAATGGCAGCAGGTGCTACAGAGAGAGATCAACCACAGGAGGCACAGACTGAGTCCAAATACCATCTCTGCCACTTATCCACTAAATGACAATGGACAAGCCATGAGACCCCTCTGGGCCTCAGTTTTCCCAGCTATAAAATGGGGTTGGTAATTATTCCAACCTCACAAAATCATCGTGAAGATTAAATGAGAGCTACTCCATCTATCTAGTGCATAATATATGCTTGACTAATCATGGCTTTTTTTTTTTAACCACCAAGAATGCCCAACCTTTGGTCCCCTAGACCCAAAGAGGTAAAGAGAGCTTTCCCTGGTGGCACAGTGGTTAAGAATCCACCTGCCAATACAGGGGACACAGGTTCAAGCCCTGGTCTTGGAAGATCCCACATGCTGCAGAGCAGCTAAGCCCGTGCGCCACAACTACTGAAGCCTGCGCGCCTAGAGCCCATGATCCACAACAAAAGAAGACACCGCAATGAGAAGCCTCCGCACCGCAACAAAGAGTAGCCCCCGCTCGCCGCAATTAGAGAAAGCCCAATGGCAGCAAGGAAGACCCAATGCAGCCAAAAATAAATTAATTAAATAATTTTTTTTAAAAAAAGAGGTAAAGAGAACCTCCTTCATGTTTTCCTCTCTACCTGAAATTAGACAATCATGAGAGATGCAGAAGGGAGATAGGTTTGGACCAGCTCCACTATGGACCACTCCCCCACAGCATGACTCAGAGATGTGACCACAGCACTCCTGCTTCCCCATTTCTCAGCACACATATTCGGGGAAACTGAAGTTTCCTCTTCCTCTTCTGACAAAAACAGTTTCTTGGGCCAAAGTTCCCCTGGGTAGAGGGCTTAGAACAGGATGCCCACCCACTCTGCAGTCTATGGGCCATATGGAGGGTTAGTTTCGATACTGATGAGTTGGGGGGCAGGTGTGGAGGTGGGAGGAGACAAGTACAGAGGGAACAGGAAGTGAGGTGAATGCCAATCCCCTGCTCCCACTGCTTCCCCTGCTCAGAGCCTCCTTGCCTTAATCACCCACCCCCCACCCCCACTCTCAGTCAAAACAGGAATTATTGTGCTATTAGTCAAGGGCACTTGTTGATCAATAAATTGACTGGCTTGTACCCACTCCTGGACACAAATGCAGGGATTGTCTAAAGAGATTGATGTGTTGAGTTGTGCTCAGCTGGGGGTAGTACCAGCCCTCTAGGGAGTGTTTTTGTTTTGTTTTGTTTTTTGTTTTGTTTTTTGCGGTACGCGGGTCTCTCACTGTTGTGGCCTCTCCCGTTGCGGAGCGCAGGCTCCGGACACGCAGGCTCAGCGGCCATGGCTCACGGGCCCAGCCGCTCCGCGGCATGTGGGATCTTCCCAGACCGGGGCATGAACCCGTGTCCCCTGCATTGGCAGGCGAACTCTCAACCACTGCGCCACCAGGGAAACCCTAGGGAGTGTTTTTGATTAGCACAATGACTGGGAAGGACACCTCTGGCATTTAGTGGGTTGAATTGTGCACCCCCCTCCCAAAATTCACATGTTAAAGTCTTAACCCCCAGCACCTCAGAATGTGGAGACTTTGGAGATAAAGTGTCCAAAGAGGTAATTAAATTAAATCATGTCATCAGGGTGGGCTCTAATCCAATATGTCTGGTGTCCTTAAAAGAAGAAGACAATGGGAATTCCCTGGTGGTCCAGCGGTTAGGACTCCTCACTTTCACTGCAGGGGCCCAGGTTCAATCCCTGGTCGGGGAACTAAGATCCCTCAAGCCGTGCCGTGCGGCCAAAAATAAATAAATATTTTTTTTAAAAAAAAGAAGATGAGATTATGACACAGACACTTACAAAGGGAAAACCACGTGAAGACACAGAGAGAAGACAGCCCATCCACAAGCCAAGGAGAGAGAGCTCACCAGAAACCAGCCACGCCAACACCTTGATCTCAGGCTTCCATCTTCCAGAAATGCGAGACAATGCATTTCTGTTGTTTAAGCCAGTTGATGGCATTTTATTATGGCAGCCCCAGCAAACTGACACAGTGGGCAAGGACCACACAATGAACTGGCATTTTGAGAAGCTTTAACATCACTCATAAGTCAAGTGAATTACTTCATCAAAGAGCTTTACAGACCAACAAACAGCCTAAAGGCACATGTGGGTAGATATCGCCATTGTCCTGAGGATCTGACCAAGACGTGGCCTGCCACACTGGATGATTCAGCTGGTCTGTCTTTCTAGAAGTTCCATGTCTTGGCAGAGGTCTGATGCCACCACTTAGCTTGGGCAGACCTCACCCAGGACATCGAAAAAGCTTCATGTCAGGAATAACTTTGCCCCACCTGCTTCCCAGAAGCTGGTCTGCATCAAGTAGGCAGTAAGGGATCCCAGTCCCAGCATATCATGGTCCAGAGGAGCCAGGGTATTTTCTGTTCCAGCTCAATCAGTGCCAGACCTGGAGCTCCCAGAATCAGTATCATTTCCTAAGAGCCAGGGACTTGGTGACTTTCCTCCAGACCCCAGAACTAGGAGACCATTACCAAGACCTGGTGTCTCTCCAGCTCACCATCTGCTATGGACTGAGTTTTATGTCCCCCCCCCAAAAAAAAAACTCATATGTTAAATTCCAACCCCCAATGTGATGCTATTAGGAGGTTGGGACTTTGGGAGTGATTAGGTCATGGAGGTGGAGCCCTCATTAATGGGATTAGTGTCTTTATAAAAGGGACTGCAGAGAGCTCTCGCCCCTCTCAGGATGTGAGGACTCGGTGAGAAGATGGCATCTATGAACCAGGAAGCAGGTCGTCACTAAACACTGAATCTCCCTGAGCCTTGATCCTGGGCTTACAAGCTTCCAGAACTTTGAGAAATAAATGTCTGTTATTTATAAGCCATCCACTCTACAGTATTCTGTTACAGCAGGCTGAACAGACTAAGACACCATCCAACTGAACAAGCCCCCAAGTCCTCGCCCTAGAAATGATCTGACTTGCACCCCAGGGAACTCGCTACATCCAGGCTGCTGGTTTCCATCTTGGGCACGTCCACATCAGTTCTCAGAGGGCAGGAGGTTCTCATGTCCAAAAGCCAAGCGGTACCGGGTACGGACCCCCACCCAACCTCAGCTCTTGGGTTCAACAGGAACATTTCCGCTCACAAATCCAATATGTAGTTTTGTCGCAAGAGAGGTCATTCCAGGTGCCACCTTTGTTCATGCTGGCACAGTCCTCATCATGGAGGTTGTTGGGTTCCTGTGGGTCCCAAAAGCTGGATAAAGGAAAAAGTGCATATAGGGAGGGATGAATAGGTGGGGCACAGGGGGTTTTTCAGGGCAGTGAAACTATTATTCTATATGATACTGTGATGGTAGATACATGACATCATGCATTTGTCAAAACCCATAGAATGTACAACACAAAGAGCGAACCCTAATGTAAACTATGGACTTTAGGCCATAATAATGTATCTATATTTGTTCATCATTTGTAACAAATGCACCACACTAATGCAAGGTGTTAATAATAGAAAACAAGTGTGAGGGACAGAAGGAATATGGGAACTACTTCTCTGTACCTTCTTCTCAATTTTTCTGTAAATCTAAAACTGCTCTAAAAAATAAAGTCTGACTCAGACATAAAAAAAGAATGATATTTTGCCATTTGCAACAACATGGATGGACTTGGAGGGTATTGTGCTGAGTGAAATAAGTCAGACAGGAAAAGACAAATACTATATGATATCACTTATATGTGGAATCTAATAAATACAACTAACTAGTGAATACAACAACAAAGAAACAGACTCACAGATATAGAGAATCAACTAGTGGTTACAAGTGGGGAGAGGAAAGTGGGGAGGGGCAATACAGGGGTAGGAGAGAAAGAGGTACAAGTTATTAGGTATAAATAAGCTACAAGGATATATTTTACAACACAGGGAATATAGCCAATATTTTATAATAACTATAAATGGAGTATAACCTTTAAAAATTGTGAATCACTATATTATACCCCTGTGACTTATATAATACTGTACATCAACTATACTTCAATTTAAAAAAATAATAACAGAAAAAAGAATAAAGTTTATTCATTTTAAAAAAAAGACTATCGGAAAAAAAAGAAAAAGAAAGGCCTTCATTGTTCAGGGCTCTTTCTGCCATCCAAATCTTTTCTCAGCCTTCCAGAATTACCTAAACATGCTGCATTATCCCCTTCACCCCAGCAGCTTGTCTGTTCTAACTCAGCCTCACCTCCTGTTCACCAGAAATTCTCCCAGCCCCTGAATCTGTTTCCTGCATCTGGTCAGTTTCTGCTTCCTCTTCCAAAGAACACTTCTGTTATACCACGTTCCTCCCAACCTTCTAGGTATTGTAATGTCTTAGAGCATGTCTTAAAGCAGAGCCAGATTTGGCAATTCGGGTGCAGAGGATTTATTAAGGGCTGTCCTCAGGAGATAGGGAGTGAGAGAAACAGGATGTGGCAGCAGATAGAATTGAGCAAGGATGTAGGTTCAGCCTGATCTAGCCTCAGCCTGATCCCACAGGAAACTCTGAAATTTGAATAGCACCACAGAGTTATTCCAACTTGAAACAAGGGGTCCAGGCTTCTCTTAACTGGTCACTCTCTGTGGCATGACCCCAATGGGAGTGGAGTAACCTCCTAGCTGAACAGGCTTCCATTCAGCTGAAGCCAACTCTCTGGAGAAAGCATAACTGTGAACTTTTAGCAGTCAATGCCCCCTGCTGGAGGGAGCCCTCACCAGCCCCATGAAGGGATATGAGCTGAGCACCTGCAGTGCCAGACCATGCCATGACATCTCAATTTGCAGAGCTCTGCCTCCTTCCAGGAATCTTTAATAAAAAATAAAATCCCCAGACAAAACACTAATATCTCTAATATAGAAAGAGTTCCTAGAGATCAGTAAGAAAAAGACCAAAACCACAATATAAAAAAATACACAAAAGATATGAATAGATAATTCACAGAAAAGTTAATACATATGGCTATTAAACATATGAAAATACACCCAACCTCAGGGATAAGAGAAATGCAAATTAATACTACACTGGGTTTCCATTTTTCACCTACATATAAACCAACAAAATTCCAAAAGTTTGATGAATGTGTGGGTAAAAAATTATAGTCAAGCTGGTGAGAGAATAAATTGGTATAACCAGTATGGGGGACAATTTGTTAATATTTATTTAAAATACAAATACATACACTCCTTGAGAAAGTAAAGCATAATGGCTAAGAGCATAGAGTTTTAAGCCAGGTTGGGTGGCACTGCCACCTGCTAGCTGTCTGACCTTGGGAAGGTTGCTTAACCTCTCTGTGCCTCATTTTCCATACCTTCAAAATGGAGATAATAATGGTACTCACTTTACAGAATTATTAAGAAGATTAAATAAATGAGCTAATATAAAGAGTGCCCAAAAAATGAGATCCTGTTCATCCTTTTAGCAAATCAAAATCTTCCTCTTCCTCTTGCCCTATAGCCATGCCTCCTTTTCCTTTTTCTCCCCCCAACCATTGGTCTGGGGACTTGATATGTTTGAGCAGTTGTGCTAAAGGTTGAGATGTTTCAATGGAGGAAAAATTAAAGTACAGGCACCAGAAGTCCTATCAGAAAAAAAAGCACCCTTGTGCCTCCCAGTCCAGCTCAGCCTGGAATTCTAAAGAATCTGCTGGTTTGGACTTCACAAGGACTTACAAGGAAGAGAGATCCCAAGAGCCCTGGATACTTGCCTGAAAGTGATGGGTGACCCATCCAGCCACCTCCAGTCCCCTTCACGGTTTTTGTCGTTCAGCCCCAACCAGTATACCCGAGGAGAGCCATGAGCCTTGGCCACAAAGTTCTGCAAGTACAAACTTCATTCAGCCATCAGTTCTTCTACACACCCTCTGCTCTGTCCCACACACATTTAGGGCTTGTGAGTGCCACCCCAATACCCTTCCCAGTCCCCATGGCATGCAGAACAAGATCAACACATTCCTCCCACTTGAGCATGTTCAGTGGTAATAGTCATGCCACCTTCTTGCAAAACCTATGAACCACTCTGTGCCTCAGTTTCCACCTCTGTAAAATGGGATAATAGTAGCTACCTCCTCATAGAGTTATTGAGAGGGTTGAATGAATTAGTATGCATAAAGAGCTTGAAACAGTGTCTGACATGCAGTAAGTACTATGACATCTTAACATTTAACATTATATAATTTAAGGAACATTTTAATAATAATAAGTGATATCTTGATTTCCCTGGTACTTTCACGCCACCCTGCAGTCCTCATCTGCATCCAGGCAGAAGAACTTGGGTGGCGGGGGAAGGAAAGGAATGGGGATTCCTGGCTTTTATATTTCCAAAGCCTAGGCCTTTGGGAGAAAAGAAAGGACTTGGGCAAAATACAAAATATTAGGAAGAAAATGAAAATATCATGATTTAAAGCAACTCCTCTCCAGGCAAACTGATCTATGGTAAGGGAAACCAGATAAGTAGTTCCCTAGGGTGGGGGTGGCGTGACTGGGAAAGGGGCATGAAAGAACTCCCTGGGTGGTAGAAACATTGTAAATCTTGACTGGGTTGACAGTTACACAGGTGTATACATATGCCAAAACTCAGTGAATGTACACTTAAGATCTGTGCATTTTGCTGTATGCAAATCATATCTCATTCACTCAACCTTATTCAAGACCAAGATTCCCTAAAAGGTAGAGAGGAAAGATTGCAATATGAAGGAAATTATGGAGATGTAGACATGGTGGGTGCCAGAAAGAGGGCTCTGCATTTCATTCCCTGGTAGAGTCCGAGGTGATGGCCAAAACCTCAGATGGGTATGAAAACTCTAAAAAGTAGAGTGTACCTCGACCCTGTTGCCTGGGTAAAGCCCCAGAGAAGTATCAGGAAACCAGAAAGAGAAAAGAGCTGCTTGGTCCATCAAATTAGAATAGTGCCCAGCACATAGTAGGTGCTCAAAAATTGTTCGTTGAATTAATAAGTTAATAAGTGACCTACACACTTTGCACAGATATCTCATTTGATCTTCATTGTGACCTACTGAAGCAAGGATTGTTAACCCCATTTTATAGATGAGAAAATTGAGGCAGAGAGAAGTTAAGTAATTTGTCCAGGATCATTCATCCAGTGGATGTCCCAGTGGATACCAGCTTGGAGTAAAGACCTTGAGGACCAGACATGTACTACCCTCTGCCTTGACCCCATATAAGCTGTTCCTACTCAGAAGAAAGATAGAAGATCTCAACTGACAGATAAAATTTCCACCCTCCTGGTATAATGGGAGCTCAAAAGAGGCAGGAAATGAGTTATTTAAAGAAAACAAAGTTATATTTCTTATGCACCTGAGTTTAGGGAGTATGACTTATACCTCCCCATCATCTTATTACATCTAATTAAATTACATCATCTAATTTAATCTCAAAAAAAACCCTCTGTACTACCTACTCATACAAATGATGCTATGAAACAGAAAGTTTTTTTAAAATAGAGGGAAAAAAATAGGATGGTAGGCCTAAATCTAACCAAATCAATAATTACATTAAATGTAAATGGTCTTAAAACACCAATTAAAAGCCAGAGATTGTCAGATTGAATTTAAAATATATATGTAAGACCCCACTACATGCTATCTACAAGAAAACTACTTTTTTTTTTTTTTTTTTGCAGTACACGGGCCTCTCACTGCTGTGGCCTCCCCTGTCGCAGAGCACAGGCTCCAGATGCGCAGGCCCAGTGGCCATGGCTCGCGGGCCCAGCCACTCCACGGCATGTGGGATCCTCCCGGACCAGGGCACGAACCCGCGTCCCCTGCATCGGCAGGTGGATCCCCAATCACTGCACCACCAGGGAAGCCAGAAATCTACTTTTAAAATAATGACATAGACAGGTTAAAAATAAAAGGATGGGAAAAGATAAACCATGCAAACACTAATCAAATAGTGCTATGAAGCTTATGGCCAAGAACACGGACTTTGAAACCAGCTTCCTGGGCTCAGATCCTAGCTCTGACACTTACTAGTTGTAACAAGCAAGTTGCTTAAGTGAAATATGCCTCAGTTTCCTCATCTGTGAAGTACTGATATGTAATGATATATACTGTGTACAAATGGTCTTACCACCTAGCTTTGGTGGTATTAAGTCATTAAAGTTATTTACACATATTCCAATTCTCCTTCTACATAAACATTGATGAAACCGTCTTTCCCTGCATCTTAAAGCATAGCAGTGCCCATGGGACTTTCTTTGTGAGTGCACATAGGTAGAAGTTTTAAAAGTCAGTGTATGACTTGCCTCATACACTTCCATCATTGAGCTATAGGGACTGTCTGTTACTTCAGCATAACATAACGTCTCCTGACTCACACACTAATTTATAGAGCTGTTGTTAGAATTATGTGAATGCATGTAAGATGTTTAGAATACAGCCTAGAGAATAGAAAGTGCTACCTAAGAGATAGCCATTATATTATATCTCCATGTTAGAGGGAAAACTGAGCCTCAGAGAGGATAAGTAAACACAATCAGGATTTGAACTCAAGCAAAGCATACCCCCTTAACCTTCATATTAAAAGTTTTAGTGGGGACTTCCATGGTGGCGCAGTGGTTAAGAATCTGCCTGCCAATGCAGGGGACACGGGTTAGATCCCTGGTATGGGAAGATCCCACATGCCATGGAGCAACTAACCTCGTGCACCACAACTACTAAGCCTGCGCTCTAGAGCCCATGAGCCACAACTACTGAAGCCCACATGTTCTAGGGTCCGTGTGCCGCAACTACTGAGCCTGTGTGCTGCAACTACTGAAGCCCGCATGCCTAGAGCCCATGCTCTGCAAGGGAAGCCACTGCAATGAGAAGCGGGCACACCACAACGAAGAGTAGTCCCTGCTTGCCGCAACTACAGAAACCCCACGCACAGCAACGAAGACCCAACATAGCCAAAAATATTTTTTAATTAAAAATAAATTTTAAAATAAAACATATTATTAAAAAAGAAAAAGTTTTAGTGACTCAAAAGCAATTCCAGTTTCTCTACATCCAGGCCTGAGAAGGATATGTAAATCCTAGAAGAGAGGCAGGCTGGCCCTGCTGGTTCTCAAGGGCTTGGTAGGGACAGCTCACCTGCTCAGCAAAGTTACTGATGATGACCAAGTGAGAGTAATTCTCCTGGCAGAACTTCCGGGCTTCATCCCATGACTTGGTGCTTGGAGAGAAGTAGTAACACTTACCCTGAAAAGGGAGCCAGCCCTCAGGGCAGGTGACCCTGGTACAGTCTGGGGACAGGATAGGATTCTGTCAGAGTGGGCCCAGAACCAGAGTAATGTACATGGTATGCCATGTACAGTTGTGCAGGCTATGCACTGCTCCACTCCAGGTTGGCACCACTCACATAGATTACACTAAGAATCACTTCCATGGATTTATGCAGTGTAGCAGCTCTGCCATGTCCCCCATCTCAGGGAAGTTCCCCAAGTCCCACTCACCTAATAAGCCCCGAAGTTCCAGCAGGGACTGGTTGGTGTCAGCTCTTACTCGTTCAATGTCCTTCTTCAGGCCGGCTAGCCCCGCCATGCCAGTCACTGTCAGCAGGGATGGGCTGTAGGGTTAGAGACCCAAACCCCCACCTACCCACCTACCCATCACTGACTGCAGACACACCAGAGAACAGCAAGAGCTGTGTTCCCCCACTGCACCCATGTTCTACTGGGTGATGGTAAAACTCAAAAACACATGCTCAGTGCCCAAGAAGAGCCCTAATGTGACTCCAAGGAGAGATTAATCCCTGAGGCATGGGGAAGAGTAAAGATGGTGGGCTTCTTGCAGGAGGTGGGTTTTAAAGGAAAATGGTGATTCCGTATCTCTAAGGGGATGGGGAGGCTCAGTAGGCAGGAGCCACCTTGGAAGCAAAGGTCCAGAGACAAGCATGTTGGGAAAGACTGGTGCAGTAGAGGTCAAGCAGAACCTCACAGGAGTTTGAGCTCAAAGTGGGAAGAGGTCTGGTGTCTGGGTCCTTAAATGCAAAGCTAAAGGTTTTGTGTTGGACTCCGGGCAGTGAGAAGCCATTGATGGGTTTTGAGTGGAAAAGTGGCTTGGTCTGAAGTGTGGGGTGAAGGATTGTGGAATGGAGCAATTTTCAGACTTCAGGAATCATACTGAAAGCCTCTTCTACAACTAATGTATGTGTTCCCACTACTTTCACACAAATTTGCCCTCTCCCAATACTCCCCAGGGCCACCACTAGATGGCCCTTCAGTTGGACAAGAGAGAAATCTTAGATAGACAGATAGATAGATAACATATATGTTATCCTTGACACTGTTCCCTCTCACTCACCACCATTCCCACTCACTCATCCCCAGTCTGGTCAATTTTACCTCCTAAATCTTTCCACTCCACCTACTACTCTTCATCCCCACAACCACAACTCTCATCCAAGCATCCAGCATCTCTCAATTACCCAATTTCACCATTCTCCTCCCTTGTACTTATGTCGCCTCCTACCACAGGGCCTTTGCACATGCCTGAGACCCTGAACTCCTTACCAAGTTAACTCCTTCTCTTCCTTCACACAGCTATAGTACCATTTCCCTAGCGAAACTCTATATGACACTCTCAAAGATAAGGTCAAGACCCCTTGTTAGATTTTTTCATAGAATTGCCTTCCTCTTCCTTCGGACTATTCATCAAAACTTGGAATTTTACCTTCATTTGGATGATAATTTGGTAAATGGCTGTCTATGCTTGTACTGTCCAACAGAAACAAGATGTGAACCACATAGGTAATTTTAAATTTTCTAGTGTTTTAAAAGTCAAAAGAAAGTAAAATTAATTTGAATGCCATTTTTGTTTTATCTCAACATATCCAAAATATTAGCATCTCAGTGTATAATCAGTATTAAAGATTATCATTATTATTGATATATTTGACATTATTTTTGTAGCAAATCTTTGAAATATGTATCTTTGGGTTGGGTTTTTTGGTTTGTTTTGTGGTTTTGGTTTTCTGTTTTTTTGTTTTGGCCATGCCACGTGGCTTGTAGGATCTTAGTTCCCCAAGCAGGATCAAACCCGGGCCCGAGGCAGTGAAAGCGCTGAGTCCTAACCCCTGGACCTCCAGGGAATTCCCATGAAATCTGTATGTATTTTTTTTTAAGATTTTTTTCGATGTGGACCATTTTCAAAGTATTGAATTTGTTACACTATTGCTTCTGTTTTACATTTTTGTTTTTTTGGGTGCGAGGCATGTGGAATCTTAGTTTCCCGACCAGGGATGGAACCCGCACCCCCTGCACTAGAAGGCGAAGTCTTAACCACTGGACTGCCAGGGAAGCCCCCCGTATGTATTTTAGGCTTACAGTATATCTCAATCCAAAATGACCACATTTCAAGTGCTCAACAACCACAGTGACTCATGGTCGCCATATTGGACAGTGGAGGTCTAGACACACACACACACACACACACACTCCACAGGGACAGGGACTATGTCTGATGTGTTCACCATCTTACCCACCCATCCCCCACCCTGCTACCTAGCACAGTGCCTAGCAAAGATGGCATTGGGGTTGGTCATGTTCGTGCTCAATACGCATGGTTTGAAGGGATGATTGAAAGCACTCACCATTTGCTCGCCATGCCATCTGCTGAAAGGTTAACATCCTCAGCTCTTCCACCACCTCCCGGTCTATGAGAAGGAGTCCAGCTTGAGCCCAAGTCCTCCCATACCCCTTCCCCAATTTCTCTGCATGCCCCATCCTCACCTTACTCACATTTAATCAGGGTAACAGCCAGACCAGTGCAGCCCATGAGCAGTGACACCACCACCAGCAGACACACGTACACCATCAGTCTCTCCTCCTGGTAACACCTAAGACCTCCGGACTTCTGACTGATCCAGGGCACTGGAGTGGCTGGGGGGAAGAGATGGGGACAGAGAGACTGATGCTGGTGCTTCAGATAGTGAGGAATGGACCCTTGAGCTTTCCTCCAAGAGCAGGGGGGGCAAATGACTATGGTCATGACTATATCACCAGGTGGGGTCAGCAAGAGAATATCAGGGAGAGAAAATGCTAAAGAAGCCCAGAGCATTTGTGGAATATACAATACGCCACACATTCTGTCACACCCTTATTATTTTACTGGCTCCTCCCCCTTATGACGTAGATATAAATAGTATTCCCATTTTGCAAATAAGTGAACTGAGGGCTTGGAGAGGTCATGCATAACTTGGACCCAGCTCTTCTCTTAACATTTAGGATGCACTCCAGCAGCCCCTGCCCAAGCTGCTCCCCGGTGGCCCAAGCTGTGGACCCTTGCATCTGGGACAGAGAACATTTCCCATAACTTATAGGCAAGCGGGAGGTAGGGCTTGAAGAGTACTTGGTGGATATCCTGGGTCCCTGGGGGTCTGGTTTAGATTCAGAAAGGAGGAGCTTCTGAAAGGAAATGTTTCTCTACCAGGGTCTCACGCCAGAGCTATAGGTCTCAAATACACTGGCCACCATGAGAAGGGAGATAGAGGTAAACCTAAAGGACTTACTGGCTATAGGCAGCTGGGATGGAGGATGTACAAGATCAGTGCCTGGGAGAAAGGCAAGAGAGGTTTATTCAGAAGTCACTGAAAGACTTCATCTTCCAAGATCAACAACCTCCCCCCAAGCCCTCTGATTTGTTCTTTGGTCAGAATTGGGGGACTGGAGGGAGGACTTCCAAGTGTCCGCTCTCAGGCTTCGTAATGGGTATTCCCACTGCTCACCCAGTTGAGGAGTTGTGCAGGTGACAGGGGTGAGGTTCAGGCCTGGAAGGGGTCAGAAAGACAACAGTCATGCAGAGCAGGGCTTCAGCCAAGTGAATAGGAAGGTCCCAGCTCTAGATGCTCACCTGTGTTCTTCAGGAGCTTGCAGGGAAGTGGGGGGTTCTCTGTTTTCTTTCCTGAGGAGGAAGGAATGGTTGCTCAGGCCCAGATCAGGATAAAGCCAGCACTGGGTCTCCTGTACCCCCAGCCCCAGCTCACCTGCCCTTGGAGGCCTTGGTGGAGCCGTCCAACCTGGCAAAGAGAAGCTCAGCATTACAACTGGTCCAAGGATGGGAATGAGGTGGAAAGGCAGTGATGGAAACAGGATTGACATGTACGCACTGTTATATTTCAAATAGATGACTGGGACTTCCCTGGTGGTGCAGTGGTTAAGAATCCACCTTCCAATGCAGGGGGCGCTGGTTTGATCCCTGGTTGGGGAACTAAGATCCCACATGCCGTGGGGCAACTAAGCCTGCGTACTGCAACTACTGAGCCCGCACCCTCTGGAGCCCATGCACCACAAATAGAGAGGCCACGCACTGCAACTACTGAACCCACGTTCTCTGGAACCTGCATGCCACAACTAGAGAGAGGCCTGTACGCTGCAATGAAGAGCCCGCACACCACAAGGAAGATCCCGCATGCCGCAACTAAGACCCAGTGCAGTCAAATAAATAAATAAATATTTTCAAATAAATAAATAAAAATAAAATAGATGACCAGCAAGGACCTATTGTAAAATTAATTAATTTTTTTTTTTTTAAAAAAAGAGGGACTTCCCTAGCGGTCCAGTGGTTAGGACTCCGCACTTCCACTGCTGGGGGCACAGGTTCAATCCCTGGGTAGGGAACTAAGATCCCGCATGCCGCATAGTGTGGCCAAAAAAAAGAAAAAAGAAACAGGATTGAGATTGCAATGGAGGGTTAGGGATGGGGTTGTGCATGAGAATGGAATTGGGCTTAGGGATAGGGACAGGATTAAGATACAGTGACCAACCATCCTGAATGACCCAGGACTTTCCTAATTTTAAAACAGGAAGTCCCACATTCCAAGAAATCTTTCATCTCTGCACAAACTGGGACAGTTGATCCCCCTAAGTTAAAGACACAAGTGAGTTTGGGTATGGGAATAGAGTCAAAGTTAAGGTTGGGATGAGGGTTTGGATTGAGATGATGGGGTTGAAGAAGGGTCAGGGATAGTGATGGACATGGGAGTAGGTTTGTGATTCAGGGTGTAGTTGGGGTGAAGAATGGGGCTGTAGCTGCATTGGGGAATGGGGGAGAAGTTGAGGTTGGGTTGTAGTTCTGTTGGGGCTTGGTGATAGTTTTGATTTGGACAGGAGATGGGTTGGAGATGGGGCTGCATTTGGAGATGGGGGTGGGACCTAAATTTGGGGAAGGGTTGGCCTTGAAGACAGCGATGGAGTGGGTCTTCGGGTTGGGCTTGGGGACCATGCTGGGACCAAGACGGATTTGGAGACGGACAGTCAAAAAGCAGAGCCCAGGGGCTTCCCCTGGTGGGAGTTTACTCAGGGAAACCTCAAAGCCTCCACTGTTATTTTTCCGTTTGGCCCTGCCACGCAGCTTGCGAGATCTCAGTTCCCCAACCAGGGGTGAAACCCAAGCCATGGCAGTAAAAGCACCCAGTCCCAACCACTGGACCCAAAGCCTCCACTTTTATATACACTTATTGGACTCTTGTTGAGTCCCTGGCCAGGCATGGCCCACCCAAGTCTAAAGGCAAATTTGGGCCCTGGGTGTGAATGCGAAGAGGTTGGAGAGACAACAGTCCACTTACAGCTTCTGAAATACTGGCTTTCATGTCTCGGGGTCTTTGCATCCACCTGTTCTTTTCTGGGCTTCTCTTCTTAACAAACTCCTGTTCATCCCTCAAGTCTCACTCCAATGTCCCCTCATCTGACCCCGAATCCTCCCACTAGTGCAGGCAGACCCCTCAATTACCCTCAGGATTTCCCCAATTTCATAATCCCTCCCCTCTCAGACCTGCTCACCCAAGACTATGCCCAAAACTGCCTCCCCCCATCAGACTGAGAGACCCTCAGGGTGGACGCATGGATACTCCCACCATCATGGTGCCCAGTATGGGCAGGCTGACCATGTATGTCTGCAGTGCCCAGCTAGTTCCCCCTGGGGAGTCTGTTCCCCAACCTCATCCCTCAAATCACACATCTCTTCACCTGGCCTCTGAGAGGTCCTCTTACCTGGCTTGGGAGGAAGGTCCTTGTACGGTGGTGCCGTGTTCTCATAATCATCATCATCCTCCTCTTCTCTGGGCCCTTCCAGAGGAAAGGCAAGTGAGAGCCCAGCCCATTCCCTCCTCTGTCCCTCACACCCTGGTCTCTGGCCCCAAGGTGGGAATACTGAAACCTGGGTCCTGACCACCCCTGGTCTCCAGCCCATGCCTGACCAGGGCCATACCTGGCAGGTCCCTGCACCCAGAGTTAGTATACAGGGTGCACATGACTGCAGCTAACACAGGAACCTGAGAAGAAGCAGGCAGAGCTCGACAGCTTCTTCTCCTTGTGTCCTCAACTCAGGTGACTAGGGTTTTTCTCAGTTCCTTTTTTCTTTAAAAGTCAAGAACATGCAAATCTATCTTGAGGGGAACACCACAGACCGCACACACACACACACACACACACTTATTCTTCTCCCCAGTTTGGATTCATGCATAGAAATAACAATGACAACAGCCCCTGCACTTGAGTTCCTACACGGCACCAAGCCCTGGGTGAAAAATAGATAAGCTCCTTCCTTCATGAAACGTCAATTGAGACAGGAGAGACAATAAACCTATAAAGAAATATAGAAATAAGCAATATGGTTTGGTTTTTAATTTTATTTCCAATAGTAACTAAGTATTATCTTAAAATAAAATAAAACAGGGTAAAGGGATAGGATGGGGGCTAATGTAGAGAGGTGGTCAGGGGAGGCCTCCCAGAGGGGTTGACATTTACAACAAGACATTGAAGTAATCGGTGCTAAGTACTCCCACATTCCCACAGTGAAGTTTTAGGCTCACTGTGGCTACATAACAAATTACCCCAAAACTTCATGACTTAAAAAAACAGTAGGGGGGGGCTTCCCTGGTGGCACAGTGGTTAAGACTCCACGCTCCCAATGCAGGGGGCCCGGGTTCGATCCCCGGTCAGGGAACTAGATCCCACATGCATGCCACAACTAAGAGTTCGCATGCCGCGACTAAGGAGCCTGCCTGCCGCAACCAAATAAATGAATAAATACATACATATTTTTAAAAAAAAAAAAAAAACAGTAGGGGGCTTCCCTGGTGGCTCAGTGGTTGAAAGTCCGCCTGCCGATGCAGGGGACATGGGTTCGTGCCCCGGTCCGGGAAGATCCCACATGCTGTGGAGCGGCTGGGCCCGTGAGCCATGGCCACCGAGCCTGCGCGTCCGGAGCCTGTGCTCCACAACGGGAGAGGCCACAATAGTGAGAGGCCCGCGTACCGCCAAAAAAAAAAAAAAAAAAAAAAAACAGTAGGCATGTATTATCTCACAGTCTCTGAGGCTCAGGGATTCAAGAGCAGCTGTGTGGTTCTGGCTCGGGATCTTTCATAAGGTTTCAGTCAAGATGTTGCCCAGGGTTGCGGTCATCAGAAAGCTAGGCTGGGGCTAGAGGATCTCCTCCACGATGGTACACTCCCATGGCTGTTGGCAGGAGGCCTCAGTTCCTCGCCATGTGAGCCTCTCCCAAGGGCTGATTGAGTATCCTCACAACATGGCATAGGCCAAAATGGAAGCCACAAAGCCTTGTATGATCTAGCCTCACAAATCACAAACTATGATCTCTACTATATTTATCACATGGACCAGCTTTGAGTCACTGTGGGAGGAAACCACACGAGGACATAAATACCAACAGGTAGGCATCATCTGGAGGCCATCTTGAAGGCTGCCTACCACAGTCATATGCACAGAACTTGCAAAGGAGTGTTTTTCATCCTGAACTTGACATCGACTGGAGGGTATTTAAAAAGTGAAAGTTAAAGAGAGAGAGAGAGGGAGGTCTGTCTACCCTATGGGGAAACCAAGGGATGAGGTTTTGATTCACACCCAAAACAGCATGAAGTGAAATGACAGACATAGGGGAAAGGGCTGCAATAGGAGTGGCTGCGTCTTTTGGCACATCAAGGATGTGGGAGTTTCCTGTGAGCCTCGTGAAAGAGGTGGAATAACCAGACTGAGGCCCAAGAAAGCAGCCTGCCTATGTTTCTCAAAACGACCACCATCAGCCTTTGGGGCCAACAGCTCTAGAATCATCCATGACGCCTCCCTTCTCTCTCATTCCACGGCTGTGGCACATTACGTTTTCAAAAGATGGCTGCAACAATAGCTCATGTCCTACATGTTCTGATGCGAGGTGACCATGCCACTCCATCAAGAAGTAGAGTCTAATTATCCTCCCTTTAAATCTGGGCTTGCCTTAGTGACTCTCTTATAACCAACAAAATGTGGCACAAGGGACAGCTGCCACGCAGCTTCCACCTGGCTCTGTCAGAACATGTGCTCCCAGCTGACATTTTGTGAGGAAGCCCAAGCCACGTGGAGGTGCTTGGCTCAACAATCCCAGTTGAGGCCAGATTTCAAGTCATCCCAGCCCAGGTGCCAGACATATACGTGAAGGCACCTCCCAATGATTCCAGCCCCCAGGAGAGTTAGAGTCACATCCAGCCCTTTGGGTCTTCCCATCCAAGGCCCCAGACGTCATAGAGCAGAAACAAGCTGTCCCTACCATGCTCTGTCCCACAGAATCCATGAGCAGATGAAGTGATTATTTTATGCCACCACATTTGGGGTGGTTTCTTGACACCCTAGATAACTGGAAATGTGACCCATCTGTTAGTAATTCTGGTTGGCTCCACCTTCACAGTATATCCAGCATCTGAGTCCTTTTCACCTCCTGGTCTTAGCCATCATCCTCTTTCACCTGGATTGCAGTAATAGCCTCCACCTAGGTCTACCCACTTCTGCCCTTGCCCCCTTTATGGGGGCAAACTCATAGAAGCAGGGAGATGGTTGCCCATGGCTGGAGGGAGGGAAAAAATGGGTAGATGTTGGTCAATGGGTACAAAGTTTCAGTTGTGCAAGATGAATATGTTCTAGAAAACTACAATGTGACTATAGTTGACATTGTATTGTGTACTGGAAACCTGCTAAGAGGGTAGATCTTGGGTGTTCTTAACACAAAAAAAGAATAAATAAAAGGAAAACGTTAACTTTGAAGTGATGGGTACGTTGACTGGCTTGGTTGTGGTGAATATTTCACAATATACATGTATATTGGGTTATCAGGTTGTACACCTTAAATACATACAATTTTGACTGTCAAGAATATCTCAGAAGGACTTCCCTGGTGGTGCAGTGGTTAAGAATCCTCCTGCCAAGGCAGGGGACACAGGTTCGAGCCCTGGTCCGGGAAGATCCCACATGCCGCGGAGCAAATAAGCCCGTGTGCCACAACTACTGAGCCTGTGCTCTAGAGCCCACAAGCCACAACTACCGAGCCCGCGTGCCACAACTACTGAAGCCCACGCACCTAGAGCCCGTGATCCGCAACAAGAGAAGCCACTGCAATGAGAAGCCCGCGCACCGCAATGGAGAGTAGCCCCCCACTCGCCGCAACTAGAGAGAAAAGCCCGTGCGCAGCAACAAAGACCCAACGCGGCCAAATTAATTAATTAATTTAATTTGAAAAAAACAATACCTCAGTAAAGCTGGAAGAAAAACAACCATAACTGTTTTTATTTAAACTTTTGATAATTTCTTTACCACAATTTTCTTTCACTTTTTTTTTAAACATTGCATTAATATATAATTTTTCTTGGGAAAAAAATAGAGTCTGAAATCAAGGTGTGGGCAGGGCCATGCTCCCTCCAAAGGCACTAGGGGAGGATCCTTTTTGCCTCTCCAGCTTCTAGGGTTTCCTGGCACTCTTTGGCTTGTGGCCACATCATTCCAATCTCCGCCTCCGTCTTCACATGCCTTTTTCTCTGTGCATCTCTGTGTCTCAACTCTAGATGCTATGCTGGTGGTTTTGAAGATGCAGGAAGGGGCCATGAGCCAAGGAAGGCAGCTCTAGAATCTGGAAAAGGCTAGAAAACAGATTCTCCCATTCTCGAAGCCTCTGAGGGAGAGTGGTCCTGCTGATAACTTGGTTTCAGCCACATGAAACAACTTTGAACTTCTGACCTCCAGAACTATAAAAGAATTCATTTCCGTTGTTTTAAACCACTAAATTTGTGGTAATTTTTTACAGCAAGCATAGCATATTACATACCCCAAAGGGCAAGACCCCAATTACTCTTTTGAGGGGTTTTCCATTAAAGTAAAAGGAAATGCAACTCAGATTGGCTTAAACAACAAGGAAATCCCGTCAGGCCCGTCCATGTACAAGTTAGAAAATTGGGCGGGGTCGCTGTAACGGAGATTCAGAACAAGAGTGGCTTAAATGAGATGGAATTTATTTCTCACCTCACAGTCTCAATATAAGCAATCCACAGTCTCCGCCAGCGGAAACTCTTCCCCAGCACATGCGGAGGGGGGTGGCCCCAGCCCTACTTGAGGTGGGAGGGCAGCAGCAGACCAGCCTCCCTCTCCAGGAAAAGCTCACCCCAGGGGCTGGGCTTCCCCCCGCCCCGTTCCCATGATGTAACATCCTGAACCTCTCCCACCTGCATGAGGTGTGGGTGTGCTGTTCCCATTCTACAGATGGGGAAATGGAGACTTGTTTGAGAAGGAAGAGTCTGTCTGCCCAGCAAATACCCACTGAGTATACACAACAAGTATCAGATTCCAGATGGATATGGGGGGGTCAGGGTGGACGGATAAGGAAGGGATGGGGGATACACCAACCAAGAGGACTGATAGCATCTCTGGCCATCAAGGGCATCCTTTAAGGTGGGTGGGCCTGGGCAAGGTAAGTGTGGTGAAGGTTGGATGGTCTCACTATGTGAGGGTGACGGCCACATGGCCAAGGCCATGTCTCGAGACTTGGCACACAGTAGGTGTGCAGGAACTGGTAGTGAAATCCAGTCCTGTCAACTGGGTATAATAACATAAAGCCATGGGCCCAGGCTGACCCGGCTCTGCCGCATTCTTGCTACGTGACCTCAGGGAAGTAGAACAATATCTCTGAGCAGAGGTCTCCTGATATGTCCAATGGAGATTGGGGATTCAGTTGTTCATTCATCTATTCAACAGATATGTACTGACCACCTACTATGTGTTAGGCTCTGTTCTAGGTACTAGGGAGACATCGGTGAATAACAACAAAAATCCCTACCCTTGGGCTTAGAAACAGGGAGAGATATAATGAATAAAATAAACAAATACCTTATATAGAGAACAAACTAGTGGTTACCAGTGGGGAGAGGGAAAGAGGGGAGGGGCAAAATAGGGGTAGAGGATTAAGAGATACAAACTACTATGAATAAAATAAATAAGAAACAGGATATATTGTACAGCACAGGGAAATTAGCAATTATTTTGTAATAACTTTAAATGGAGTATAATCTATAAAAATATTGAATCACTATGTTGTACACTTGAAACTAATATAATATTGTAAATCAACTATACTTCAATAAAAAAACAGACCTTAGAAATGTTGTTAGATAGGCATAAGCAGAAAAAAGAAGAAAAATAAAGCAGACAAGAGGAATCAGGTGTGCATGGGGCGGGACTGTTGCAATAGTAAGGAAGATCACAGAATGGAAATGATACAAAGCATGGTCTTGGACCAGAACCAAAGTATACTAGAAATCACAGAATGATATCTGGAAAATCCATACGTATTTGGAAATTAAATCATGGGTCAGACAGGAAGTCAAAACTAAAAATAGTTTTGACTGAATGAAAGTGAAAACGTACCCTATCAAAATATGTGGGGTGCAGCTAAAGCAGTGCTAAGAAGGAATTGTAGGGCATTAAACACTTATGTTTAAGAAGGTGATGGGGGAGTTCCCTGGCGGTCCAGTGGTTAGGACTCAGCACTCTCACTGCTGTGGCTCTGGTGGGGGAACTAAGATCCCACAAGCCGCAAAGCACTAGGCGTGGCCAAAAATAAATAAATAAATAAGGTGATTGGGTCTATTTGAAAGTTGCAAATAGAGTTTTTTTCTTTCTTTTTCAAGTAACAGTTTTGGGAACATCTTTCTTATCTGTGTTTCTCGGCACTCCTCTACATGCATTACAGAACTGTCTGCACATCCATTCACTAAAGTAATACTGTTCACAACTGGATGATCAAGGAACACTCAAAAAAAAAACGTTTTTATACATGAGCTGTTAAATACACCACTACATGCAATAAAAAATGGTCAGCACGTTATTTACTGATGTAAGACTCATCTAATCTTGCTGAGCAATTAGCACTCTTAGAACCATCTTGTGTGTCTACAAACACTTCCTTATATGCATTACAGAACATATACCTGATCCATGCCCTGAAATAACACTGCTTTCACAGAGTATCTCTTGAAAGTTCTCATTACAAGAAAAAAAAAAAAAAGGGTAACGGTGCCGTAATGGATGGATGTTAATAAGACTTAATTTTAATTTAATAAGACCATTTCACAATATATACAAATATTGCATCATGTTGTACACCTGAAACTAATATAATGTTATATGTGAATTATATATCAATTTTAAAAGAAGGAGGGGGGAGGAAGGGGGGGAGGAGAAGGAGGTGATCAGGAAAGACCTGACAGTTGAAATCAACTGAAGAAGGTGGGGTAAAGCCCTGTACCTATCTGGAAGAAAAGCATTCTAGTCTGTGCAAAGGCCCTGAGGACAGCAAGCTCCTGGTGTCTTCGAGAAACAGGGAGTCTGAGATCCAATGTCCCCTTCTCAGTGAAACTTTCTAAAACTGAAGTTCCAAGCCCACCCTTCTCCATACACTCCATTCATTACGTTTGTCCTTAACAGTTATCACCATCTTATCACACACATTGTGTCCAATAGGATGTTTGTTGAATGAATGAGTGACGGTCCTGCCCACCAAACCCTAAGGCCAGGCCACTCCAGGCTCGCTGGTCCTCCACCACCAGCCAGCAGCCCGACACGCAGGCAGCAGAATCCCGGGGCAGCTCCTGGATTACAGGCGCGCCTCTGGTCACTACCACGGACCGAGGCCAGGTCTTCCCCAGGGACTGTCTAGGCCAAGCTAATTTATTTTTCCTCCTCTCCGGAACTAAAGTACCCAGAGCTTCCGACCTCCCATGCAGCGGACCGAGGCGAGGCGCAAACTCCGCCCAGAATGTTCTTCTCCATCCCCGGCCCCACCTGGGGCCTCCGAGGCTGTTCCGCCCACAAAATGCTAATGCAGCCCCTGCCCGGGGCAGAGCAGAAGCCTCTGCGCAGATGGCAGTGGCCCGGGAAAGAGGAAGGAGGGGCGGGGAAGCTGTGGGCAGTGATGCAGGGCACCTGGGGATGCGGGCGGGGAACACAGTAAGGTCTCATCAGATGGTTGGTAGAAGAAGAAAAACAGGAAGACTGTGGGGCACGGGTGACTGAGGCCCGGCCCCTCCCTCACCCCTGAATACCACCCTCACTCTAATATTATCCCCCCTCAGATCTCCAACTCTGAGTATGGACAGACCAAGCTGAAGCATCTGCGTCCAGGGACCTCAGGACAGATGTAGGTCCACATCCCCACCCACCCAGAGTCATCCCTGGCTTGGACCTCTTCATCCTCTAGTGAAACGACTGGTCGTGGGAGTCCCCTCTGGTGGGCCTTCTAGTTAGAGAGCGCCACCCAGATGAAAGTGATAATAGCGCATGCGCGTACTGGATACCTCCTAGGTGCCCGGCAGGAAGCGCTTTTCAGGCAACCATCAACTGGTTGACCAACTGGTTCTTCCAAACCACCCTGTTCATTTATTCATTTGTTGATTTTTGACAAGTATTTACTAAAACCCCGCTGTGTGCCAGTACCCTTCTAGGTGCAGAAATACAGCGGTGAACAAGACAGGTAAAATTCCCTGCTCTGTAGAGCTGACCTTCAAGAGGAGAGACCAACAGTTAACAAGTTAAATACTAAGTCAAATATATAGATCTCAGGTTAGAGGGCGGTAAGTGCTAATAAGGAAAATAAAACCATGAAGGGGGTGGGAGCTGTTTAGTAGGGACCCATTTTACAGATGAGTAAACTGCATCTCTGAAAGGGAAGTCACTTCCCAAGATCACGCAGGGAAAGTGAGCTGGCACCGTGATTTGCCACTCTGGGTCTCCTCCCAGCTCTGGCCTCTAGGTGAGCAGCTGACACACAGAAAAAGAGAGGCAGAGGGGAGACACACAGAACAGGGTAGGGCTGCCTGGTATAGCCGTGCAGGTTGGGCACTGCACAACTCCAGGAGTGCCATTCACAAAGACAAGAACGTGCATGTTGTCCCCTGGAGTCAGGAAGTGCGCAAGGATCACAAATCTATACCACGTTCTGGGGACAGAACTTCCTGGAAAGGAAGTCTCAATCACCATCGGTCTATCCTCCATGGCTTGCGTTACTGAACCAGGTGTGTTTGCCAGATGCCCAGCAAGCCAAACCTGAGACACCAATTTTGCAGAAGAGAAAGGGTTCACTCACAAGGCAGCCAAGCAAGATGGGAGAACATATCTCAACTCCACCTCCCTGAAGGTGAGGGGCTCGGGATATTTATGGAATAAAGCTGAGGCTTGGGGAGCATGGGGAAAGGTGATTAGAGGTCTTTTCTTTTAAGTGAGGTAATCATCATTCTACTCAGGCCAACGTAAGCCACATGCTTCTCCACGGGATGCAAGTCCAGAAAATGGCAAGGTTAGCCTGCTCTGAGGGTGGAGTTTTGAGTCCTCTGACGTCAAAAGGACACTGATTGGACACTTGTGCAGACCCAGTTGGAGGGTGGGTGGTCCCAACCAGTCTTAACTGGCTTGAGCTCAGACTGGACACAGCTGACTCCAAGTTCCTGAAAAACAACCCTGGTAGACATCTTATTGTTTAGGCTATGTGACACTTGGAGGACATGCAAGTTTTTATAAAAACAATGAAAGCAAGCTTGATCCGTGAAGGGACGTTACCGTTCACTACTTATTAAGCAAGTTACAGTTTAATGGATCTAACTGATGACTTTCTGTTTCACTTGCCTTTTTGAGTTACCAATATATCATGGCTACGTCCCTGTGTCAGCACATGAAAATCTAGCTCAGTAGTTCTCCCAAGGTTGGTCCCCAGACCAGCAATATCTCTGTCACCTGGGAACTTGTTAGAAATGCAGATTCTGGGGCTCCAGACCTCCTGAGTCAAATGCTTTCAGGCTGGGTGTGGCTTTTGCTCCACATAAATGGGGAGCCACGGGAGGGTTTCAGCAGAGGAAGGACATGATCCAATTTCTGTTTTGACAGGTGCAACCCGAGGGTGAGAGATTAAGGAAGGTGGGGGCCAGGAGAAGCCTACTGCAGTTGTACTGGAGATATGGCCATGACCTGGATGGGGCTGGTGGCCATTGGAGGGGGTAGGAATGCGTTGTGTTCTTTACCGGTTTCTACAGTACAACCAAAGAAATTTGCCACTGATTTGGATGGCTGGAGTGAGAGGACTAGAGTTGAGTATGACCAAAAGGTTTGGGGCCTGACACCTGGGAAAAATGGAGCAGACGTTGCCCAAGACAGGAAGACAGAGGGAGGAACAGATTTAGGAGAGAGCAGAGAGAAATCAGGAGTGTCGTTTGAGGGTCTGTTATAGACTGTTTGTATCTCCCCACCACCACCACCAAAAAAAAAAAAAAAAAAAATTCGTATGTTGAAATCTAATCCCCAATGTGATAGTATTAGGAGGTGAGGCCTTTGGGAAGTGATTAAGTCATGGGGGTGGAGCCTCACAAATGGGATTAGTGCCCTTAGAAGAAGAGACATGGGAGCAAGCTCACCCCCTTTCCACCATGTGAGGACACAATGAGAAGCTGGCTGTCTGCAACCCAGAAGAGGACCCTTGCTGGAACCCAACCATGTTGGCACCCTGATCTTGGATTTCCCACCTCCAGAACTGTGAGAAATAAATTTCTATTGTTTATAAGCCTTTATTATAGCAGCTCAAACAGAATAAGCATGTGAAGGTGCCCAGTCGGTGGCTGGATATATTCATGTGTCGGCATTTCAGGGGAGAAGACATATCTAGAGACAGATTTGGGGGTTATCCATCTATAAGGTGGTATATTCATTTCCTAAGGCTGCTCGACAAATGACCACAAACTGGGTGGCTTAACGCAACAGAAATTTGTTCTCTCACAGTTCTGGAGGCCCGAAGTCTGAAATCATGTTGTCGGCAGAGCTGTGCTCCCTCCAAAGGCTCTAGGGGAGATTCTGCTCCTTGCCTCCTTCAGCCTCTGGTGGCTCCAGCTGTTCCTTGGCTTGTGGCCGCATCACTCCAATTTCTGCCTCTGTCTTCACACGACCTTCTCTCTTTCTCTGTCTCCTCTTGTGTTGATGTCAAATCTCCCTCCATCTTTCTCTTATAAGAACACTTATTGCATTGGAGGCCTACTTGGCCTACGATCTCATCTCAATGCCCTTCATTACATTTGCAAAGGCACGTTTTCCAAATAAGGTCACATTCACAGGTTCCCAGGATTAGGGTATGGACATACCTTTTTAAGGGGGCAGCACTCTTTAACCCACTACAGATTGTATTTAAAGCCCTTCGTAGGACGCGTGTGAGTGGAGAGAGATACCCTCCACCCCCACTCTTTTCTTCTTGTTCACCTCTGTGTCCTCAAGTTCTGACACAGCCATTCATAATAGAGGGATGTAGTAGTAACAATAAGTAACACTTATCTAATGCTATGTGCTAAGCACTGCTATAAGTACTTCATATAATTAACACATTTAATGCTTAAAACATTAAAATTGAGATCTCGATTTTACAAAGAGCTAAAGGCACTCACCCAGACCAAACAAATAGGGTTCTAATCCAGGACATCTGTTCTCTCAAACAGCAGGAAACCCCCTTGGCCCAAGTAGAGGAATCTGGCTTGTTTTAGAGAATCTCACATATTACAAACACAAAATAAATTTACTGAAGAACACCAGATGCTGCTGTCACCTGATATCCTGTGTTTGGAGCTGGCATAGAACAACCGTAACTCTAAACATGACATCTCTCGGTATCAATGCCACTCAGGCCTCCAGGGAGCACTTCCCCGCCACTCTGGCTGATGCCCTCCTGTGTCTGAGTGTGATTCTGGTTGTGCCGCTGCCAGTGCTGGAAACAGATGCTGCTTTGGGGTGTGTAGGGGACTTGAGCACCAGACAAGTTTAGGTAGGAGAAAAGACAAATTATCTTGTGTATTTGTTTCCTAGGGCTGCCATAACAAGGTACCACAAACTAGGTGGCTTAGAACAAGAAAAATTTATAGTCTCACGGTTCTGGAGGCTGCAAGTCCAAAATAAGGTGTGAGCAGGGCCATGCTTACTCCCAAGTCTCTGGGGGAGGATCCTTCCTGGCCTGGGATCCTTGGTGTTCATATGCTTGTAGATGCATCACTCCAGTCTCTGCCTCCAGCATCATGTGATGCTCTGTGTGCATGTCTGTGTCCAAATTTCCCTCTTATAAGGACATCAGTCATTGGATTAGGACCCACCCGAGTCCATCATGACCTAATCTTAACTTGATTACATCTGCAAAGACCCTACTTTCAAATAAGATCACATTCACAGGTTCCCAGGGGTTAGGATTTCAACTTATTTGGGGGAGGGGAGGTGGACACAATTCAACCCACAACACCTTGTCAAATGAAATCTAATCATGCAGCATCCAAGTATCATTTCCCAGCACGGCCAAGCACCCAGTGAAAGGCTTCTCTTTTGTGTTCCAATGTGCAGGATTCCAGAGAGAGTAACAAATTAACACAACATTTGTTACAGCTGCACATTGGGTCAAGAAGTATTTGGCAGTATTACCAATGTATTATACTTTTAAATATACATGTGTAGAAGCTCTAATGTAACAGGGGTGAAATGTAATACTCATTCTTTACAGGGGCAACTACAGGGATACTACAATCACAGCTCATTTTATTTTTACAAAGTACTAAATTGGATTTATTTAAAATCTCAGCTTATAAATAGTTTATAAATAACTTTTATTTGCTTATTTAAATTAAACTTAATTAAAATGCTTATTTTAAATAATTTTATTTAAACTTTTGATATTTGCTAATTATGTCAGCTCTGTGCAGGGTTTTTTATGACAAATTCGAAAGTTTTAGAATAAAGACTTTTTTGAAATACGACATAAGAATAATTTTCATTTGTGCTCTAGCTTCAGGAGACCAGAGGCGCCCAGGGAGGGTGGGAGGAAGCCCCAGGCTCACATCGTCCACCCTCTCCTGCCCAGATGGATTTCCAGAAGCAGGGAGGCCCCCTCTGGCGATCACCAGAGTAGGAGGCGCGCACCTTACTATCTCAGCCCAACCGCAAGGTGGCGCCAGAGATACCTGAAGTCCTCCGGAGTCGTTCATCTCTATGATCCCCGCTGCGGCCTGAGCAACCCGGAAGCCGTCGCTGGCCAAGGAGTGCTTCCGGGTAGGAGCTGGGTGACCCTGTCTGCTGCAGGAACCTGCGGCGACAGCAACCATGGGGGCGCACCTAGGTCGGCGTTACCTGGGCGATGCATCGGTGGAGCCCGACCCCCTGCGGATGCCCACCTTCCCGCCAGACTACGGCTTCCCCGCGCGCAAAGAACGCGGTGAGTCCCAGTGCGCAGGCGCGGCCGGCGGGAGTTTGGGGTGGGCGCCGGAACCCCTGAACCCCGGGGTCGGCTGGGCTCGAGCGTCATGCACTGTGTCTGGGTTCAGCCCTGACCTCGGCCCGGAGGAGTCCAGGGGGCGCGCGTGACCCTGCCTGAGTGTGGAGGCATTCCAGGCAGAAGGCACTGTTTGAACAAAAAGCCCGGGGGCAAAAGAGAGTGGCGACACAGGACCTAATGAGGAGGTAGTCCTGGAGTGAGTGGGGAACTATGGGAGGGTTTATCGCGGAAGGGATGTGCTTATTGCACCTCTGTCCAGATGTCGCTATTTTTAGGTATGCTAGAGAAAACACGAGGGGGGCTCACGCCGCACATACTGTTCTGCACGTTGCTTTTTTTATTCGTTAATATCACAAGCATATCGAGCGCCAGTCCTGGACCAAGTCCCGAGTTGGGCACCGAGGATGCAGCAGGCACTGACTAAGGGGGAACTCACAGCCCTGTAGGGAAGACAAAGGAACCTGGCGGATCTTGATGATGGCCCCTAGGAGTATCAAGGCGGGCTTTCAGGAGACTATGACTGGAAGCGAGACCTGCGGGAGATGCGGAGGAGTTGGCCACACTGAGACCAAGGAGAGGGGAGAGCTAGTGCTTCAAAGCAGAGGAGGGACACGATCAGATTTGCTTTATCAAAAGGTCACGTTGGCTGCCAGGTGGGCGACGACTTGGAGACAGGGAGACCCCTAAGGGAATGGGGTGGTGCAGAGAGGTGTGGATTTAGGAGAATGTTGGGAGGTACGGTCCTATGGTGTCTCGAGTCCTTGTAGTTCCTTTAGCCCTACTGGAACCTGCAGTCCATCAGTACCCCCACCTCCTTATCATGTCAGTCCTGCCCACTGACCCTCACACCCTGCTTTCCCATTAATGTTTTGCAAACACCCAGAGCCGCCCCACCCCATCCCCTCCTCTGTCTTGCTTAACCAGAACCCTGGTTAAAGCCAGCTCTCCTCCGTGGCTCCTGTCCCTGTGCAGCTGAACATCGTGGGAGAAAAACACCCATCCTCCCTGACTGGTCTCCCAATTGCTCCCCCAGTTGACTCTTCATGCTGCTGTTTTCCTGTCACATTCCCTGGCCCTTCGCTCTCTCGGGCTTCTTCCTAGACCATGGTCTCACGCCTTCTCTCTCAGACCCCAGCACCTCCTTTCAGCTAGTCACTTTGTATCCTCTTAAGAAAATAGAAGCAGCCAAAAGAGCTCTTGTGGGCTCCCTTCATCCCTGCTTCCTACACACCCTGGACTCCACCTTCTCTCCTGTTAGCCCAGATGATCTGCCCCGGCTTTAGCTAAGCCTCTGCTCCAGGTGAGCCCTCTGATGCCCTCCATCCCATCCTCTCACCTACCCAAGGACTGCTCCAACCACTCTCCCTCTCTTGCAAGGTTGGTTTTCCCATCAACATGCAAATACACTGTTATTTCTGCTGTTGTAATATCCTCTCCTGGGGCTTCCATAGCTACTTAGCCCGCGCGCCTAGAGCCTGTGCTCCACAACAAGAGAAGCCCGCACACCGCGACGAAGCCCGCGTGCAGCAACGAAGACCTGACACAGCCAATAAATAAATAAATAAAATAAATTTAAAAAAAATTTTTTTTTTTTGCTGTGTCGGGTCTTCGTTTCTGTGCGAGGGCTTTCTCTAGTTTTGGCAAGCGGGGGCCACTCTTCATCGCGGGCCTCTCACTATCGTGGCCTCTCTTGTTGTGGAGCACAGGCTCCAGACGTGCAGGCTCAGTAGTTGTGGCCCAGATTCTCAGGTCTAACTCCACTATGGCAGCAGCAGGCACGGCTGGTCGCTGCCACCTCCTGGGAGCCCCTCTTCACGTGGTTCCAAGACCCCACAGCTCCCGCCCACCTCCCTGCCTTGTAAATGCCAAGGCGCCCCACTGCGTGGGTCTCTCCTGTCTCCACCCACTCCCACCACTCCCTGGGGGTCTTTGCTAGTCCTCTGGTTTCAAATGGCTGCTGTGCACCAGGGCTGGAGTTTTTATCTCCAGCTGGGCCTTGACCCTGAACCCCAGACTCATGGACCTCACTGCCTGCTTGGCATCTCCACTCCACATTTAACGGGCATCTTGCACTCAGCAGGCCTGAAACAGAGCTCCTGACCTCCCCTACCAACCCTGTGCCTCCCTCCAGCGCTGACCACCACATGCTCAGGCCGAAACCCCTGAGGCATCCCGCCTGTCCTCCCATTTCAGGGCCTTTGCACCTGCTGTTCCGCTCTTGGGGATGCCTTACCCGGGTGTCTATGTGACCCACTCCCTCACCTTCGTATGCCACCTTTTGACGGACCCCTCCATCTAAAGTTGTGACCCACCTCCCCACACTGCCTCTCCCTCTCCTTTATTTTCCTCCCTAATACTTAGCATTGTCAGGCATCCTACAACATCTAGCTCTACCTGTTTGTTCTGTGTCTCCCTCCAAGAGCAGGGAGGGATCCTTGCCTGGCATGTTCCCTTGTATATCCCCAGCACCCAGCACACAGTAGGTACTCCATAAATCCTGGCTACTGACTCATCATGCTGGAGCATCAGGTGTGAAGTGCCACCTTGACATGGAAACTATCAGGGGCTGCAGGTGGACACAAGGCCTGGGACTCAACGATATACGGGGTGGAGACGGAAGCCATGAATTAGAATGAGTGGACGGCTCTTAGCAAGAACCACCAGAAGCCAAGGCTTAATATTTGGGCAGCTTAATGTTTGGACAGCCATAGAGATGGGAGGAAACCTGGGGAGGGTGTGGCAGAGAGGGGGGCCACCGGAAGAGAATGTTCGAGAAAGGAGGAGCATCTAGGACCAAGAAAGATGGGGTAAGATGGGGGGGCAGGGGTTCCCTTGAGGATGCAGGAAGGCTAGGTCCTGTGTGCCCCGTGCTAGGTGGGGACAGAGCTCAGGATCACCAGCACAGCGGGCACGGGCTGGGGTGTGTGCCCACGATTACTGACGGCCTCCAGATGGGCCCCAGTTGAAGTGAAGGTTGATTTCATCCCCGTGGGGTTTACCAGGTGGGTGGGGCAGCAGGACGAGGATTATTAGTTCAGCTTTCTATGAGGCGGGCAGAAGCTGTGCCTCCACTGAGAGGACAGAGCTGGGATCCAGGTCCCCCAGGCAGACACACAGACGCACACACACCTCTGCAGGGTGGGGCTGTCTGGGGAGTGACCCCAGGGGGAGGGGAGGCAAGAATCTAGCGTGGATTTCGAGGTGCTCGGTAATGGCGGGAGAGGGACCCTGCCCATCTGGGCCTCAGTGTTGGGGGTTGCTTTCATGCAAATTAGAAAGCTATTCCTGGCCCTGGCTGAGCCCCACCCGTCCCCCCCGCAGAGATGGTGGCCACTCAGCAGGAGATGAATGACGCACAGCTGGTGCTCCAGCAGCGGGACTACTGCGCCCACTACCTCATCCGGTTCCTCAAGTGCAAGCGTGACAGCTTCCCCAACCTCCTGGCCTGCAAGCACGAGCAGCACGACTGGGACTACTGCGAGCACCTCGAGTGAGCCCCACGCCCGCCCCGAGCCCTCACCCGGCCAGGCCCCACCTCAGTAGAAAGGGGAATCCCAAAGGGGCTGTGGGGTGGGGCGGGCTGCTTTGAGGTGCCTACAGGAGTGGCCACGCCTAGTTCAGGTGGGAGGCCCAGCTCTTGCTCTGGGCTCACTGGTGTCCACCCCAGGGGAGGGGGCAGACCCCAGAGTTACATCACAGGCACGCAGGTCTTCCCTACTTGCGACCCCCTCAGAGTCCCATCAGCTCCCCAGGCTACCCCTCCCTCCTTGTACTCTGCCTGCAGCTACGTGAAGCGCATGAAGGAGTTTGAGCGGGAGCGGCGGCTGCTCCAGCGGAAGAAGAGGCGGGAGCAGAGGGAGGCCAGAGGCCAGGGGTCCGGTGACGTGGGCCCCGAGGTGGCCCTGTAGCGGCCCCGCCTACCACCCTGTAGACCAGTCAAAAAAATAAAAGCCTCCAGGGCCCTCAGCCCAAGCTCCGCCTCTTTCTTTGGCGTGCTGATCCCCGAACCGACCCCCAAAAGAAACACCGCTGAGTCTGAGTCCAGCTGGGCAGGCAGGTTTTATTCCAGACGCTGGAGAGCAGTGGTTCCCACTCCTCGCCCAGAATGACACTGGGGCGGGGGGACACGAGCCTGGCTGGCTGAGCCTGGGTGAGGGGATGCCATTCAGAGCAGGAAGGGGATGATGGGCATGCGCAGGGGCGGGTAGTCTCGGAACTCCTTCAGGTAGCTGCGGTGCTTGCCCTTGGCCCAGATGGTCATCTGGGTGAAGCCCACCAGGGAGAAGAGGGCCACTGTGGGGTGGAGCAGGGGAGTCAGGGAGGGAGGGCTGCACACAGCAGGGACGGGCGGGGCCCCCTGGGGAATGGGCAGCGGGCTCACCTGGGAGGCACTGTGTCATGATGGCAAAGCCAATCCAGGACCCCACCTGTGGGCAGAGCAGGCAGGGTGAAGGCGGGCAGGGCTGGGCAGCCCCAGCTGTTCTAGTAAGGGGATGGGAACCACATGCCAGAGCTAGAGGGGCCTGGAGTAAGGGGGCACTACACGATGAAGCTGCCCCTCAGTCCCCAACAGCCACAAGCCCAGCTGGACACCTCCCAGGCCCCCAGAGGCCACAGTCTCTCCATTTCCAAATGTTCCAAGTTCAAACTGCAGAAACAGCTACGGAGCCAGGCACCGCCCCCTCCTAGAAGCTAGCCCTCCACATGGGACCCCAAGCCCCAGGAGGGAGAGGAGAGGAGGGCAGACCCTCACCTCGTAGGTGTAATTGGGACAAGACACCAGCAGGAAGAGCCATGTGAAGGGGTTCTTGGTGGGGTATGGGATCTTCCTGGTCTTAGACCCTGGGAGGACAAGACAGGAGTGAGACCCGCTGGCTCAGCCTGCCCAGGTGGCCATCCCCCCTGCCCGGAGCAGGCCACTCACCAGCTGGCCGCAGGTCCCGCAGGGCCATGTGGATGGAGAAGTTGCCGAGCTGGCAGATCTGTTAGAGAAGCAGGGTCAGCTCGGAGCCACCCCCCAAACTCCCCGCACCCTGTCATCCGTCCCAGCCCGCTTACCACAAAGATGGCGAGCGCCAGTTTAACCTGCTGAGCTCCGTAGGCTGAAGAGGAAGCAGAGAAGGGAAGCCCGTGAGGGGAGAGCCTGGGTGAAGTGGTGTTCAAAGGGGGAGCAGGGTCCGAGGCCACTTACTTGGCGGTGTGTAGAGAGGGTGGTTGATGTAATAGGCCATCCACGCGGCGAAGCCCCAGTAGTAGGTGCAGTTCTGAAAGGGAGCAGGGCCGGGATGGAGCCTGGCCCAATGGAGGGCAGGACCCAGGTGAGGGGGACCAGGGAGGGTAGGGCCGGGGGTGAAGGACCTGGACAGGCAGCTGGGGGCTCACCTTGAAGATGTTGCGCAACGGCATGGTGCCGTGGGAGAAGCGATGCACGAAGAGCGTCTCCAGCAGGCGCTTGATGTAATGGAATGAGTGGCAGATGCAGGCAAGGCTGGGGGCGGGGGAGCCAGTTCAGCGGGGGCAGGTCCGCAGGCCTTCCCCTCCCCCTGCCACCTCCTCCCACCCGGCCCCACTCACTGTACCACCGTGTGCCGACTGGACGTGAAGTCATATTTGTGGCCATAGATGAAGGGCACCCGAAAGTAGAAGAGCAGATAGATGAAAAGGGGCCCGGCGTACTCTGTCAGGAAGACCTGGGGAGGGGAGAGGTGAGTCACCCCAACGCGGCAGATGGGAGACGAGGCTGCTGGGAGAGGGGTCTGCACGCACCGTTACCCAGCTGATCTGGGCCCCCAGGTCCCGGAAGTAGAGGGTGGCCGTGGTGCCCACGGGCAGCTTCTGCAGAACATCCTCATCCTTCAGGGACTTGCCCTCTGCGGAGAGTCGGGCCAGGGCTCAGGGCCTGCTTGGGCCTTCGCCCAGGGCCACCCAGGAGCCCGGGGACAGCCAAGCAGACAGCTGTACTCACTGGGGTCCAGGCGGAGGGACTGGCGGGCGGGGTACCACTGTGGATCTGTAGGGAGAGTAGGGTGTCACAGCACACAGCCTGATGGGGCCCAGGGTCCCTACAGCTCCTCCGGCCCCCGGGCAAGATCTCTGAAGTTTGTGTGGCTCCAGGACACAGACCGGAAGAGCAGGCAAAGCGGGATGTTGTCCTTCCCAAAGCCCAGCAAGGGCGTTCCTGTTGATGGCCACACGGGGGCGGGTGCCCCAGGCAAGCCCAGAGAAGCCTGGGCCACACTGGGGTTATCTCTGCAGGCCCTTGCGGGAGAGGCATGTAGGACAGGGTCCTACCTAGAGGCCCCTGCCCAGAGGGGTCGCGGGGGCAGTGTGGCTGGGCCCTGGACTTACGGCTCTTGGTGAAAAGGTTCTTGATCTCAGCAATGGTGGCTTGGGGCTCCACCTGGGGGAAACACAGGCCAGGCACCAGTAAGCCGTGGGCGGGGAGCCTGGGACCCAGAATCCCTCTTGGTGAAGTGGGATGGACTGGGGTCCCAGGCAACTGCTATGGGAGCGGGGAGCCGACAAGGCAGCCATGGGCCTGAGGGCCATTTTAACCAGGCAGCCAGATCACCCCTGGACTGGCTGGGAGATGGTGTGAGCATGGGAAGCCAGGCCCACCTCGCCTCTCCTCTCCACCCCCAGCCGCAACTCCCCCCAGAGAAAAGGCCCTCAACCTGTTCCAGACCTCCCTGGGATGGGACGAACCCCTTCCCCTGGCCTGGCCTCGGAGTGGGGCCGGTCTCAGGACTCCACCTCCTTCCCAGGCCCCAGAGCCATGCAGGGTCCACTGAGGCTGCTTCACCTCCTCTCACACTGGGAGGCCAGCTCCCGGCCACACCCAGGGGCCAGGGTGCTCTACCCTGAGCGGCAAGCCGGCTGGGGCAGGCCCAGGGACAGTACGCCTCCTGCACACCCTGAAGGGCAGGGGCTGGGTGTCAGGACCCAGATGGAGGGGCACTCCCATCTCCCTGGTCACAGGCCCAGCACCCTCGGGCCAGCGCAGTCTGCACTGCGGTCCTACCTTGTCCAGGAAGCACAGCTTCTCCCGGGTCTTTGCGTCCAGAATCTCCACCTCAAAGAAGAGAACGGCCTTTTTAGGTTTCTTGATCGTCTTGGGGGGCATGGGCCGGGGGAGGCCATTGAGGCCAAAGACGGGGCCAAGGCCCTGGCTGGTCTCCCGGGCCACCACGCTCACGCTCAGGTCCATGCCTGCCCCGCTCTGCCCGCTGCGGCCAGAGGCCCCAGCTGCCGGCCGTCAGCCCCCACCACAGACCTCCCCACGCGAAGTGCTCTGGGCCGGGCCGGCGAGATCAAATTCTGCCGCGGTGCTGGAAGGCAGCCCGGGCCTGCCTTGGCTCCGCCAGCTTCTGTGCAGATGTAACCCGAGTGGCCCAACAGCCACGGCCCAACTAAATATATAACTGCCCCACACTGAGCCCCCCAGGAGCCATGCCACAGACCTCCTGGGAGGGGGCACCTGGGGGCAGCCCTCCAAGGGCTGAGTTGCCCTGACTGTAAGGCTTTCGAGGGGACACGGACCCCCAACAGCACGGGGGGGAAGGGAGATCCCCAGAAGAGGCATGGAGGTGCCTCCTGGCCTCCCTGCCCAGTGCAGAGCAAGGGCCTGTCACCAGGAGCAGGGTGAGAGGCCAACGGGCCGCCCAGGCCCCAGCTCAGGCGCACAGAGTTCACTGGGCTTGGAGAAATCCCAGCTATTTTGAGAATCCGCGAGATAGATCATCCATTTCCCCTTCTGAGCTGTAAGACACACTCCGGATTATTGCCTTGTGCATCTGTGTTCCCAGGGAGGTGACAGATTCCGGCGTTATTGGTGCAGAGAGCCTCTCTCTAAGTGTGGAACGGGTCAGGAAACCAGGAAGTTTCCAGCAAGCGCCCCCAGCCTAGGCCAAGACCTTGGCTCACACCTCCCCGGCCTCCCTCTCCACCCAGTTCTCACTAGGTCCACCCAGGCCTTGTTCAAGGCCACCTCCAGGGCAGTCTTCCCACCATGTCAGCCCAACATAGCACCCTCGTCCAGGCCCTGAGCCCCCCAAAGCCCAGGGCAGACAGCCTGGGCACCCCCACCCCACTCCACTCTCCCTGAGCCCCAGGCAGTGGTGGGACCAGTGGTGCAAAGGGGCAGTGCTGGGAGGGAGGAAGCCCCCAGGGGGACGTGACCCACCCATCCTAAGCGGGTCCGAGAAGCCACCTGGGCCAGCTGAGAATGGTGTGAACTGCTGGTGGAGCTGGAGTGAGGCCCAGTAGGGCCCGAGCCCACCACGCAGGCCTGAGGGCCCCAGTGTAGGGCTTGACGCAGATCTTATTAGACATGGGGACGTGGCAGGCAGGGCTGGGTCTGACCCCAAGTCGGCCACTGGGCAGCAGGTGCTGAGGACCCTTCCCGCCTGGCAGGCCCTCAGTCAGAGACAGCATGGAGAAAAGGAGCAGATCTTAGAGCCCCAGGGCAGGGCCCCAGACAGGGCTCTCTGAGGGCACGCCCACCCACCTAGGGCCACGCCCCCCCCAGGAGGAAAGGGCTCCCCTCACACACACTCCACCACCAGTGGGAGAGGCAGGGGGCGTGGTGGGCAGCACACAGGACTGAATCCGGCCCTGCCACGCTGTCACTGGGTGACTCTGGCGCTGTCACTTCTCTCTGAGCCTCAGGCCGGAGGCAGGTAGGAAAGTGTGTACCTCGAGGGGCTGGCGTGGTACCTGACAGATGGGAAGTGCTCCCCAAACCTCAGGCTGTGAGGACAGGCTTGACGGGACCCTGGGCGGGACCCTGGGCGCCTGCGATGAAGGGAAGGGGATGGGCCTGGGTTCAGATCCCAGCTCCCCTACTGGCCAGGGGGTCGCTGCAGCACACTGGCCTGTTTGCCCACCTATGCTCTACCCACCCCACGTCATGGACGGAGGGCAGGAGAGAGCCCAGAGCCCAAGAATTCCTGGCCGATGCTACTGTTACCACGCTAGAGAGTGCGCCTGCTGTCAACTGGGGGCTCTGCATGGCCACGTGGCCTTGGGGGGCAGGTTACTGAACCCCTCTGAGTCATGGGGATAACAAGGCCAGACAGAAGGGCCAGAAAGAGGGCGCTGCTCACACTACCCCGAGTGTCTGGCCCCACCAAGGGGACTCGGAAGAGGGAAGGGGTACAGGCAGAATGTGCCCAAAAAGGCGAGGATAGCACCGCCCCGAGCAGGCAAAGGGCCTGCTGCCCTGTGGCGGCAGGTATATTAATAGTTCCTGGGTCCCAGGCGGGCAGTGCCCACATGCCTTCGGAGCTCGTGTGGTCCGCAGGAAGGCTGCACCACGTCTATTGGGAAAGCAGGCCTCCGAGTTCCTGCTGAACCACTCACAGCTTAAAATACAACCAGCCCCTCTCCCTGCCGGCCAGCTGCTGGGGGAGGGCTGAAACCCTACCCTCTCCCCCCAACCTGGGCACCAGACCAGAACCCAGGAGGAGAGTATGGGACGTCGGGGCCCCGACTGGCTGCTGGGAAAGGAAGCTGGGCAGCAGGAGGGGACGGCCGGGACAGGGGCCACCCTCCCAGCAGCCGCTGCTGCAGCTGCTACGGCTGCCACCGCCACCAACACACCCAGGCCAGCCCGAGGCTGCAGAGGAGCAGCGGCGCCCTCACAGAGGTAAGCCCGGCCCGTGCGGCAGCACTCAAGGCCCCGGGGCCACTGGGGAGTGGGCTGCCCCAGCTCAAGGCCGCTGTGACAGGTTTGGTCCTCATTTCCCATTTCCTGTCCCCAAATCTCCACCACAGGAGAGGTCTGAAAGGCCCTGGGCAGGGCAAGGGGGTGGGGATGCGGTGCCGGGGGGAGCCACAGGGCCTCTCTACCATCGTACAACTGCCTGTGCCTCTCTAATTATTTCAGAAAAGAAAATTTTTAAATTTTAAAAGCCAATAGCAAGAAAAAAAAATAAAAAATAAAAATTATACATACATCGATTAATAAATGAGTGTAGATCTACGGAGATATATATATATATATTTAGGTGAGAGAAGCCAGGTACAAAGGGGTCACATGTTTATGTGAAATGCCCCAAATAGGTAAATGGAAGGAGACAGAAAGCAGACTGGTGGCTGCCAAGGATGGGGTGAGGGGAGATGGGAGTGGCAACTAATGGGGACCGGGACTCCTTCTGGGGTGATGAAAAAGTTGTGGAACTAGACAGAGACGGGGGTTGCACAACACTGTGAATTAAATTCCCTTTTAAATGGCTAATTGTACGTCACGTGAATTTTACCTCAATAAATCTTTTTTTTTAAAGGGTGGGGCTAGCAAACCGGTCCCGATTACCCATAGAGAGAAAAGGTCGAGGGGCAGGGAGCAGCAGAGGCTAGCCACACCTCCACCCCACCCGATGAGGGCCTAAATATGGGGGAGCCCATCATGCACTTCCCAATCTTCAGTCCCTGAGCTTACCCCCTACTCCCCACCCCCTGCTCTGCGCCCCAGCACACTCCCGTCCCTACGCTTGTCACACACACTCACACACCCCTGAGCCTGCCCGGGCCTGAGGCCAGCCTGGGGTGGGGGCCCAGGATAGGCCCAGGACTGGGGTGAGGGGCACAGGAGGCTGCTGGGCAGAGCCCCAGGCAGGGGTCCTGAGCACAGAAGGGGAGGTAGCAGGCTCAGGCCCTACCCCAGAGAGAAGGCAGGCAAGGGGCAGGGGAGGAGTGAGTGGTGGGACTTTCTGAAGGAGCCGGGGACAGCTGTTCCTGTCCCCGTGGAGGGAAGGGGCTGGGGGGACAAGGGGGCGGTGATATGTTCGAAGGATGAATGAAGCAAAGCCCGTGAGGGTGTCACTGACTTGAAGTCCGGGCACTGGCCACAGGCAGGGGGTGTGGCCCCAAAGCCTCCGGCACAGTGGCCAGACAGAGGGCAAGGACAGGCAGGAGCCCTGGCCTGGGGCACAGGACGCTGGCTCTACGATGACAGTTCCCCAGCCCGGGAGGAATTCTCACCCAGAGGCCCCAGATTCCAGGGCCCAGCCAAGGGCAACTCATGGCACCATGAGGTCAGGGCTGGACAAGGGGCAGGGCACAGCCCACCCCGCAGGCTGCAGCCCTGCCCCACCCAGAGGGGAGTACCCAGAGCCACTGCCGGGCAGCAGGGCCCACACGCTTCACTGCCTTCATGGGAATAAATATGGTGCTGATCAAGGTAGCCATAGTAGAAAGGGGGGTGCCCACTTTCTGAGCACCTGTTTCAAGCTAGCATGGGTGCCCAGAGCCTCAGGGAGACAAGGCTCCTGGGATGGTCCCCACGTGGCAGATGAGAAAACCAGGGCTCAAGAGTAGGAGAGGTCTTCCCTGGTGGCGTAGTGGTTGAGGGTCCGCCTGCCGATGCAGGGGACACGGGTTCGTGCCCCGGTCCGGGAAGATCCCACGTGCCACGGAGCGGCTGGGCCCGTGAGCCATGGCTGCTGAGCCCGCGTGTCCGGAGGCTGTGCTCCGCAACGGGAGAGGCCACAACAGTGAGAGGCCCGCGTACCGCAAAAAAAAAAAGAGTAGGAGAGGCTAAGGGCCTTTGCACATGCTGTTCTCACTGCCTGAATCGCTCTCCCCCAGACCCCGCAGGGCTCCTCCCTAACCTCGTCAGTGAGGCCCTTCCTGACTGTCAACTTAAAATAGCAACCCAGACATTTACCGTCTGCCTCCCACTGGATGGTCAGCTCCAGAGGGCAGGGACTGTCCCGTCCTCAGTCACTTCCCAGCACCCAGGACAGAGCCTGGCGAGGAGCTCTTCTCCATAAGCACCTGCGGGAGGCACCTTGCCTCAAAGCCCCCACCCCACCACCCTCTGAGCCAAGGCCTTTCCCTCACTCCTCCTTCACCACACTTGGGGGGATGGGGGCCTGCCCACCACACCAGACCCCAGAGCAGAGGTGGGCGCCCCAGTGCAGGAGCTGCTGCAGGAGGGCTTTCCCTAGCCTGGGCCGGCGGCCTCGCTCCAGGGAAGCCTCTGTGAGGCCTGCAGACACACCCACCCAGCTCCGGTGACCCTGTGCAGCCCAGCATTCTGGCTGCCAGACCCTCCTCCAAGGAGCGGGGCACTGCTCACCAACGGAAAGGGTCTCTGGTAGGCCAGCTCTGGCTTCTAGGGAACCCTGTCTCTCTTCACCAGCATCCCCAACACAGAAGGGGCTCCACACTGACAGGCTCCACACACCCTGGGCCCTTGGAGGCGGCAGCAACACAGGCACAGCGGCCCCTCACAAGGAGGCTCTGAGGTCAAAAAGACTCACCTATTTCCTGGCTCTGTGGCCCTGGACGAGTAACCCAACCTCTCTGAGCCTCCATTTCCTTATCTACAAAGTGGGCTGCCCCCACCTTCTATCTCACAGGGTCACTGTAAGATTTACACATAATAACCACCACCATTCTGGTCTGTGTGAGGTCCGGGGTGGGGGGTGCTAGTGCCCGGGGGTGCCGTAACAGAGAACAGCGGCACGTTCTGCACCAAGAATTGTGGGGAAAAACAGAGAACGGGGGGCGGGGGGGTCAGGAGTTGGGAGGATGGCCATTTTAGACAGAGTGGTCAGGGAAGGCCTCCCTGAGAAAGTACACAAACATGTCCAGTCTAGGATAATTCTTATAAAGAATAAATGTTATCAGACCGATACTAGCGAAATAGAAGTGGCAGACGCACAGGGAGCCAGGCCCCTCCTCCTCCCCAAGTCCTCACCACGATCATGAAGGGGCCCAACCACACCAAGGTCAGAGAGGTGATGCAAGGAGTTGATGACAGTGAGCCTGAACCCTAACAATAGCAAGACACGTGCGGATGGCAGAGGCTGGGCTGTGGCGAGCGTCCCTACTGTAGTTCATCACCGCCACAGCCGGGGCGGCAGCCGCCGAGACTGCCCCGCTCTCCACTGCCCCCTTGTGGCCGCGGCCTCTGCTCCCACCAGCTGCAAGGGTGTGCACAGCAGCTGGAGCTCCAGGTGAATGAACCGGGCACATCTGGTGCAGGATGGGAGCAAGAGAGTGAACACTAACTCTGGCTCTGCCACTCACCAGCCAAGAGGCCTCGGGGAGCCACTGCCTCACGCTCCTTCCTTCATGCATTCATCCTTTCCTGCCTCCCCTCTTCCCCTGGGCACTGCAGTGAACAAACCCCTGCCTTCACAGAAGCTGCATTCCAGGCGTGGGCTGGGGGTGGGTAGGGACACACAATAAATAGTGGCATGTTTTGCACCAAGAGCTGTGGAGACAAAAAGAGAAAGGTGGCAGGGGTGGGGTGGGGGAGTATGGCCGTTTTAGACAGAGCGGTCAAGGAAGACCTCCCTGAGGAAGGGGCATCTAAAAAGGCCAGTGGAACTGAGGGAACAAGTCATGCATACATCCAGGGGAAATGCGTTCCAGGCAGAGGGAACAGCCACTGCAAAGGCCCTGAGACTGGACTGTGCCTGGCATGTTTAAGCAGCAGACCACTGTGGCAGGAGCAGAGTGTGGAGGGGGAGAGCAGGAAGACACAAACAGGGAAGTGATGGGGCAGATCTTGCAGGGGATTGTGGGCCACAGGGAGGACTCTGGCTTTTACGCTGAGTGAGGTGGGAGCCATGGAGGGTTCTTGAGCAGAGGAAGGATGTGACCTGACTCAGCTGTTCCTAGGCAGCCCCGTGGGAAATGGGAGACCAGGGCAGAAGCAATGATGAGGGCAGGAGTAGGGAGATGGCCATGGAGTGGGTGAGAAGTGGACAGACTATGAAGATGGAAGTGACAAGATGTGCTGATGGTTTGGATGTGGGGATAGGGGGCAGGGGTGGGTCTGAGGTTCTGACCTGAGCCTCAGAAGGGAGAAGCACCAAGTAGGAGGGCGGCAGGAAGGGTAGGCACCGCCTGAGCCCAGGCTGGAAGTCTGCAACTGCTGCTCTCCCCTGTGGGAGCTGCTGCACAGGCGGGGCACCCGGGGCCCAGGCACCAGTGCCCAGAAAGCCTCCCAAGCCAGGAGCCTGGGCCACTCTCAAGCTTCAGTTTCCCCATTTTCATAAACACAGCCAGGCCCAGTGTTCCTCAGGCCCCTCCCACCTGTAAACGAGACGCAGTGGCCTCATGGCAGAGTCTACACCCCCGGGCCTGGGACAGGGGCGGGCACAGGCCTGAGAGTCAGCTTGGACTCCTGGTCACCCTCACCACCTCCCGCTTCCGTGCGTCCTAAGATGGAACCTGCCCAATGGGTATGGGTTAGAACTGCAGCTGCTTCCCAAATGCCTCTCCTCACCCTCTCCTTTCAATCCCCACGGCAGCCGAGGGAGCTGGAGCCATTAACTCCATTTCACAGATGGGGAAGCTGAGTTCCAAGGGGTGAGGAGTGCATGCAGCTCACGCAGCAGTCAACTCCTGAGCCCAGACCCCCACCACACACCGGCCTCTGGGGCTGCACCCCCAGCCAGCACGCCCCGCAGAGGCCCCCACGCAGAGAGGGTGCAGTACAGCGCACCCTGCCTAGAGCAGGCTCGCTGGGACCCCACGGGGTCTGCCTGCCAGAAAAGGGCTCTTCAACCGGGATGCCTTGTGCTGGGCAGCCTGGCACAACCCAGTGAGTGCCTGCAGGGGAGTGTGGGCTCCGGTGGGTGACATCTCCCGAGGCGAGGGCACAAGAGGCCTAGCTGAGGGTACAAGCCCTGCTCAGTGCAACCTAGAACTCCAGGCAAAGATGCAGAGGGCCCAACAGGTCCGTCAGCCGGCCGACCCGGGCACTCTCGGCCCCCAGAGCGCCCACACGGGGCACGAGAGGACGGAGGCCTGGCCTTGAGCAGCACATGCCAGACTGGCTCAGCTGCTTCACAAATGCAGAGGCTTGAGCATGTTCACCTACACTCCGCGGCTCAGCACTTTCAGCTCCCTCTCCCTTCCACTTTCCAGAAATATCGAAGTCACACTCCTCTTGCCAGGGCAGCTGAGAAGACCTGCCAGGACACCAGCACAGGCCACACCTGCTGGGCCAGAAATACCTCCTTCCCCAGTGGCCTCACTCATGACCCCATTTCTCCTGGGGGAATTGCACAGCCTCCCTGAGGTGCCACAGTGGTTAGGGGGTGGGGGAATGTTGCCCAGGGGAGAAGGGGCAAGAGAGAGACTGACCACCCACTCCCAGGTCCTCAACCAGCCGGCTCCTGCCTCCCACCCCTGGTAGCCAGAGGAGAAGTGGCAGGGTCTGAATGCCAATGTCCCTAGGCTCTGGGATCCGGGGCCAGGAGAAGCTGGCAGAGCCCCAGGCAGCCCAGTAGCATCCAGCCTTGAAAGACATTCTTTGGGTGCTCAGGTGCCCCGGCTGGTTGCTGTGACCACAGGAGGCCCAAGATGAAGGAGATGCTGGGCCAACACAGCAGGACTCTGGGTCTTGGGCCTGAGAGGGCCATGCTCTTTGACCAGCTGTTTGCTGGTGCCCACAGCCCACACACCTCCCTGGGCAGTTACCGGCCTCTGGGGCCTCCAGGGGGCGCTGTCCTGGACAGAGCTGGGCTGCAAGGGCCTATTCCATTGGAAGTGCCGTCACTAGTATCGTCTATCAGATGCTTACTTTGGGCCAAGAACTGTGCTAAGACCTTTACCTGCACAACTCACCTAGCCTCACCTGCGCCTGTAAGCTAAGGACTGTGACCCCAGTTAGGTGGCTCAGAAAACCAGGGCTCGGAAACCAGGGGGCCCTTGCCCAAGGCACGTAGCCCAAGGAAGTACCAGAGCCAGCACCGACCCCGCCTAGCTGGGCCCAAAGTCTCTCACTGCTCAGCGTCACAAAGCAATACCTCCTCCACTCTGGAGAACAGGGCCAAATGCTAACAGAAAACAAGGAGGAACAAACCCTGGACCCAGTTATCTGGAAGGCAGCCCCCTCCTCCCCGCTTCCCTGCTGACATTACGACTCCGGCACACCTAGTCTCCAGAGGTCTGGACAATGCAGAACATGTCACCTCCACAAGGAGCGCCCTTGGGAGGCTGAGCCTGCTTGCCCCCGGGCCCCAGCCTCCCTTGGCCCCAGCAGAGTCAGGCCATACCAAGGGCGAAAGGCCTGTCACCCCGCTACCACCCAGAGGGGCTCAGGCAAGATTAGCAGCTCTCTCGACACTTCCTGCATGGTTTCCTGCCCCAGGCTAAAGCCACCAAGGAGCCTGGAAAACCAGTGCCATAGGGGTGGGGGGGCTCCCCCAACACTGAGCGAGAGGCGGTGCTGCAGAGGCCGAAGTCAGACCAACCCCCCTGCCTGAGCCCTGTCTCCTCCATCTGGTAAATGGGAATGTTTGTAAGAGGACCTGACAGAGATGATTCCCGTGGCGAATGTGGCTAAGAACCCCGCCTAGTGGTCCTGAACCCTGCCTGCTTATGAAACCCACCGGAAGAGCCCTGGCCTGGACAACTCAGACAAGGAGATCGGGATCTCTGATGGAGGGCCAGGCATCCACAGCTTCAAAAGCTCCCAGGTGACAGATGGAGGCGGCCAACTCAACCCGGACTGCCTTCCTCAAACAGGGTCCTGCCCTTTCGATGATGCCCAAAACCCTTACCACAGCTGACGGACACTGACTGACGTGCCCTCCCAGACCCTTCCAGCGGAGCCTCAGCCAACCCCCTTGGTCGCTCTGTACCCCGTCCCTGCTCCCTTCCCCAGCACCAGCCAGCAGGGTGCCAGCAGCCAGCCTCCCCCAGCTCACGCTGGCCTGCTAGGTTTGCATTGACACCCCACTTTACAGACGAGGCAGCCAAGGCTCAGGAGCCCCGAGGACACATGAGTTACAAGCTCCAGGGGCAGGGCCCTGCCTGCTTTTGCTCCTTAGAACTGAACGCTCTTCCTCCAGGGCTGCCCCTAGCCCCAGACCCCCGGAAGATGGCCCAGATCTGCACCCCTGCACCCCTGGCCGGGTCAAGGTTGGTGACCACATCCGGTCTCTCTCCATCTCTGGGCAGGAAGGCACTGTCAAAGCTGGAAGAGGTGGTGAGGCTGACCTCTGCGGACACAGGCTGACCGGAGCGGCAGAAGGCGCTCATCCAGGCCGACCTACGCGCCCAGCACGCCCAGCCCAGGTTGCAGCAGGCAGGTCAGTCTACACCGGGGGAGTGCCGCTTGCATGGGACCCAGGTGGCCAGCCTTCTACCCGCAGCAGCAGCTACCACCTCCTGCACGCTCACAATGTGCAGGCAGGGAGGCAAGTCCTCGACACAAATTATCTCCTTTCCTATGAATCCCCTTCTCCAGGTGAGGACACTGAGGCTCACTCATTCACTGCATAAACAGTGACTGAATACCTGCTACATGCCAGGCACTGGGAAGGACTCTGGGGGTTCGGCCCTGGAAGGAGAGAAAAAAAGCCTTGCCCATATGGAACTGACATTTTCACAGGGAACAAAGACAATAAAATAGTCACACACGATATGTGCCATGGGGAAAACAAATCAGGAAAAGGGGACAGGGAGGGACAGGTGAAGGGAGCTGGCAGCTTCGTGTAAAGTAGTCAAGAAAGGCCTCCCTCGGGCTTCCCTGGTGGCGCAGTGGTTGAGAGTCCGCCTGCCGATGCAGGGGATGCGGGTTCGTGCCCCGGTCCGGGAGGATCCCACATGCCGCAGAGCGGCTGGGCCCGTGAGCCATGGCCGCTGAGCCTGCACGTTTGGAGCCTGTGCTCCGCAACGGGAGAGGCCACGGCAGTGAGAGGCCCGCGTACCGCAAAAAAAAAAAAAAAAAAAAAAAGAAAGGCCTCCCTGAGGGGATGTTGAGCCAAGCCCTGAAGGCAGTTAATTAAGGAAAGGGCAGTTGAGAGATCTGAGAGCATGTAGGCAGAGGAATGGCCTGTGCAAAGGCCCTGAGGTGCAGCATGCTTGGTGTGCTCAAGCAACAGAGCCGAGGCCCCTGTGGCTGGGGGCAGGGTGGGTAGGAAGAAAGGAGGTGAGGGCAGGGAGGCGATGGGTCATACAGGGTCTCCTGGGCCAGGTGAGGACTGTGGCTTCTACTCTGAGTGAGGTGGGAGCCACAGAGGGTTCTGGGCAGAGGAGGGATGTGACCTGGCTTGGGTTCTTAAAGGATCCCTCTGGACTATAGGGGAATAAGGATGGAAGCAGGAACACCAATAACAAGTTATCAAGATAGGGGCTTCCCTGGTGGCACAGTGGTTGAGAATCCACCTGTCAATGCAGAAGACACGGGTTCGAGCCCTGGTCTGGGACGATCCCACATGCCACGGAGCAACTAAGCCCGTGCGCCACAACTACTGAAGCCTGCACTCCTAGAGCCCGTGCTCCGCAACAAGAGAAGCCACCACAATGAGAAGCCCGTGCACTGCAACGAAGAGTAGCCCCCGCTCGCCGCAACTAGAGAAAAGCCCGCACACAGCAACGAAGACCCAACGCAGCCATAAATAAATAAATAAATTTATTTATTTATTTTAGAAAAAGATGTTATCAAGATAAAGGATGGCTTAGACCAAGGGGTCAGCAAACTGTGGCCTACAGGCCCAATCTGGGCCACCACCTGTTTTTGTACAAGCTAAGATGGTTTTTACATTTTTAAACAGTTGGAAAAAATCGGAAGCCTATTTTATGGCACATAGGAATCATACAAAATTCAAATTTCAGCACCCACAAACAAAGTTGCATTGGAACACGGTCACGCTCACTGGTTGACGTATTGTCTAGGGCTGCTTTTGTGACAGCGGCAGAGTTGAGAAGCTGTCACAGAGATTGTATGGCCTGCAAAGCCTAAGATATTCATCATGTGGCCCTTCACGGGTAAAGCCTGCCAGTCCCTGGCCCGGGCCGGGTGATGGCAGCAGTACCGATGAGAAGTGGTTGTATGCCACATGTATTCTGAAGGCAGAGGTACAGGACTTGCTGACTGCTGGACATGAGGTGTGAGGGAAAGAGCTGAGTCAAACAGCCGGGGGCCTGGTGACGAGAAGACTGGAACTGCCATTCACCAGCAGGGGTTGGGGGGCAGCACAGGTTGGTGGTGGGGAATCCAGCCTCAGTTTTGGACAATGTTGAGTCTGAAATGCCCATTGAACATTCCCAAAGAGATCCAGCTCACTGAAAAACACCACCCCTCCTCCCTGGGATCACATGAAAACATCTGTAAGCGAGCAAACTCAGCGCTCTTCGAATGCTTTTTGGTCATGTATCCCTAAAATAATTTTGCAAATTGCATGTCCCCCCCCCCAAAAAAGATTCTTAAGTTGACACCTAATATTTTGTGGGGTTTTTTTGTTGTTGTTTTTTTTGCGGTACGCGGGCCTCTCACTGTTGTGGCCTCTCCCGTTGCGGAGCACAGGCTCCGGACACACAGTCTCAGCGGCCATGGCTCACGGGCCCAGCCGCTCCGCGGCACGTGGGATCCTCCCGGACCGGGGCACGAACCCGTGTCCCCTGCATCGGCAGGCGGACTCTCAACCACTGCGCCACCAGGGAAGCCCGACACCTAATATTTTTTACCTGAGCTTGAATAGTTGCAAAAGATGTCACTTCTGGCCAACTGCAGATATTGGAAATTTTATGCCAACATTTACGGGGCTCTGTTAAATCTCACCAGAGCCTAAATACTTGAGTAATATCATACCTACCATCATTTCCTTTAAAAGGAAAAAGCTATAAACAAGCTCTTTAATATTTGCTCCTTTTTTGCCTTGAAGTTGAATTCTGTTCCTGTTCCCCTCCCCCATGGAATTGTATCCAAATACACGCTTGTGACTGAAGGTTATTACTGAGCATCCTACCTATTCCTCAAATTGAAATTAAATTTCTTAAAAACATTTTCAGGACCTAAGGCTCTACGTGTAAAGAGAACATCCTTCAGGATGAGTTATCATTACGATATCTGCTAAACATACATCATAAACATAAATCATAAATCATCAACAACTGTTACTAAACATTAACCATAAACAGTAAGTTATTGGCACTGCCTCTCTCAGTGGGATGGAAGCGCCCTTTTTCGCAATTAGTTCATGTAGCCAAGGCGAATATTTCTTATTGCTAGAATGAGCTACAGCTTTTATTCTGACATTTCTTTATTTTCTTTTTTTTTAAAGTAAACACTAAGAAACCCAGTTCACATAAATAAGCAGATGAGGATGGACAGAGTTTTGTTAAAGAAAAAAAAAAAAAATCCCAATTCTGGGAACTCCTTCCCAGTTACTGGCCCAAAGTCTCACAGTGATCTAGTATCAAAAATATCTGTGAGGATCTTCCAGCTGACTAGCCCATTAGGCACCACTCCACTGTTTTTCTGAAAGCAGTGACTTGGGACCTGGTCCCCAAGGCCTGGTGTTGCTTACTTGCTCACCCCCATGCAGGTCCCCAAGAGCATACAGCGTGGCAGGCATTACCCAGTCAGGGTGGGAGACCCAGACCCCACCTCCCAGTCCAGTCTCAGGCCCAGGCGCCGCCCGTCTTCCAAGGCTCTACATGGCCCAGAGGAGCTCTGAGCAAGCCCATCAGACCTTCTAGTACATGAGCCAGAGGGCTCTACCCAAGGATGGCTGCGGCCACCTACTGCAGGGCAATCCTGTTCCCTGTGCTCCTCGGAGACGCCGGGCCCAGGCCCGGGAACTCACAGAGCCCTGGAAACAGTGTCCGGTGCCCAAGGAGAGCTAGGACGTGCTTGCTACACAGAGACCTGCAAAGGACTCAACCACATGTGGAGGTCATCTGGAACCCCCCCAAGAGCCTTTTCTGCTGACTGAGAAGTTCCTGTTCTTCATCTGCTGAGCAAACCGAGCCCTTGATATGCCAGGCCTGTGCTAGGGGGCTGGGCTCGATGATGAACAGAAAGACCTAGGTGTGACAGCAGCATGCTGGGCGGTGATCCAGGTGCTGGGATACAATAGCCAAGCCCCGACTGGGCCTGCTCACGCTCAAGGGGAACATGGGCAAAGAATCTGTTATGTAACATGAGGTCAGGGTGTACCAGTTGCTGGAAGAAAAGAGCTGGGCAGGGAGCCCAGAGGGCCACAGGAGGTGGTCAGGAAAGGCCTCTCTAAGGAAATGCGATTTGAGCCAGCGTGAGGCTGCCCGAGGAAAGTGCAAAAGGCCTGAGGCAGCACAGAGCTCGGCAGGGCTCAGGAACATCAAAAGACTGGAGCACAGCGTACTTGAGGGCACGCAGCTGTGGAGGAAGCTGGAGTGGAGGCCAAGACAAGTACTTTGGGTTTGAGCGTCCAGGGATGGGAAGTTGCTGGAGTGCCACAACGGGGTCTGGTTTGAGAAGGAGCCCTCTCGCTGCTGAGGACAAACATGGAAGCAGAGACGGCAGGCCTGAGACCCTGATGGCTTTGATTAGAGCATGAAGGTGGCAAGCAGTGAAAAAGACACCCTAATTCCTAGATCTAAAGTGCCACTGATTTAAAACAAGCTGCCATTTGTGGGGGGGGGGGGAGGACGACACATATGTCAACATAAAATAAATAGGTAGAGGGACTTCCCTGGTGGTGCAGTGGTTAAGAATCTGCCCGCCAATGCAGGGGACACGGGTTCAATCCCTGGTCTGGGAAGATCCCACATGCCGCAGAGAAACTAAGCTCGTGCGCCACAACTACTGAGCGTGAGCTCTAGAGCTCGTGAGCCACAACTACTGAGCCCACGTGCCACAACTACTGAAGCCCACGTGCCTAGAGCCCTTGTTCCGCAACAAGAGAAGCCACCGCAATGAGAAGCCCACGCACCGCAACAAAGAGTAGCCCCCGCTCACGGCCACCAGAGAAAGCCCGCGCGCAGCAACGAAGACCCAATGCAGACGAAAATAAATAAATTTTAAATAAATAGGTAGACACAAATCGTAAGATGTATCCCAACTTAAGGAACATGAAAATGCCAAAGGGAAAAAAATGCATGCACATCTTGGGACAAAGAGAGGAGAGTAGTAACAAGTGAAAGAGGATTTTGGCAGAGGAAGGCAGGGTTTCTGGAATATGTAACAGGCCTAGCCACGTCTATAAAGGGTAAGGTAGTTTAAGAGAAAATACTCCGCTGCAGCTGTTGAGAGAGGGGTGTAGGAGGCACCTTGGTTGTCTCCACAGGCCAAGGCCTTCCGAGCCTCTCCCAGCCCCACAGGTCTCAGCTCGCTCGGCTCTACTGGCTCTGGCAGAGACAGGGAAGTGAAGTAAGGGGAAGTGAGTCCCGGCATCTTCACAAAGACACCCTTCCCCGTGCTTTCTTCACGGGGAAGAAAGGGAAAGCACCCTTCCCCGTGCTTTCTCCTGGTGCAGGTTTCCAGGCCCAGTTGGAGAGACTGGAAATGGTACCATCCAGGGGCCCCAGGTGAGCCAGGATGTGGTGTTCAGAATGTGCACAGCTCCCGGGCCCGCTTCTCAGATGGCGCCTGGATGAGCCGGGCGGGAGATATTACTGGGGCCTGTCGGTCGTGGTCGGCGCTTCCTGCAGGATCCCCATCTCATCCTTACATGAAAACTCAGGGTTCAAGTAACTCTGGGTCAAAAATGGGGGGAAAAAAGTGGCCAAATTCCAAAGTACCGAAAGATGAGCAGAAGCCCACACTAACGCACCAGAGCTACACATGCTCACGGCCAAACCCATGGGTTCCAGGGAACGGCCAGGCACCCCAAAAGCGTGAGGCACCCTCCTGGGACCCTCCTGCTCGTTGGGCTGCGGTGCCTTTTGTGCGGGCACGGACGATGTGCCTAACTGACTGCGTGAGCCCGCCCTGCCTGTATGTGTAGGTCTCTTAACAGGCAAACACACAGTCACTAGATCCACGTCAGGGTGACAGAGGAGAACCTCACACAAACAGCTATCAGAAGGTGCTAAGTGCTACGCGGAGAACCGAAACAGGAGGGCTGACAAGTGTGGCCTGGGTGGGTCAGAAGGAGACCTTCAGAGGAGGCGATATTCGAGCTGAGACCTGAATGACGGGATTCGCTGACAGGACGAGGACAGCCACCTCTCCAGAAACTGTCCCAGCACTGGGATTTCCCCGGCCTCGACCCCAGCCCGTCCTCTGTGGATCCCACCTCCAGCCAGGAGATTCCGTGAGACTTGATTCTCTGCAGTGGAGAGGATTCAACAATACACTGTTTCAGACTCTACATATCGCCCCAAGAATTCTGCTATTACCCTCACGCACAAAGAGACATGCTCCCTCAACCCCACCTCCTGAGAAGCGTCAATTCGGCAACTCCCCCAACCCACCCTTCTCCTTCTGAGTTAGCTTCTTGAGGTGTCCTGGGAGACAGCTTCTCCTCACAAGACTGCAAGCTGCAGCTCTTGGACCCCCTCAAGTTCAGCCTGCTTCCTGCTGCTCTATAAAGCCCCAAATGCTAGGGTTAAACTGCCCTCCCCGCCAACTTGAGAGATCCACTCCCACCCTGAGGACAGGCACCGTTCCCTCAGGCCCAGTTCCCTCACAACCGGCATTGTCCCCAGCCAGTGCTCCCTGGTCCTTTTAAAGAGGGAAAAAAAAGAATTCAGAAGGCCCTGGGAGATGGCACAAACCCTGCAGTCTCCCGGGCTGCCTGAATGGCCCATGACTTCTGCTTACATAAGAGCCTGGTTCGGGCAGGGACAGGGCTGTGCCAGCCTGCCAATCCCCACGAGCTACTGAGAGGCCCTTTATCCCCCAGATGGCTGGGAGACGCTCGTGGCCCATCTCTAAGGAACCGTGGGACTGGGCGTGGGGGGTGGGGTGGGGGGGTGAGCCCCAAACACCACCCACAGCGCCCTTGTCCGTAATGAGAACTCTCCCTCATGTTTACATAACACACACCATAGTGGGAGGGGCCCCCCCCCCAAGGACTTAGCAATAAACTGCCCTCTGAAAGTTAAACTTTTAGGTAAAATCAACAGGAAAAAGAAACTTCCATCACCGTTGGGACAAAGTCCACAGGTGTCTGGGTGTCTACAAAGGCTTGCCTGGCCAGCCTCATCTCTAGACGTGGGACAACCACGGAGTCTGGCCTCCAGGCCTCTGCACAAGCTGTTCTCATCCCTTCCCAGAAGACCTCCTCTTTCAGGCCTCAGCTTAGATGAAGACACCCTGAGGGGAGAGGCTGTGGTTCGTTCAGCCCAGTATTCCTGGCGTATGACAGGTATAGAGGAAAAAAAATATATATATATATATACATATACATATATATATATATATGTTGGAAGGAATGAACTAATAAATAGACGATGAACTGGAAAACAGGTGAGCAGAGTCCACCACGGAGGAGTGTCCAGACCAGCAGAACCTGCCAGCGACCTGTGCAACAAGGACGGGCAGGCCCACGTGCAGTCTTGGAGGCTCCCGTCTCAGCATGCCCAGGTTCCAGAAGGAGGGGGACAACAGGGAACAAGACACTTGTGGCCAGGGTGGACCCAGGGCTTACGACCACCCCGTAAAGCCAACTTCCCTAGGTTGGGACCACTAAGGACAGGTCACACGGGGCCACCTGAGCCCAACACATGCAACACTGGACTCACCCAGGTCCCTGCAGCAGGCCCCCACTCACCCTTCTACTACTCCCTGTGAGCCTGACCGCAGGGAGAAGACGCATTCATCTACCCATTCGGAAGCTGCAGGAACAAGACACCAAGAGCCCCTGCCCTCAGGGAGCTCAGAATCTGTCGGGGTAGAAAGACCATCAAGTTCCCAAATGAAAACACAACCACAGCCCAAGGAGGGCCAGAGGAGAGGAACAGAGTGCAGGGGTCACACTCCAGACAGGATGGTCAGGGAAGGCCTCTCTGAAAGACGCTGAAGCTGGGCTCTCAATAACAAGAAGGGAGCAGGGACGTCCCTTGTGGTCCAGTGGTTGAGAATCCGCCTTCCAATGCAGGGGGCGCGGGTTCGATCCTTGGTCAGGGAACTAAGATCCCGCATGCCACGGGGCAACTAAGCCTGCACGCCGCAACTACTGAGCCCGCACACTCTGGAGCCCATGTGCCACAACTAGAGAGAAGCGCACTCACTGCAATGAAGAGCCCGCGCACCGCAATGGAAGATCCCACGTGCCACAAATAAGACCCAGTGCAGCCAAAAATAATAAATAAATAAATATATTTTTTTAAAAAGACAAAAAAACAAGAAGGGAGCAGGCATGGGAAAAAACAGAGGGAAGATCATTTCTGGCTGAGGGAAGAGCCTATGCACAGGGCAGGGATGTGGATGTAGATATTTGAGACAAAAGCAGTACACCAATGAGTGAGCACAGCAGGGGGTAGAGGAGGACCAGAAGACTCTGAGGGGAGTGTTTTCAGGCGGGGAGTGCTAAGATCCTCCGCGCTACACGGTAGAGACCCTCTGGCTGCTGCTGGGTGGGGAACACAGCCAGGAGGGGCAAGAACAGAAGTGGTGCACTTGTGAGTACGAAGGCTGTGACAGGCATCAGAAGGCCAGGCCCACTGTGAGCACCTGCCTCTTGGAATGGTTCTTTGTCACAAAAGTTAAAAAGTGGGTTCTGGGGAGTTCCCTGGTGGCTTAGTGATTAGGATTCGGCACTCTCACTGCGGAGGCCCGGGTTCAATCTCTGGTTGAGGAACCATCCCGCACACTGTGCAGCACAGCCAAAATACAGAAAAGAAAAAGGTGGGTTCTGACTGGGCTTTGACCTCACTGAGGGTCGTCCCATAGAGGAGAACGGAGCAGATCATCCCAAAATGTGACTTTAGTGTACGTGATGTTATATCAGAAAGGATCTTTGGCATCTGGGCTTCTTCCTCCATCTTCTGGGCATACTGTTTAGCAAGAATCCAGCTCCATGGGCCTTGTTCACTGACAAGTCATGATGCGTTCAAAACAGGCCACATGCAGGGCTTCCCTGGTGGCTCAGGGGTTAAGAATCCACCTGCCAATGCACAGGACACGGGTTTGAGCCCTGGTCCAAGAAGATCCCACATGCCGCGGAGCAAATAAGCCCATGCACCACAACTACTGAGCCTATGCTCTAGAGCCCGCGGGCTACAACTACTGAGCCTGTGCTCCACAACTACCGAAGCCCATGCGCCTAGAGCCCGTGCTCTGCAACAAGAGAAGCCACCACAATGAGAAGCCCGCACACCGCAACAAAGAGTAGCCCCAATTAGAGGAAGCCCACACGCAGCAATGAAGACCCAACGCAGCTAAAAATAAAATAAATTAATTAATTTAAAAAATTTTAAATAAAAAAGGACACATGCAGAAAGCATTTCAGGTGGCATCACTGATGCAGATCTGTCTTTATCCACCTAACCATTTATCCTTATCCGCCTAATGATTTATCCCTTGACTATGGACCAGGAAGCGTGCTGGGCACTTCACTCTCCTCAGTGGCCCTCCGAGACAGGTGTCTTTATCCTGGCTTCATGGATGAGAAAACTGAACTGTCCCAAGACAGTTAAGAAACCGTCCCGAGAGCAGACCCAGTGGCTTGCAAAGGCCACGGCCACTCGGCCACACATCATTCCTTCCTCAGGGCATGAATGCCTGGGCCAACCCACAGTGAAGCCCACTTTGAATCTAGTAGAACCCAGGCTCTGCCGCTCACTAGCTGTGTGACCTGGGGTACATCTCTTCGCTCCTCTGGGCCCTGGTTTCCCCGTCTGTCAAATAGGGATAAGAGGACTTTCCCTGGTGGTGCAGTTGTTAAGAATCCGCCTGCCAATGCAGGGGACACCGGTTCGATCCCTGGTCTGGGAAGATCCCACATGCCAGGGAGCAACTAAGCCTGTGCTTACTGAAGCCTGCGCTCTAGAGCCTGCGAGCCACGACTACTGAGCCCGCGTGCCTAGAGCCTGTGCCCCGCAACAAGAGAAGCCACCGCAATGAGAAGCCTGCGCGCCGAAACGAAGAGCAGCCCCCACTCGCCGCAACTAGAGAAAGCCCACGTGCAGCAAGAAGACCCAATGCAGCCAAAAATAAATTTAAAATTAAAAACAAATAGGGATAAGAATAGTACCAACTTCATACGTTTACTGTGAGGGGTAAATGAGTTAATTGATAAAAAGCACTTAGAGTGAGCACTGTATCAGTAGTGACTTTCATCATGATGCTCTGGCTGTGCCCAGGTTATTAAAACATCCTCAGCTGCCACTGTCGATATCAGCAAGAGGGTGTTAAGACCTCACCTGAACTTGACCAACCAGCCCAAGGTCTCGGGCTTTTCTCATCCTCATCCAGCCAAGACTGTCAGTGAAAGTACAGGGTTTCCCAAACAAACTCAACTGCGTTAACAAGACAGGTAGTCTTTGGGGAGCACAGTCCCCACCCCTCCACGCAGGGCTGTCAACCCTCCACCTTTTTCACTCCACAGGAACCAGTTATTCAAGAGGCTCCGCTAGGCTCAGGGTTCCCCGTCCGCACCCCAGTGCCCCACCAGTGGGCTCTAACAGCTGCCCTGCCTTGCACCCGCCCAGCCACACCCAGCACTCAGCTTCTCCCGCCCACCTCCTCCACCCAGGCCCCGCCACTGCAGTCAGGCAAACTGGAGGCCAAGGCCCAGCTCCACTGCTTCCTGGCTCTGTGACCTTGAGCAACTTAACCGACTTCTCTGAGCCTCAGTTTCCTTACCTGTAAAGTAGAAGTTAACACTGGTGCCCACCGGATCAGGTGTTCACAGGACTCAATAAACTCTGGTCGCTGTTATTACCAGCACTGCCAGCATCACCAGCAATGCCGCGGCTCTGGCTCTTCTACGGATGAGGAATCAGACAGACCTGGGTCTGGATCCTGTCTCCGCTATGCTGTAATCTTGGACAAGTTCCTTCACCATTCTGAGCCTCTGGTTCTTTATCCACAAAACGAAGAGACAAGGCATACCCACCTCTCAGGGTTTTTGGAAGGACATGAGAAGTGTGCCCTGTCGCTGATATTATTATCCAGCAACAAAAAGTAACCCAGAAAGAGGGGGATCATAACTGGGCTCCCATCCTGCCTGCAAACGCAAAATCAATCCCAAAAGCGTTTTCTGAAGGCCTGTTGGATGCAGCCTGCAGAAAGGTGTGAGTGAGAGATCAAACAAGTCCCATCTCAGAGCACAACACTTTCCTACAAACAGGCACCAAATTTAAGTGCAAAAGTCAGAGACCAGCATATTAAAACAGCGTTTGATGGTCAAAAGAACCCAAATTATCCCTCACCTTCTACTTCAGAAGGACACAAGAATTCAGAAGAAAAAAGTATAGGAAACAACAGACACTTAGGATGCCACCTCCCAGGTTAAACAGATATTTATATTTTACTCTATTTACAGCAGATTCCCTTAAAAAAAAAAAAAAATAGCCGAAACCTTCCCTATGCCTTTTCCTCCCCCTCCATCTCTACCCAAGCAACGGTTCCTCTAACTACTGTGTAATTCCCATACATTTCTCATCTCATATTACAATTTATCCTTTAATTAGGTATATGTCCATAAACAACACACATAAGTCTCATTTGGCATGTTTTTTAAATTTATAAAATCTTTTGCTATTTGCTTTTCTTCCACTCTACAGGATGTTCGGAGATTTATTAAAGGACCAGGAAATCAAACTAGATTGTTTTTCATATAATGGAATCGTGCACAACAGTTAAAATAAATGAACCAGAGCTACATGTAGCACCTCTCCTTTTATGCATACCCCTTGAGGATATATTTCCAGCAATTTCATAATGTTCTTTATTGCTGGCCTTTGCTGTCACAATTAAACAGATTTTGCTCCAAGGAGCTCAGAGAGATTAAGTAACCTGCGCTGGGTCACAATTATTTAGTGAGTGGCAGCGCCAGGCCTGTCCAAAGCCCATGCACCTATGGCGCCATTACACATGAGTCTACGTTCTCCTTAATCTTCACCTTCCACCCAGTTTTCCGGCTCTAAACAATTGCCTCTTGACCAGAACTCTTGCTTCCAGAACTTTCGCGTACTTACTCCTGTGGAGAAAACTGAAGCAAGAACCGTATTGGTCGAGGATTATTCACAAGATGAGAACCAATAGAGCTACCCTTTTTTTGGGGGGGAGGGGGTGGGAGATCCTAAATGGGGCAGTGGGGACCACGCGAGGATGAGGCTGCCTTGCCTCCGGGAACCCAGCTGTGGGAAATGGGCAGTGACCTGGGCCCAAGAAGGCTGAGAGGGACTGATCATTCCAGGAATTAACAGACTCACAAGATATAGCAACTATTTTTGAGCTGCCACTGGGATCATCACTTTGACCTCTCATCTGCAATGGCAAAACAAAATTAAAAAAAAAAAAAAAAAACCCTATAGCCTCGGATAAGCAGTTCCCTAATCGACGTTGCTCTGATCCCAAGACAATCCCAAGGCCTGCTCTGCCTTCCGAGGAACTGCTTCAGCCAAAGCCCGAGAGTCACCTGTTCTACCTGCTTTGTCTCAGTTAGGCCACTGAAGGGACACATCGTCCTCTCAAGACCATAGAAGGGAGAATGGCAGTGTCAGCAAACTGTCATCACAGCAGCAGCCCATCTCCCTACCGGCTGGAACCCTACCTGCCAAAAACGTCAGATATCAACCCTCACTAACTCACTGTGTCACTGAGCAAGTCCTGCACCTTTCTGAGCAGCATCTCTATCGCTTGTAAATTACACGTCATAATCTCCAAGGTCTCTCTCAGAGTCAAAAAGGTCTTTCTGGTGGGTGTTAATCACTCAGTGAATAGGGGGTCGCTTGGGGGTGGAAGGATGGACTTAGTCCCCAACAGAAATACATTCTTTGCTATGGATAATTGACACCTTTTTCTCAAACTGTTAAATGTGAGGGAAAGAATCTCTATTTTTATTAGTCTGCAACAAACATCCAGCGCTGATCGGCCTTAACACAACATTGTAAAACAACTATACCCCAATAATAATTTTTAAAAGAAAAAGCGGATCGGCATGCCGTGCAAACTGGGCTGGGAGACCACTGCTCCTCCTGTACAGAAACTCTGTAGCTATGACCTCAGTGCTTACTGGGCAAATGTTAGCAGAGAATGATAACAGAGAACACAGCAAATTAACAATTTTATTTTCTTTCTCCAAGGTCACTTTGAACAGTGGGTTTGAAGCCCCTCCCTCCTTCTGGGAGGGAAAGGGTTTGAGTAAATTAGAGCATGTCCTCCAGTCCAAGCCATGGGCCTCAGGCTGTGCCCAGCTTCCCGGAACAAAAGTGCCCACCCCAAGGGTCCTCTGGGGCCTACTTTATCTGCCTGCCAACTAGCAAAACTAACTCCATTTTGTAAAAGACCACACGTATCTTCCATCGTGCATCTTTCAAAGTGAATGTGGCTTTTTCTCCAGGGTTGCACAGAGGTTTTGAGAGGGAAAACTGTATTAGGAGAACTTTATTAGAAGAACTTCAATCTATAATCATAAAGTTGAATGAAGCATGAGATTATTGAATCCTACCTCCTCATTTCTGAGCCATGTCAAAAATGACTAAGGACTTCTGGGTTAAAGGTTTCAAAATATTCTGGGTAAATTACCGCCAAAAGTAATAATAGTAGTAGTCGTAGTAGTAGTAAAGGGGGTGGGCAGAAACAGTGGTATTCCACTGGTGAATAAAAACAAGAAATCTCTCCTTGTACTTACATGAGCCACCTAACATGATCAAATTCACAGAGGCAGAAAGTAGAATGACAGTTGCCAGAGGCTGGGCAGAGAAGAGAAAGGGGGTTAGTGTTTAACGAGTACAGAGTTTCAGTTATGCAAGATGAAAAGAACAGAGTTCTGGAAATGGATGGTGGTGATGGCTGCACAACAATGTGAATGTACTTAATGCCACTGAACTGTACTTTTAAAAATGGTTAAGGTAGGGCTTCCCTGGTAGCGCAGTGGTTGAGAGTCCGCCTGCTGATGCAGGGGACACGAGTTCGTGCCCTGGTCCGGGAAGATCCCACATGCCGCGGAGCGGCTGGGCCCGTGAGCCATGGCCGCTGAGCCTGCGCGTCCGAAGCCTGTGCTCCGCAATGGGAGAGGCCACAGCAGTGAGAGGCCCGCGTACCGCAAAAAAAAAAAAAAAAAATGGTTAAGGTAAATTTTATGTGTATTTTACCACAATTTCTTTAATTGGGGAGGGGAAAAAAAAAAAACCAAGAAACCTCTCAACCTGCTCATTTTCATTTGGGGACCAGCATGGCATAGTGGTTAGCAACTGAGACTCTGGAGTCCTGAGTTTCTCTCTCTGTTCTGCATTTACTAGCTCAGGACCTTTGAGCAAGTCATCTGACATCTCTGAGACTGTTTCTCCATCTACAAAAACAAGAATAATTAATAGTCTCCTACCTCACAGGGGTGTGAAGATAAGAAAACAACGTAACAGAATCTCACGAGCACAAAAGTAAGCACTCTTCAAATTATCCTTATTAATTTAATAATAAATTAGTTTATTATTTAATGTTACTTATAAGGCAGCAATAATTAATTAAATTATTAACATTATATTATCAGCTAGGTTGGTAAGTGCATCAGAACACTTCGTTTTAAGGGAAAGAGGCCCGAGTTAGGAGTCAGAAGACCTAGACTTCAAGACTGGTTATGGGTGTGAGATTTCTCCTCGCTGACACGCAGGGGTTGACTGAGATGATCTCTTATATTAACAGAAAACAAAGATCAGCTTTGCTGGTCGGCGGGAGCCAGCACTGGAGCTACACCTTCACCGCCTAAGCCGCTCAGGGAGACGTCCCGGGCGAGGAAGGGATCCAAAGATCAAGCCTCTCTGGGCTGATTGCAAAGCCCCTTCCAAAGCCCGAAGCAGAGGCAGGGTGCAAGGTTTGTGCAAGACACCCTCAGACTGGAAGCAAGGGTTTCACACCCTCGCTCCTCCCCTGCCAAAGTCTGCAACTCATCCCGCGGGGGGAGCTACAAGGAACCTGTAAGCTTCCCAAGTCCTGCAGAGACCCCAAGAAAAGGCAACCCCAAAACAGCCTGGGTTGCAGAATTAGAAGTACCTCCCCCGCATATGCGCACTGCGATTTACGAGTGGCCCCGGGGCACAACGCGCGCCTACTGCGCCTGCGCCTTCCGGCTCGGCACAGGGCGAGAAAGGGGGGGGTGTTCCCGTTGTCTCACGAAGAAAAAAATGGGTCTGCGGCAGTCGCTCGGCCCCGGTTTCTTCGCTTCTTACCTCAGAGTGCTTCATGGCTCCCTCACACGGCGGCTACTGCTCCTGCTGCTGCAGCTACCTGCGCGCAACACTGCAAGGGATACCTCACACGCTCACGACCTCCCCGCGAGACTAACCGCGGCTCCGCGTCCGCCCCGCTCCTCCCTGCCGCGCGCGCCCCTCCAGCCAATCAGCGCACGGGGCGCCCACTTCGCCCTCGCCCAGCAGGGCAGGTCCGAACGAGAAATAGCCGCTCTCGCCACGGGGCTAGCCAATCAGCTTGCAAGACCCACCGAGAGGGCGGAGCGCGGGCAAGAGGGAGGGGATTCGGTAGAAAGAAGGGGCTTGGCTACCCACCAATCAAAGGGGGCCTCGGCGCCGCGAGCCCCCCTGCCCCGCCCCTTGGTGGCGTTGCTGTGGAAACCAAGGGAAGCGAAGGTTACTGCAAGGCGTGGGGGAGGGAGCTAGCAGTTGAGTGACGTAGAAGGCAGCGTTCGCGTGGTGGGCAGCTCGACTGGATGAATTCCGAGGTGGGCGGCCCCCGGGGGATACCGGGGAGCAACGGGAGAGGGATGGGGGTTGGAGGCATGGGCTGGGGCACCTGGATGGAGAGGCCTTTCTGGCTAGGGGACCCGTATCTGTCATGAATGGGAGGAAAGGAAAGGGGAAATGGGTGGTGAAAAGCCTTCTGGAACCGCCCCCAACCTGTAACCATTCTGGGGCTGTCTTCACTCCCTTTTCAATGCAAGCCCCCGCCCCACCTTGCTCGACTCGAAGGGCACGGAGGCCACATTTGTCTCTACCTGCACGGGCCTGTATGGTCACCGCTGGCCACATGTGTCTAGTGAGCCCTTGAAATGTGGCTAGTCAAAACTGAGATGTGCTGTAAACATAAAACACAAACCGATTTCAAAGACTTAGTACGAAAAGGAAAATGTAAAAAAAAAAAACAAAAAACCTCATTAATCACCTTTTATGTTGATTACACGTTGAAATGATGTTATTTTGGATATATTGGATTCAAATACATTATTAAAATTAAGTTCCCCTGTTTCTTTTTACTTCTTTAATGTGCCTGTTGGAACATTTAAAATCAAACACAGCTGGCGGTTGTGCCTCTCACACTAGCTCTACTGGACAGTGCTGGTTTGGGGTCATGCCATGCTTTTGCTCCATTGATTGTCATGAGCAGGCTGGGAGGCTGGTTTCCACCACACACACACACACACACTCATGCACACTTAAGATAGGACCTGGCACACTCCCTCACCTTATCTACTTTCTCCTGATTCCAGACCCTGCCCCTGAGCCTTCATCAACTGTTGAACCCTTCAGAATTCAGAGGCCTGGCATCAGGGACATGGTGAGAAGTCCTCAAAGATAGATCTCTGATTCACAGGAGAGCAGGGCAGGGAGAAGGTGAGTCAATGCTCGCACTTAGTCATCCAGGTTAGGCTCTAGAGACTTCTGAAGCTACAGCTTATGGGGACCCCTGTCTCCAAGTAAAGGAAGCTAAGGCTGTGGTCTTCAGAAATTCATTACCTTTTTCATCGGGCCTATCTGGGCAAAACAGATGAAAACATAGTGTTTTATACTTGTACTTTCTCTTGTACAGATCTCTTCCTGTTAGCAGTTGTGGGGCTCACAGTATCTTCAGATCCTTTATGTACCGACAGGCCTCATTCCCTGGCCTCATGGAGGGGGATGGGGGACTACTCGCTCAGAGGCCACAAGTTTAAATCGTACGAAGTTGAGTTACTTGAGGTGTCTACTTCTGAGATGCTGAGGGGGCAGGGTTGAACCCCTAAAACCCAGCCATGTTTTGCTACTTTGCCAGTTCTGCCAATTTCCAGCTTCTCCAATGTGGTCTGAGTAAGCATGTCTTCCCTATCACTGGGTTCCAGCTAGGCAAGGCGTCTGGTGTCCAAATAGATGTCATTTTTGGAGATTCCACACACATTCCTACAGACTCAGAACATTCTGGAATTTCCCTTTCGAGACTGCTTCCCTGAGCCCTGAACTCACTCAACAGGCACCAAATAATTTTGTGAACCTACTGTGCTGTGTGCCAGCCGAGGCATAAAAATAATTTCCGTCCCTCTCCTCACCTACAAGAAATGCATAGAAAGGCATGATCCAGCCTGCAAAGAAGTCCTTTGTTTTTGATGGGTATTACAGGTGTGAGGACCCCTTGTTGGCCTCACCTGGCTTCCAGTAATGAGTCTGCCAGCAGAAACCAAATCCACCCTCAGAATGAAGACTGGCCACTTTGTTCAAGCCATTCATGACACTGTACCACGGCTCTGACTATACCTGTTGGTAGGGACAGCTAGATTGTCCAGCACAGTGGCTGATTCATAATGGTGACAAGTAAATACATTTGGTATTTGCTGAGTCAAATGTGATAAGTCCCTTAGAGCAGTTTCCAAAGGGGAAATTCTATTTCCCACATGCAAGTAAGATAAGATCTTGATTCTTCCAGGAACCTGGCTTGGCTTGTTTTTGGGTGTGTGATCAAGCTGATTCAGAGCTGTGTGAGGGAAGGTAAAGCCTACAGCAGACAAGCCAGGGCTGGTTAGCAACTTTCCACTGTGTCAGGAGCCCCAGAGAGAGGTTTCCCAAGTTCTATCTTGTCTGCCTTTTTAATTTTTATTTTTAAGTCCATGGGATTTATTTTCTTTCTTCTTATTGACGTATAATTTACATACAATAAAATTCACCTTTTTTAGTGTACAGTTCTGAATAAATACAGACATGTAACCACCACCACAGTCAAGATACAGAACATTTCCATCATCCCCCCAAATTCCCCTGTATCCCTTTGCAGCAGATCCCAGCCCCTGGCAACCACTGATCCAATTTCTGCATCAATACTCTTGCCTTTTCCAGAGGTCCTTTAAAATGGAATCACACAGTAAATAGACTTTTGAATCTGGCTTCTTTCATTAACATAATGCACTTGAGGTTCCTCTGCATTGTTTCCTGTGTCAGTAGCTCAGTCTTTTTTTATGGCCGAATAGTATTCCATCATGTTGCCAGATCACAGTTTATTCATTCACCCACTGAAGGATATTTAGGTTTTAATGGCTAATGGTTGGTAATGACAAATAAAGCCTTGATAACCATTTGCTCATGGGTTTTTATGTGAACATAGGTTTTTATTTCACATGGGTATTCCACCAGGGGAAGATTGTTAGCTTGTATGGCTGTAATGCTTTTGAAGTTCTTTTTCATGAAGAGAAGAGTTGAAAAAAATGGCGATGCTTTTTTAAAAAAAATTAAGTCTTTATCATCATCTGAATCACATCTTAACATAAGCTGAGTGCTTACCATAAATACTCAGTATGCCACACACTTTATACCTCAGCATTTTATTCACTGGGTGACCTCAGGCAAGTCACATGACCTCTCAGAGCCTCAGTTTCCCTACCGGTAAAACAGAGGTAATGATAGTCCAAGCTCATAGGATTATTGTCAGGATTAAATGAGTTAATACAGATCAAGTGCTTGGAACCGGCTTGACACAGAGTAGGACCATGTCAGTGTTAGCTATTATTATGATGTTCATTTCCTGGCCCCTCTCAAATTCATCCACATAGCAACCCTGGGAGGTAAGATCTACCCTTATCCCATTTTATGGAGGACATAGCTAGCAATTCGAGAGGTAGAGCAAGTTGTGCAAGATCACACAGGCAGTAAATAAGTAAATAGTGGGTCCAGGATTTCAACGGAGGCTGACCGACTCCAGACTCACCTGCTTAGTTCTTTTTATTTTTTAATTTATTTTTGGCTGTGTTGGGTCTTCGTTGCTGCGCGCGGGCTTTCTCTGGTTGCAGTGAGCAGGGGCTGCTTTTTGTTGCGGTGGGCGGGCTTCTCATTGCGGTGGCTTCTCTTGTTGCGGTGCGCGGGCTCTAGGGCATGCAGGCTTCAGTAGTTGTGACTCGTGGGCTCTAAGAGCGCAGGCTCAGTAGTAGTAGTTGCTCCACGGCATGTGGGAGCTTCCTGGACCAGGGATGGAACCTGTGTCCCCTGCATTGGCAGGTGGATTCTCAACCATCGCGCCACCAGGGAAGTCCTGCTTAGTTCTTACATTAGGGTTCTATTGGATACCAAAGAAGCAGAACCAGTAGGATATATGTGTTTGTGAGTGTGTCTGTGTATTAAGAGATTTATTTCAGGCATTGGCTCACACGATTGTGGGGGCTGGCAAGGCAAGTCTGAAATCTGTAGGGCAGACCAGCAGGCTGGAAACTCTTGGCCAGGAATTGATGCTTCATCCTCAGGGAAACCTCAGTATTTGCTTTTAAGGCCTTCGGCAGTGAGAGCGCAGAACCCTAACCACTGCACCGCCAGGGAATTCCCTCAGTTTGCTTTTGAAGCCTTTCAACTGATTGGATGAGGTCCACCCACAATACCAATGGTCATCTCCTGTACTTAGAGTCAACTGATTATAGATGTTAAGCTAACCACATCTACAAAACACCTTCACAGCAGCACTTAGTGTTTAATTGAATAACTGGGTACAAGTGCCTGGCCAAGTCGATGCATACAACTACCCATCACATCTTCTCTTCTTCTCTGAGTTGAGAGCTCAAACCTGTGCTGAGATTTCTGCAGAGGCCACTTTTCCAATAACATTCCAAAGTGCCCAGTGAGTGTCCAGGTCAAAGAATCATAGCCATAAGAAGAGATGTTGAGTTTTTGTTTTTTTCTTTTGGGGGGGGGGGGTTGAACAATTAAAACTTCCTGAACATGACCCAGGCTCGCTCAAGGAAGGGAGAGTTCCCAGCTCTCAGGTTGCCCCTAAACACAAGGACACCCTTCACATGATGTTTTTGGCCCACTCAGGGCTATGTGAAGACCCTTGGAGGCTGCCACATCTGTTAACTCTTAAATTTATAAGTGTGAGGAAATCCACAAGCTCTGAGTTTTTCCCCATGGTGACTCTCCCGCTATCTGTTTATGTAGCTTTTAAAAAAATCAAACTCTCTCCCCTCCACGATTGGTTCAGGAACCCTGCAGTGCTGTGCCCCTGGGCACCCAGCCCAGACTCATCCTCCCAGGTCAGCTGGTGTGTGTCCTAGTCCAGAGTCCTTACTGACACGGTTACCCTGGGGTCGGGGTGGCCAGGGATGGCCGGAATCCCCCTGCTAGACAGCAGGGGAAGGCCATGGCATCTTTCTCAGGAGTTCCAGCCTGCACAAGGGCAGTAGCTACCAGAAGCTTTTTGCCAGGAAACGGGTGGCTCAGCAGCCCACCATTCAACCAGATGGCTAGTCACCCCTTTGACAGCACTTCCTCTAGGCCAGGCCTGTCCTGGGCACTTCACAAATGTTGAATCAACGTCAACTTCAAAGCCCTATGAGGCAGGTACAACTACTACCCCCATTGTACAGATGAGGAAGCTAAAGGCCCTGGAAGGCTCAGTAACCAGCCCAAGATCACACAGCCAGGAAGAGCTGGAACCAAGAATGAAACCGGGCTGTCTGGCTCCAGAGCCAGTGTCACACCGCCCAGACCTCCCAAGCAGTTCTTCCAGGAAACTCTCCCCTTCACAGGGCACCACCACCTACCCACCCCTCTTCCCTTCTCAGGTGGTACCCCTTTCTGAGCCTTCTTACCCCTTCAGCCCTGCCCTTGACCACAGACACCCCAGACTCTCAGAGCCGAAAGGGATCATGTTGCCCACAGATGAGGAAACAGAGGTCTTGAGAGGTGTATGACACGCCCATGTCTCCCCCAAATCATAAAGGTAGTGGGGAGGGGAAAAAGAAGGTGTATTAAAAACAGCCAGGAATATTTACGAAGCGTCGGTTCCAGACACGTTTCTGCCACTAGAGACCCAGCACTGACAAGACCCAGTCCCTGCCCTCGTGGCGGTCGCAGGCTGGGAGAAGGGTGACATTTAGCATGAAAACCAAGGAACAGGGTAATTTCAAATTTCAGTGGCAGGGGTTCTTGAGAATACGGTAAACTGAAAGACTTAAGGAGCTGGACTGAGAAGACCTCTCCAGGGAGATGAACTTTGGTCCCGGGTGCTCACCTCGCTTTACAGGGTACTGTATAGGTGAGGACAGGGACAGTACCGGGGCTCCCAAGTGCATTCTACCCACAGCCGGTAGAAGAGGGCGGGTGGATAATTTTAGTCCCAGAAGCAGGGTGGGTGTCTGGGGCAATGAAAGATTAGGTAACTCCCCCGCCCCGAGACTCCTGGCAGGAACTGATTCCCACGCCCTGTGAGATAAGAGCGGGCACGTTTGCTTCTGCTACGGAAGGGGCGGGGCCTTCTCCGACCCCGCCCCTTCCCGGAGCAGCGCATCGTAACCTATTGACCCAGGCAGGGGGCGGGCTGCGCGGCCGGCCGGGTCGTCAGGAGCAGTAAAGCAAAATCTCTATTGGTTCCCGCGGGGGTGGGCGGGGCCTCCGTCTCCCGGGGGCGTGCGCCACGGGGAGGCGTTGCCGAGGGCGGAGCGGGAAGGGGCGTGGCCGCGCGCAGGGGGCTGTTGGCGGCGCGGCCCCGCCCCGGATGTTGCGCGTCGCAGCCTGGGCGGCGGCGATTGGTCGAAACTGCGTAGGGGGCGGGGAGGAAGGTTCTGGAGTGGGCTGGCGGGCTCTGGAAGCTTCCGCCGGGCGGGTATATAGACTCCGGGAGCGGGGGGCGGCGGAGCCGGGGGACGGCTACAGCTGGGCGGCGAGCGGCAGGCGCAGGCAATGGGCAAGGACTATTACCAGACGCTGGGCCTGGCCCGCGGTGCGTCGGATGAGGAGATCAAGCGGGCCTACCGTCGCCAGGCGCTGCGTTACCACCCGGACAAGAACAAGGAGCCCGGCGCCGAGGAGAAGTTCAAGGAGATCGCCGAGGCCTACGACGTGCTCAGCGACCCGCGCAAGCGCGAGATCTTCGACCGCTATGGGGAGGAAGGTAGTGTGCGCGCTCGCGGCCGGGGGCGCGGCCCCGTCTTTTGACAGGCGGAGAAACCGAGGCACAGCGGCCACGCCGCGGCGTCCCGGGGAGTGGGAGACGCCCCGGCCCCCGGGGGCGAGCAGCCCCCGCCCTCTGGCCACACGGGCCTCCGGTCTCGGATAGGCGGCCGCCCGATGGGAGGAGCAGCCCTGGCTGCGCTGCTCGCCCAGAAGCTTCTAGTATGTCTGGGACTGCCCCTCCCTGGGCTCCCGCCTCCGCCCACGGCCCCGATCGGTCCGGGGTGCTGAAGGAGAGGGTTCGGAGGCCTAGCTTGAGTGGTGGCATTGTGGCCCCGCGGGCCCTAGGCTCACCTGGGCAAGGTGCAGGGCGGGGCCTCTGGCTGAGCGCCGGGCACAGTCTGCGTGTAGTGAGCCTGCAAACGAGAGTGACAGTTAATGCCGAGCGACCTCCCGAAGATCTCCGAGGGTGGAGTAAGGTAATCACTGTAAAGTGCTTACTTGGCTCCGTGCCGTGCCGGGCACGTAGGTCGGCCGTCAAGGTGTATGGAGCAATGGGGCCTGTCTCTGCCCAGCCTCCCCGGGGTAGCTCTCTTCAGGGAAAAAGAAAGCGTTCTTGGTGTCCAGTTGTCCGTTGATGACTCAGGCTGGCTTCTGGGCTTGGTCTTCAGAAATAACTGACTTTTTATATAAGAATGATGGTAGTAAGTGCCAGGGTGTGAGAATTTGAAAGTCTCCGTTTACAGTTTCACCTTCATCTCTACTCCCCCACACGTCTCTAGTCCTAAAGTATTTAGGAGTAAACATTTAGTGAAAATTGATCCTGGGTTGTGCTTTTTTCATCGGATCTGTTAGTGAATTCTTTGTACTCCTTGCAGGAAGGATGGGTTACTCAGGTGTGAGGATCTGGGTGACCCCAAGAGATATGGCCATCTCAGAGCTTGAGCCTTTCACTACTGTCATGCCACAATGAACTACCTACCTTGGGGAGTAAGGGTTCTGTTTTTGCCGCTGCAAGTGGGAGGTAAAAGCTTGGGGTTCTTCGTTATTCTTCCCAGACAGGCTAAAAAAATCCCTCCCGCAATGACTTCTAAGCTTTTTTCCTTAAAGAAAGCTCCTGGAGAGCTAAGCTTCTAGCCAGCCATCTGATTTCTTCTGCTTTTGCTTTTCAGGCCTAAAGGGCAGTGGCCCCAGTGGCGGGAGCAGCGGTGGTGCTAACGGTACCTCTTTCAGCTACACATTCCATGGAGACCCTCACGCCATGTTTGCTGAGTTCTTCGGTGGCCGAAATCCCTTTGACACCTTTTTTGGGCAGCGCAACGGGGAGGAAGGCATGGACATCGATGACCCATTCTCAGGCTTCCCCATGGGCATGGGTGGCTTCACCAACATGAACTTTGGCCGCTCCCGCCCTGCCCAAGAGCCCACCCGAAGGAAGCAAGATCCCCCTGTCACCCATGACCTCAGGGTATCACTTGAAGAGATCTATAGCGGCTGTACCAAGAAAATGAAAATCTCTCATAAGCGGCTGAACCCTGATGGAAAGAGCATTCGCAACGAAGACAAAATCTTGACCATTGAAGTGAAGCGGGGGTGGAAAGAAGGGACCAAAATCACCTTCCCCAAGGAAGGAGACCAGACCTCCAACAACATTCCAGCCGACATCGTCTTTGTTTTAAAGGACAAGCCACACAATATCTTTAAGAGAGATGGCTCTGATGTCATTTACCCAGCCAGGATCACCCTTCGCGAGGTAAGGCACTAGGCAGGGCAACGTCTGTGGAGGGAGAAGTCTGCTTTTTGACACAGTTCAGTATTTGCTTGACACATATTTCTGAGCTCTTGGTGTGTGCCAGGCTTGGGAGGTGCAGTAGCAACAAGACTTTCCAGGGCTCTGTTTTTCCAGAGCTTCTGTGCTGGTGACCTGGGTGGATCTGGGGGCAGGGTCTTAGCTACAAAGGCCTCATGGTGCTTACCTTACATTAAACAGCCTCTGGGCAGGATGTGAGCTTCCGAAGCTACTCTCTATCTAATGTTGTCCATTTGCTTTCCAAGGCTCTGTGTGGCTGTACAGTGAATGTCCCAACTCTGGACGGCAGGACCATACCTGTTGTATTCAAAGATGTCATCAGGCCTGGCATGCGGCGAAAAGTTCCTGGAGAAGGACTTCCTCTCCCCAAAATGCCCGAGAAACGTGGAGACCTTATTATTGAGTTTGAAGTGATCTTCCCCGAGAGGATTCCCCAGACGTCAAGAACCGTTCTTGAGCAGGTTCTTCCGATATAGTCAACTGTGTTCCCCAAGGATTGACCAGGGACCTTTCCAGAGCTCAAGGATTTCCAGACTGTTCCACCAGCTGTGGACCCGCGAGAGGGCGGGAGGGCCCAGGGCGGGCTTTCGTACTGCTGAATGTTTTCCAGAGAATATATTACACAATCTTTTAAAGTCGTGCACTAGACTTAAGTGGTTTTTCGAGCGATAGGGTGGCAGGTGGTGGGGACAGCAGGAAAAGGCAGTCCAGTCTGCCCCGCTGGGTCCTGCCGCCCTCCGGGATGGGCCCACACCCTCCTCCCCCAGGCCCTGCCCAGGGGGAGAGGCACACCCACAGCTGGACTTGATCCCTCTGTAGTCCCTTTGCTTGCAGATGTTAGACGTGGTATGGACCTGCCTTCTTGGTTACCAGGTCTTGTACACTCCTCAGTTTCTGTTGTGTAATCAGTTCATGTTTTATTCTGTATTTGTCTCCCACGTCTTACTCTTCCCCTGAAGAATCCCGTCTTTTCTCTTGCCATCTCAAATTGAGAACCTAGACTATTTTTGCCGAACTGCCTGGCCGGCTCCCACAAGCAATACCTCTCTCTCGTTCCAGCAAGACCAAGGGAGCCGGCCTCCAGTGAGCGAGCAACTTGAGCAGCTGCCTCTCCCTCGAGCGTCTGGGGCCCTGGCCGGAGCAGGGGGTCCTCTCAACCCCTGGCTCCCAGGCTGGGCGCGCTCACTTTCCTTTTCTGTAAGGCAATCTTTTGGCACACCTGGGATTTACCAGTGGCCCAGGTGATTTTTCATTTAACGGACTCTGGACTCTCAAAAGGATCTGATCCTTTTGCATTTTGCACAGCCCTAGGTATAATCCCTTTTGATAAAAGGGTCTTTGCTTCTGATTACAGGAGCACTGTGGAACGTCTGTAAATATGTTTTTATAATTCCGTGTAAAGTTGGTGTGCACTCAAATGAAACCAGTCCACAGCAGCTGCTGCTCTCTGTAAGGGGCCATGATGGAATTCGGAAGGAACCTGGTGGGGGCGGGGGGAGGCATGTAGGAACAAGTATCTGTTCCTTGCAGGCCAGTCTGGTGCTCAGACCTTTAGACTCATTGTAAGTTGCCACTGCCAACACAAGACCAAAGTGTGTGACTTGTCAGTGTGCAGTGTGACAGCATTAAAGACTGATGCTAAACCTCAGGGGAGCGGTCCTGTGACTCTGTTTGAGGGCTCTGCTGACGGGCTGGGGTGGGGTCTGGGCAGCCCTCCAAAGGCGGCCAGGGTGGGTGGGTGGGAGGGAGGGGTGAGCAGAAGGCAGGAGTCCTCTGCAAGGGAGAGAGAAGTCACCCTCCTTGAGCTGGATGTGGTGTGGATAACAGCAACCCACAGGGCTTGATCCAGGCATCCGGAGAGCCCAGTGGACTCAGAGCTTGCTTTCTGTGAAGGTTGGGGCCAAAGTTAAGCAGGTCCCCTCCCAATATTCCAAGGTCTGGTTGCTGGGGCCAAAGGGAGGTGTATGTATCTCCCCCAACTCCTTACTTGCTAGAACAGGCTGGTGTCAGGCAGACCCTGGCCAAACCAGACTAGGATTCCAGCCCAGGGCTGGCCCTGCCCTGGTGAAGACCTATTTCCTGCCCTCCCTTTATTTGCAGGCCACTGAAACTGCTTTTACTTTGCAACTTTTTTTAAGGAACTGTTTTTATTTTAAGGTAAGTAATTACACAGGCGGAAAACAATGTATTGCTATTTTGCTACGAAACGTCTTGATGTAAAAACTTAAATAACACCATGTTTAACGTCAACGTAGGAGTGGCTTTCCCTTCCCACTGAAAGAATTTAACCACTGAAAACAGTCTAAGAGCAGTGCTGTCCAAGAGAACTTTCTTCAGTGATGGGAATGTTTTATGTCTTTTAAAACAGAAATTCTTTAAGATTCAATAGAAGTTGCTTGGTAGCTGCAGCCACACGTGGTTAGCGGTGACTTGGGTAAGACCTGGGTGTCTTAGAAGGGCAGCCATGTGGAGCCCAGAGAGGCCATCCTAGTTGGGAGGTGACCCCTGGAGTATCAGAGCCAAAAGGGACCTTATCACAAGATTTGTTCACTGAACCAGGGACCAAGATGACATTTACTGCAGAATTGGCCCTGGCCTTGGTTGGGGTCACAGACCCCCAGGGCTGCCAATCCCCCCGCCCCCGTCTCCCTCATTACATAGCAGGTGCCTGTGAACTTCATATCCAAGGGCCACCAGCACGAACGTGCACAAAGCCTCAATGTGTCACAGTTCTGGTAACTTATTTAGAGCAATAACCTAACCAGGGCGGTGGATGGGGCAGCGTGAGTCTAGGAAAATGTTCACAGTGAAAAAGACAGAAAGGACCCTAGTGGACAGAAAGGCTGCCCCTCAGATGTACAGCTTTTGCCCACGCTGGGCGCGGTTGTGTGTGTCAAGTGTCCGGTTGTCTGCAAGTGGACCTCTCCTCCTCCGTAGCTTCCAGTTAATGGATCTTTTTTACTTTCCCATGCTGCCTATCTGACCACGTTTCAGAGTTCCTTCCATGTCGGTGCATGTGGAGCTGCCTCTTTTTTGGGCCCACTTCATCTTCATCCATCGCACCAGGAGTGTCGCATTGATGCAAACAGTAGAAAACTCAAAATTTACATTCGGCCTGTGGTGAAAAGTCGAGTCCCCTCCCTCCTCAGAACCACTGTAGACAAGCCATGGCATTAGAAAATTTTTCCTTTTTTAAAAATGTTTTTTGTGCGTCCTCCCAGAGAGAGTCTGCTTATATAAGCATAAGCATAATTTCTAAATGTTCAGTTTCAATTTTTGGCTAGGTAATCGCGGTACCAAATTTACAAGGGCACATAGAGTTAAAAATTCTCCCTCCCACCCTGCTTTTGAGTCCACCCCCAGTGAATGTTCCCAGTGTCTCCTGTGCATTTCCTTCTGAGATGCTGCACGAATATATTTTTCTTTTTTTGTACAAGTGGTACATACTGTATGCTATGTGTTTTTTTTTTTTCCTCACATGTCATGGAAATAGCTTCCTCACTTCTGTTTTTCTACACACTGATTCTGCCAGGCCTGCTCAGGTGGGTGTGAAGATCTAGTTCAATGTTTGATGGCCCCTACCTCTCCTCTATCATTGCTCCGGCTTCTAGGTTTGAATCTCAGCTCGATCACTTTCTAGCTGTGTGACCTTGAGCAAGTGACTTAACCTCTCTGTGCCTCAGTTTCTTCAAGTGTAAAATAGGCATAATAATAGTACTTCTAGGGTTGTAAGGATTTTCAGATATAGATATATAAGCACACAACGGGGCCTGGCACAGAACAAGCACTGTGTGTCAGTTATCTTTGTATCCCAATGTGAAAGTTTCTCAGCCCACAACTGGTAACTCTAAAGACTGAGGTGAGTCCAAGGTCTTCTGGGTCAGTGCTCTCGGGTCAGGTCCAGGAACCAAATCCCCAGGCAAGCCCCTGAGACCCACAGCTCCACCCCAGCCCTCACCCAACTTGAGGAAACTGTACCTAAAGCAGGCTCACTCCCATGCTGTCTTGTCACCACCTGCTCACTCGACAGCAGCAGTGGAGCATCAGGCTCTACGACTGAGCAGCCCTGGGTTTGATTCCCAGCTCTGCCACTCTGCAGCTGTGTGTTCTTGGGCAAGTGACTTCACTTCTCTGAGTCTCAGTGGCCTCCTTTAAAAACAGGGCTAATGAAGGTACAGACTTCATAGAGGTGTGAAAACTGGGCAAGGTGGGGCATTGGAGAGGCAAAAGAACGTGGTATTAAGAACTTGGCTTCTGGAGCGTGACTGTGCTGAGTTCGAATTCTGCTCACTGCATTCCCCTGGACAAATAACAAACCTCTCACAGCCTCAGTTTCCTCCCATGTGAAACAGGACTAATCATAGCCACTCTCAACTTTCTCACTCCCCCAGAGCCAGAACTCAGACAGCTAACCCCTGAGAAGAACTTCACACAGGCCTGGCGTGGAGCAAGTGGGCAATTAACACAAACACATATTTCTAAGGCGGTTGGGGTAAACCTGCCCCAGGTCTCCTTAAATATTAATTATTCTCATTAGTTGTTAATCATTGAAGGACCCAGCATAGTGCCTGACACATAACAAGTATTGTCCGTTCAGTAAATATTTATTGAATACCTACAGTGTGCCCAGTCCTCTTCCTGATGCTGGCGACACAGCAGTGAACAAAACTGGCAAAGACTCCTGCCTTTGCAGAGCTGACAGTCTAGTGAGTGGAGTGAGAAAGAAGAAAATTAAGAATAAATAAATAAATCATCTAACATGCTAGACTGTGATGAGAGTGATGGAGAAATATAAAACAAGTGGGTAGGGAGTGTTGGGTGCAGTTTTAAGTGACATGGTCAGTGAATGCCTCACGGGGAAGGTGACATTTGAACAAAGTGTTGAAGGAGGTAAGGGGAGATCCATGTGAATACTGAGGGAAGGACCTTCCAGGCAGAAGGAACAGCCTGTGAAAAGGCCCTGAAGCAGGAGCATGCCTGAGTTTAAGGAACAGCCAGGAGAGCAAGGGGTGAGTGGGAGGTGAAGGCAGGGCAGACGGTGCAGGGCCTGCTGGGCCACTGGAGAACTTTGGCTTTTCCTGAGTGAGGCAGGAGCTTGCAAAGGTTTTGGTTTTTGCTTTGTCTTAATTTTCCTTTGTTTAGGGGGTGGGTGGGGAAGGGGGGAGACTGTCATTTGATTGTATAACTTCAAGTCCCTGAGCTATATCATCAGTCTCTTGAAATTTCAACGCACCAACCTTCCATTTCCAAATAGCACAAAGCAAACAATAAGCATCTATTTTCTATTAAAATCTAGTCCTTAAAAGTACAGAAATTCACGCTCCCTCCCACGGACCTGAGAATGCTTTCACGGCCTGCTGATTCCATGCTTGGTGGCAGAGGGGGACGTGGTGGTGTCTGATTTCTTCTGAGTTCTCAAACTCTATGATTAATCAGTGAGACAACTTCCCTCTTTGTCATGAAGAGAGGAGCGATAGCCTTGGGAACACTCCAGAAGGTCCTCCTTCTGAGCAACCTGAGTTTCCTTGAGGTCACCAACCATGCCCTAATAATCTTAGCATCACTGGCACCCAGGGCTGCCCTTGGCCCAGGACTGACACTCTGAGTGTTTGTTGAATGAGTAATCGGGTGACAAAGTGGACCTGCAACACTTGCCGTATCACGGCTCGTGTCACAGAGTGTGCAGAGGAACACATCCAGCCCTGAGGTCTGCTGGTGGGTACCCCCAGCAAGGGGTCCCCCATACCCTACTGCTTCCAGTTCCCACCTGGAAGAAGTGGATATTCTGTCTGGCTCCAGGAAAGCCCCTATTTCCTAGGATCCTGTTTCCACTTCAGGATTCATGTATTAGTCATTGGGCACAGTTCCTGAAGGCCAGCTCAACACTAGGCCCCAGGGGACCCAGTGAGAGGCAAACAAAGCCATCAGGGAGGCGGGGAGAGGGGGGTGGCGCGGGGGGAACTCGTGGAGCTCACAGTCTTCCAGGAAACACAGACCTCTGTTTTAGTTTCCTGCGGCTGCTGTAACAAAGTACAACAAACTGGGTGGCCTGAAACAACAGGAATTTATTCTCTTGCAGTTCAGGCAGCCAGGAGGCCAAAACTAAGATTTCAACAGGGTTGGTTCCTTCTGGAGGCTCCGAAGGAGAAACTGTTCCATGCACCTCTCCTGGCTTCTGGTGGTTGCCAGCAATCCTTGGCGTTCCTTGGATTGTGGCTAATCACTCCAATCCCTGCCTCTGTCTTCATGAGGCCACCTCCCCTTCCTGTGTCTGTGTCTTCTTTTCTGTCTCTTATAAGGACACGTTGGGCTCAGGGCCCATTTAAATCCAGGATGACCTCACCTTGAGATCCTTAATTTAATTACTTCTGCAAGACCCTCATGCCAAATAAGGTCACATTCACAGGTTCAGGCACACGGGCATATATCTTCTGGGGGTCCACCATTCAGCCTGTGATAGCAGGCAAAGTAAGTACTTCCCACGACCGGAGAGCTTGGAGAGAGGATGCATGGTGGGCCCCGAGCGCACAGGCCAAGGGATAGGAGCTTGTCAGGGTGCAGAGATGGGCCATTGGAGCTGCGGCCCTGTGGATGAGGCTCCTAGACAGACCAGGGGTGTGGACCAAGCAAGGCTGAGCTCAGAAGCATGAGGCCCTTGAGGCCTGGTGTGGGTGAAACAGAGAGAGCAGGAGAGAGTGAAGTGGAGCGTGCCCAGGAATGAGACAGACCCAGAGTCAGGGCCCTTCTGAGATTGGCCCCCATGCTTGAGGCAGAGGAGAAGCCAGTTGAAAGACCTTGAGTCAGGAGGGACACGGCATGATTTGCTTTTGCCTGGAAGTTGGAGTGGACGTCTGGCTGGTTTGTCTCAACGGGGGCTCAACATTCCTTGGGAAGATTATGCTGGGCATCAGTGTGGCCAGGCCTGACTCCAGATGAAATAGTTCATCAAAGTATTTTAAAGGCACATGGCTTTTTTGTGGGGGTCATCAGCAGAGGAAGGGTGAGAACTGACCTAGGTGCTCACAGGTGCCTTCTGGGTGCTGTAGGGCTTGGGGGGAGGGGGAATAGACCTGGGGATGATCCAGGGTGGAGCTGGGAGATCAGGGAGAAATTGGCTGTGGGAGGTGATGGGGCTGGACCAGGGGGTGACCAAGGAGGTGGTAGGAAATGACTGGAGATGTATTTTGAAAGGAGATCTACCCATTGGCCCTCCAGAGAGCAGCACTATTGTTGGGTTTTATGGTGACTTCCTGAAATCCAGCACCCAAAGGCAGCTGCTGGCACTGGGGCTGAGACTTGGGGCCACAGGACCTAGCCCAGTCAAGCCTACCTCCTCTGCTTCCCCTCAAGGCCCATCCCGCTGAGTCAGTCCAGTCCTGCCAAGCTAATAGGGGGAGTCAAACCACAGGCCACAAAGAGCCAGGCTCAAACTCTGAGATCACTCTGGCCGAGGCAACGTCTCTCAGCAATGTCCTTCCTGGGTCTAACCTGTCCCGCACATCTCGGGAGCAGGCCTCACATGCAACCCACACCTCCAGAGGGATGTCATGAGTGCTGGGGGAGGAGCTAAAGCATCACACCCGTGAGTTGCTGTGCAACTTTGAACCCAGTGGCTCCCCTTCTTTGAGCCTCAGTCACCTCCTCTGTAAAATGGGGGAGATATCCAGTGGAATTACTCCAGCCAGCACATGGCCTGGCACACAGTAAGGGATAATAAATGTATCTATTTCTATCATGTTTCTGTTATGAATACTGTGTTATTCACCACAACAGTTTAATAATAGCAGCTGGTGTTCACTGAGCAATTACTATCTGCCCAGCACCATTGTAGGCATTTGACACAGAATAGTTCATTTATCCTAGTATAATCATAATGACTTTAGGAAGGGGGTCCTGTTATGATCACCATTTTACAGAAGAGGCGACTGGGTATACAGGGGGAAGGGGCTCACCCTGGGTCCCACAGCTGGTGAGCAGTGCAGGTTATGGAGAAATATGACTGTATCCTACCCCACAACGTGAGATGAACTAGAGGTGGAAAAAAGACAAAGGATAAGAAAAACCATAGAATGGGTTAAAAAAAAACTTTGTGATTTAAGGGTACAAAGGGCCTCCTTAATGAAATGTCGCAGGCACAAACCACAAAATGTATATGTTCTATTACAGTGAAATTTAAAATTTCTTTCCAACGGGACTTCCCTGGTGGTGCAGCGGCTAAGACTCCCCACTCCCAAAGCAGGAGGCCTGGGTTCGATCCCTGGTCAGGGAACTAGATCCCACATGCTGCAGCTAAAAGATCCCTCATGCCACTACTGAAGATCCCGCATGCCGCAACGAAGATCCCAGATGCGGCGGCAACAAAACTCCCGCGTGCCGCAACTAAGACTCAGCACAGCCAAATAAATAAATGAATATTTTTTTAAAGATTTGTTTCCAACGAAGGATAACATGGACAAAGTGAATCGTCACATGACACAGTGGTAGACCACATCTGCAATGTCTAACACTGTATCCACCTCACATGGTCGTTAGGAGAGTTAAACTGTTTAATAACTATAAAGTTCTTAGGTCAGTGCCTGGCACATAGGAAGCTCTGCCTAAACATTATCTATCATTATTGAAACTGACAAGGGTTCAATAACCCAGTGCTATCTAATAGAACTATGCAAGCCCCTACGTGACTTTACATTTTCTAGTAGCCACATTAACATAGTAAAAAGAAACAGGTAAAAATAATTTTAATCATACTTTTTATTTAGCCCAGTATACCCAAATTATTGTCATCTTGACATGTAATCAGTATAGAAACTAATTAACGAGATGCGTTATTTTACATCCTCTTTGCATTCTACTAAGTCTTAGAAATCCAGAATGTATTTTACACTTACAGCACATCTCAATTGGTATTAACCATATTTCAAGTGCTCAATAACCACATGTGGAGAGCGGAGTGTCACATTAGACAGATCATATTGGACGGTGCAGATCTTGACTCTGTGAGGAACACGTGCAAATCGCCAAGAAAAAGAGAGCAACCCGAAGTGCAAAATGGGCGAAGAGTATGAACAGGCAATTTACAGAAGAGGAGAACCTGAAGGCCATCATGCAAATAAGCTACTCAAAGCGATTAGAAATCCGAGAAATGTAAAATAAAGCAACGGTGATGTCACTTGACAGTGAGTCAGAGTGGCGAGAATTAGAAGTTGGGTAATGCCAACGGCTGGTGGAGATGTGGGGACATGGGACCCTCCTGCAAAGCCAGTGGATGTGATGGGGCTACCTAGTCCGGAAGGCCACATAGCAAAGCTGAGTGTGCCCAGAGACCCAGTATCTCCGCATCCAGTACTCTCCCCTAGGGAGATTCTCACCAGGTCCCTGAGGGGGCGTGTCCAAGGCTGTTCATTGTGCTGTGGGGAGGTGGAGGCTGCCTGGTTTCCATCCTTGGGGGACAGAGGAGTAAGATGTGAGGGATGCACCCCCTGAGACACCTAGCAGAAGTTAGAAGAAAAGAGATTCAAGAGATTAGCAATACAGCTGGATCTTCAAAGCAGAATGCAAAACAAACAAACAAGCAGTACAGTACTGAGTGGGTGAAAAAAGTAAAAAACCAAATATAATAGAACACGCATATAAAACAATGCACATTTTCAAGGAAAGACACAAGCAAGGGTGCCTATGAAACCTACTGGAGGGTTGCCGCTGGGGATGGGAGGGGAATAGGGGTATTTTTTTCAGGTATTTATCTTAAAAATTTCAAAGCTATAGAAAACTTACAAGAATAGTAAAATGAGAGACTTCCCTGGTGGTCCAGTGGGTAAGACTCTGAGCTCCCAATGCAGGGGGCCAGGGTTCGATCCCTGGTCAGGGAACTAGATCCCCACATGCACGCCGCAACTAAGAAGTCCTCACATGGCAACAAAAGATTCCCACAGGCTGCAGTGAAGATCCCACATGCTGCAACGAAGACCAGGTGCAACCAAAATAAATTAATTAATTTAAAAAAAAAGAATAGTAAAATGAATACCCATATACCACTCTCCTGGATTCAGTGACAGTTGTTACTATTTTGCCATATTTGCTTTCTCTATCTCCCTATATGTTAATAGGAATGTATACCATCTTATAATATTGTATATAAAATGTTGTATATATATACAATTTTTTTCTGAAACATGTTGACAGTTGCAGGCATCATGAATTTAACACTAAATAATTCAGTGAGTATGTCCTAAGAATAAGAACATTCTCTCGTCTAACCACAGTACAACACTCACACTCAGGAAGTTTAACATGGATATGGTATTATCTATTGGGTTTGCCAAAAATTTCGTTCGTTTTTTTCCATAGATTGGCTCTAGTAGCACTTAGTTGTCTTTAACTTCATTCGAAACAATTTTTTCAGATTGTATTGTGACAGCTGTCATATCAGCGTGCATTAAAAAAAAAATCAAAATTGGTGAATTTTTGTGTAGTAGCCATTTTAATCTCGAAGATGGAAGGAAAGAAAGCAACATTTTCGGCATATTACGCTTCGTTATTTCAAGAAAGGTAAAAACGCAACTGAAACGCAAAAAAAAAGATGTGTGCTGTGTATGGAGAAGATGCTGTGACTGATCGAATGTGTCAAAAGTGGTTTGTGAAGTTTTGTGCAAGAGATTTCTCGCTGGATGTCGCTCCACGGTTGGGTAGACCAGTTGAAGTTGACAGAGGTCAAATCGAGACATTAATTGAGAGCAATCAACGTTATACCAGATAGCAGGCATACTCAAAATATTCAAATCAAGCATTGAAAATCATTTGCACCACCTTGATATTTGGGTTCCATGTAAGTTAAGCGAAAAAAACCTTCTTTTTTTTTTTGGTACACGGGCCTCTCACTGTTGCGGCCTCTCCCGTTGCGGAGCACAGGCTCCGGACGTGCAGGCTCAGCGGCCATGGCTCACGGGCCCAGCCGCTCCGCGGCACGTGGGATCTTCCCGAACCGGGGCACGAATCCGTGTCCCCTGCATCGGCAGGCGGACTCTCAACCACTGGGCCACCAGGGAAGCCCGAAAAAAACCTTCTTGACCTTATTTCTGCATGTGATTCTCTACCGAAAAGTAACAAAAACATTCCATTTTTTAAACAAATTGTGATGGGCGATGAAAAGTGGATACTGTACATTAATGTGGAACAGAAGAGATCCTGGGGCAAGCAAAGTGAACCACCACCAACCACACCAAAGGCCGGTCTTCATCCAAAGAAGGTGATGTTGTGTATATGGTGGGATTGGAAAGGAGTCCTCTATTATGAGCTCATTCCAGACAACCAAATGATTAATTCCAACAAGTACCGCTCCCAAGTAGACCAACTGAAAGCAGCACTCGACAAAAAGCGTCTGGAATTAGTCAACAGAAAACACATAATCTTCCATCAGAATAATGCAAGACTGCATGTCTCTTTGATGACCAGGCAAAAACTGTTACACCTTGGCTGGGAAGTTCTGATTCATCAGCTGTATTCACCAGACATTGCACCTTCAGATTTCCATTTATTTTGGTCTTTACAAAATTCTCTTAATGAGAAAATTTCCATTCCCTTGAAGACTGTAAAAGGCACCTGTAACTGTTCTTTGCTCAAAAAGATAAAGTTTTGGGATGATGGAATTACGAAGTTGCCTTAAAAATGGCAGAAGGTAGTGGAACAAAACTGTGAATACACTGTTCAATAAAGTTCTTGGTGAAAATGAAAAATGTGTCTTTATTTTTAACTTAAAAGACGAAGGAACTTTTTAGCCAACCCCATAATGTCCAGTTAACATTCAAATATCCTAGGTTATCCCTAGAATATGCTTCATTGCTGTTTTACCTTTTTTTTGAAATTTTTATCAAGGACCCAATCAAGGATCAAACATTGATTTTGGTTGTCTTCTCTCTCTCTCACTTTTTTTAAAAATATTTATTTATTTGGCTGCATTGGGTCTTATTTGCGGCACGTGGGATCTTCGGTGCAGCATGAAGGATCTTTCACTGCAGCACACAGGCTTCTCTCTCTAGTTGTGGCACGCGGGCTCTAGAACACATGGGCTCAGTAGTTGTGGCGCTCAGGCTTAGGTGTCCCACAGCATGCGGGATCTTAATTCCCTAATCAGGGATCGAACCCACGTCCCCTGCATTGGAAGGCAGATTCTTAACCACTGGACCACCAGGGAAGTCCCTGTCTTCTCTCCTTCGTCTCCTTCAATCTAGAACTGTTTCCCAGTCATTCATTTGTTTAATTAATGGATTGATTTTGCCTTTCACGACATAGATCTGTTTGAAGAGTCCAGACCATTTTGTTTTTGTTTGTGTTTTTGTTTTATAAAGAATGTCCCTCCATCAGGATGTGTCTGGGTTTTTCCTAGTTATTAGATTCAGGTTAAACACTTTGGGCAGGACCAAGTTCTTTGAAAGTGATGTGTGCCCTTCTCAGTAACACATCACAGCAGGGAACACAGTGAGGACAGCCTGTTCCAGCAGTGGTGAAGTTTTTTGATCACTTGGTTGAGGTGGTGACTGCCAGCTTTCTCCGCTGTGCCTTTTCCAAGGTACCTTTTCGCCATTGAAATTAACAAGTAATCTGTGGGCCGGTTCTCTGAGACTGAATATCCACTTCCCCATTGACAAAGCACTGCCTGAATCAATCATTCATCTGGTGGCTGCACAACGGTGCTTTTCTAACTCAAACTTGCCTTCTGTATGTATTAGCTGGCATTCCAGAACTCTCTCCCTCCATCCCCCAAAAGGGACAGAGGTAGCACTAAAATCTGAGCTCCTCACCAGCTGAGGCTTCCAGCCTCTTGAGCTATAAAATCAAGTAGGAAGGAGACGTCCGGTGTTGCTCTGTGCCCTTGGGCAACCCCTCCCCCCTCCCTGGGCACATCCTCATCAGTCAACAGGTGGATTCAGGTGGATTCTGCTCAGAACTCTGCTGTCCCCATGTCCCACATACTGTCCTCTCCAGGTGTGTAGGAGGCAGCTCAGACGCCAGGCACAAGCAGGGCAGTGGACACAGTCCCACAGAGGGCACTGGCCTAGCCAGAGGCAACCGATCACTCAGTGGGGGTGGCAGAGGTCAGCAGAACAGGAAGAGAAAGACAATAGCTGTGCCTGTTGCCACAGCAGTTTCAGTATTTGCCAGCTGGGTGGGGCCGGCCGGGCAGCCCTCAGCAACTAAGCCCAGGGCCCACTCTCCCCTCTCACTTTGTCCCTCTGCAAGCCCTAGCGAGGCCTGGAAAACGCAGCTGCTCACCCAGGGAACTGCAAAGACCCAATCGTGCATTGAGGTTTGAACAGTTAGAGGTTTCCAAGAACTACAATTCCCAGAACACACAGCGAACTCCTGGTCCGGCCCCAGCTGTCTGAGTGGCTGGCTTGTTCCTAGAACAAGGCAATCTCACCTGTCCTAGGAACTGAGCCTCTCCGCCAGGGCAAGGTGCGTTTGGGTCTTTTTCTTGGACCTGCTCCTGCCGGAGAAATCCCGGTTTCAAGCCAAACCTGGAGATGGTGAGATTACCTAGTTCTTTCATTCACACATGTGTACTGAGACCCTGCTCTGTGCCAGTCTCGGAAGTGGGACGGGAGCAGGGAGGTTGCGGGGAGCGGGAACAGAGATGTAATAGACAGGCTCATGAAAGTCAGCTCCCTGAGGGCAGAGGCTTGGGTTGGCTGGGCACCCTTTGTAATCTAGCACTTAGTATGTGCTCAATAAATATTCGTTGGTCAGCCAGCAAGCGAACAGGCTATCTTGCCCTTGTTTTCCGTTCCATTGCACCCGAAAGGTGCTTTGCTAGCTGCTTTGCTAGTTCCTACGATATTGTACTCTCCTAAAGTGTGCTGTATCGCTCTGTCCGACCTCCAAGCCTTTAAACGCCCTGTTCCCTTTACCAGGAACACATTCAGTCAGCTTATTCGTCAGTGTGTCTGTAGAGATAGGACAGAGCCTGGCACGGAGCAGGGGCACATTAAATATTTGATGAGCGAATGAATGAATGAATGCCCTTGTCCATTGTCCATCCAGGACGCAGGGACACTCGGGACCCTCCCTATTCATCTCAGTCCCCCGCCCGCCCAGAATGAATGCATCTTTTTACCGCCCCGAGGACGGCCGGGCTGGGGCATGTGCAGGCCAGGCAAAGGACTGGATTGGGGGCTGCCCTTGGCCCCCTCCAGGGTCTCCTAAAGGGTCCGTTTTTCTGGACTTTGGGAGTTTGCATCCCCTCCCCGAAACTCAAACTCGGTCACCTGACTCCCACGACCAGCCTCCCGCCCTCTTACCACCCAGGGCACCCCACACGGACACCCAGCCAACAGCACGTGGTCAAGGGGCTCCAGCTTCCCATTGGCCGCTGGCCTCCTTCCTTCCCCGAGATTGGCCCGGCCCCAGCCGCAGCTCCCCCCTCCGCAGCCTTGCGGTGGTACAGCCCGCCGCGGCTTAGGAGGGGCGGGAAGGTCCAACGCCCCGCGGCGCGGGGGAGGTGTCACGAAGAGCAGGGATCCCTCTGGAATGTTTCCTTCGGGTCCCCCGGGGCGGGGCGGCGTGGCTTGGAGCGGATTGGCCGCGAGCGCCGGGCGGCCGCTCCTGATTGACCGGACGCGGGCCCTGGCCCCGCCCCCCGGTCGTGGCTGAGGGAGAGGCCCCGGCCTGAGTTTGCGGAGGGCCGAACCCGGCGCTCACAGGGCGGTAGCGGCGGCGCCGCAGGTGAGTGTCACGCGCGGGCGGGGCGCATCGCGGCCGCTTGGGGGATCCCGGCGCGGACCCGCGGGATGGCGGACCCGCGGGGATCCGGCCGATTCTGCGGTATGGGGCCGGCCCCATGGACGCGGCTGGACGTCTAGGCTGAGCGGGGGGATGCCCGAGGCCCCTTCCCAGAGGGCCGCCTGCCTTCCCGCTGGGGGCAGGGGTAAACGCCTCCCGCCACCGGGATGGGGTCTCCAGCCGCACCTCAGCTCCCTGCACCTCTGGACAGTTCCCATCCCGGCGGGGACAGGCTCAGGATCGGTATTTCTGAGCCCTGCCCGGGCAACTCCCCGAAGCTGGCCCAGTCCCAATCCTCCAGGGCCTAGGGGGACCTTGGGAGGACCGAGGTTCCGAAGATAATAATGAAAAAATCACCCCGGCTAGCGTTTATTGAACACTTCCGTGTCAGGTATTTACCACATATTTATCATTGATTCTCAATACCTCATGGAAGGTGCTGTTACTTCTTTCAGAGCTGAAGCAGCAGACCCAGAGAGGTGGAGTGACTTGCCCAAGGTCCCACAGCGAGTAAGTGGCAGATCTGGGACTCAAACCCATGCCTCAGAGTCCAGAACTGGAGTCTCCACCACTATACGAGATGCCCGGTGGCTCCAAAGCTCAGGTGTTTCTGACCAGCTCCTTCCATTCCACTCCCTCCAGCCAGACACGCCATCTGGGGCACACCTGCTGGTCTTTGCTTTCACCAGCTGCTCAAACAGGAAGCTGTCCCCATGGCCCTTGTGCTCTGAGCTGGAAAAGGCAAGGCCAGAATACCTGGGTCCTGAAAAGAGAGTGACATCTGCGGGAGAGATAGGCAGGGGTCCAGGTTCTGTGCCTCTTGGGCCCCCCTGGTAAGCCTGGGCCCAGGACGGTAGGCGTTCTCCCTGGAAACACCCAGGAGCCGGTTTTTCAAGACTGATTCAGAGGCCCTCCTGCCCTCCTCTCTCAAGCAATACCCTGCTGAAAGAGGAACCTGGGCGTGGTGTCCCCCCGCCAGCTTTTGTGAGCTCCCAGGAACCCCCTTCCCCACTTTTTGCTCCCCTCACTGCAACTCTGTATGGCTGTGAGCTTGTTGAGTTTCAGGCCCTTCCCAGGGAAGAGAGGGTGGGGATGCTGGGATTGTAGCCAACCTGCTCGATGCCCGGGGCTGAAACTCCTTTTCTCCGTACCTGTGTTCAGGTTTGAGGGGAGACTGGGAATGTGGTGGGGAGGTGGCAGTTAGCAGGTCTACAGTGGGCATGTTCTGAGGATAGGGGAACTCAGAGAGTAGTCAGAATGAGGGCATAAGACACATTCATTCATTCTATACATATTTTTTAAGCACCAACTATGTGTCAGGTACTGTTCTTGGCACAGAGGATACAATAGTGAACACAACAAAAATCCCTGCTCTTGGGAAGCTGCCATTCTAATGGGGGGGAAACAGGCAACAAACAAGTTAACAAATAAATAAAGAAAATACTTGCAGAGGGTGATAAATGTTATGAATAGAATATGAAGGAGTGGCATGGTAGAATCTGTGGGCAAAGGGGGAATCTCAGAGGAGGTAACTTTGGAGCCGAGATCTGAATGACAGAAAGAAGCCAGCCTTGTAAAAATCAGGCAGGGGGCACAGCCAAGGCAAAGGCTCTGAGGATGGACCAATCTTGGCATGGTGTGCCTGGGGCAGGAGAGGACCCAAAGCGGTGATTCTGCAGGGGTCTGGGGGTTTCCTCCATCAGGTGGGAAACCGTTGTAAGATTTGAGGCTGGGGAGTGACGCTATCTGGTTTATGTTTTAAAATAGAGACATGAAGTTAAATAACAACCTAAGACTGGAAGACAAGAGTTCTGCCAGGGCAACATGTAATTAAGTTCATGGGCCTGAGTAGTTTGGACCACAGGGCCGGTTCCAACAGGCTGGGGCAAGCTGGGGAGGCTTCCTGGATGAGGTGGCCTAGAGTAGGCCTTGGCAGGCAGAGAGGACCGGGATGTTCCTGGGCAGGGCAAGGGAAGAAGCAATAATGACAATAATAATAACAACTTCCTTAGATTGATGTCAGGCAAAGTGATAATTGAGTTACTTGCATAATCTCTTTGGATTCCCATAAGCACTCTGAGAGACAGGAATTCTGCCTGTTTTTCAGATGAGGAAACTGAGGCCCCATCAAGTGAAGTGACTTCCCCACAGCCACACAGCTGGTAAGTAACAGGGGTGGGAGTTGAACCCACACTACTGTGCTTCTTCTGGCCTGGAAAGCAAATTCATTAATCACCCACTTTCCTCACCACCATTATTACCCTCTCCCGGGTGAGGACACGAAGCCAGCATGAACCAGGGCATCAAGTGTAGGCAGAGTAAGGATGTTGGGAATTGGTGATCAGGATGTAGGGACCCTGGGGAAAGGAGGGAGTTTGAATCTTGGCAACTAACTGAAAGATGATACAGATGGAAATAGTAGTAATTGTCACCAGCATTTATGGAACTCCTATTGTGTGCCAGGAACTGTTCCAAGCACATGTATGATTTCCTTGGAACTCAGAGAGGTTAAGACACTTGCCCAAAGTCACACAGCTAGTAAGTGGCGAATCCAGGTTTCAGATTTATGTTCTTAGCATTCTGCTAAGAGGTATGGGGGGTGGTTGGAGGGGAACCAGAGGAGGTGCTGATGTGGGGGAGTTTTTTTGGGTGTTTTTGATTTTGTTTTGGTAGCATCATTGAGTGTAGTAAAATAACTTGACAGAGCAGTACTGGTTTATTCATTCAGAATTATTTTATTTCTAGTATCTAGAACATATAGCTTGCATTGCAGTTAAAAACAGATTCAGGGGCTTCCCTGGTGGCGCAGTGGTTGAGAGTCTCAGGGGTCACGGGTTCGTGCCCCGGTCTGGGAAGATCCCACATGCCGCGGAGCGGCTAGGCCCGTGAGCCATGGCCGCTGAGCCTGCGCGTCCGGAGCCTGTGCTCCGCAACGGGAGAGGCCACAACAGTGAGAGGCCCGTGTACAGCCAAAAAAAAAAAAAAACAAAAAAAAACAGATTTAGTCCCTGATCGGAGAACTAAGATTCCACAAGCCATGCAGCGTGGCAAAAAAAAAACAAAAAACCAATAAAAAACGCAGTTTTTAAAAATGGGTAAAGACTTAAACAGGCAGTTCACAGAAGGGCAAATCCAAATGGCTAATAAATGTATTAAAAGTCATTTAGCATCGTTGATTAGGAGGGGAGTGAAAAACAAAATGACAATATCTTCGTTGCTAAATGAAGCACTTATTCTGTCCAGAGTTATGCTGGGAAGCAAGGGATGAGGGACTACAGAGTTAGGACTTGTACTTTTGCCAGGGAGACAAGACCCTACTGAGGGCAGATGCTACAGCCTGTGCTTCTGTGGCTCCCCAGAGCTGCAGAGAAGCTGGGCACAGAGACTGGTGGGCTGGTGAATATTAGGATCATTCGTTCATCCATTCCACAAATATTTATTAAGCAGCTGCTATATGCCAGGCACTGTTTTCTGCACTGAGAGGAATGAATAAGACAGGCAGAGTTCCCTGCCCTTTCAGAAAACAGACAATGAACAAGCTAAATGAATGAAATATGTTTTCCACCTGAAAGAGGTGAGAGAGTGAGTTGTGTGGATACCAGAGGGCACAGCCAGTGCAAAGGCCCTGAGGCTGAACTTCGCCTAGTGTGTTGAAGGAACAGGGAGGAGACCCATGTGGCTGGAGGGAATGAGCTGGGGGAAAGTGGGAGGAGATGAGGGCATGCAGGTCATGTGGGCAGATCATTTGGGGCCTGTGGGCCAAGGGGAGGACATTGACTTTTACTCCAGGTGAGGTAGGAGCCCTGGGAGGGGTTGGAGGAGAGGACAGATGTGATATGAGTTATGTTTTACAGTATCACTCTGGCTGCTGGATTGACAAGAGACTGTTGGGGGCAAGGGTGGAAGTTGGGAGACACAGAGAAGGCAACTGCACTGATCTAGGTGAGTGCTGATGGGGCTGGATCAGTGATATTAGAGGGGGTGTTGGAGAACAGATGAATGAATGAATGAGGAGAGGAGGTGTTGGAGAACAGATGAATGAATGAATAAATGAATGAGGATGGTGCAGCCCTGGGGCTCATCTGAATCCAGGACGACCCCCTGGAAGAGGAGCAGAAAGTCCCCTTCACACAGGAAAAGATAATTTGGCATAATTTGATCCTCATCACAACCAGGCGGATGGAACGTCCCCATTTGCAGACCAGGCATCTGAGGCCCAGAGAGATTGAGTCACTTACGGGACAGCGTCACAGTGACGAACTTGGGCTTGGGAATCAGACCTGAGGGTGCAGCCAGCTTCTGTGACTTTGGACATGTGTCTTAAAAATTAAATCTGGACTCTTTCCCAGCCTGCAAGACCCACCCCGCCCCGCCCCGAGTCACCTCTTTTACCTGCCGTCTTCGTGTTCTCCCATTGCTCACTTCACTCCGATCAACCACACTGGTCTCCAGCTGATCTGTGAGTCTGCTCAGAACCCCCCCGACTGCCACCTCACTCAGACCAAAAGCCCAAGTTCTCCCTCTGGCCTACAGGGCCCTGCACAGTCTGCCTGTTACTTCTCTGCCCTCACCTTTTCCTGTTGTCCCCCTTACTCTGATCCAACCACATATGCCTCCTTGCTGTTCCTCAAACATGCCAAGCACATCCCCACCTCAGGGCCTTTGCACTGGCTGTTCTCTCTGCCCGAATGTTCTTGCCTCATATCCTCCTATGGATATTTCTTCCTGTCTTTCAAGTCTCAGATTCATCCTCACCTTCTCAGGGAGGCCCTCCCTGAGCTTGTCTGTAGAACTTGTCTTGTTTTATTGTCTTCATAGCATTCTTAGAAATTATATTAGATATTTACATGTTTGCTTGCTCACTGTATATCTTCTCCTCTGGACTATGCTTCCGCACAGCATGGACAGAGCCCCAGCTAGCTAGCCTTCTGCAGCACTTTAGGCATGAATTAGAAAAATGCCACGCTTCCTCCCATCAGACACATCACCAGACCAGGGTCTGGTGCTTTTGCACAGTGAACAACCAGTGTCACTGCTCATGGTGGCCCTAGTCAGGGACCTTGTTGCTTGTCTTTTTTTTTTCTTTCTTTTTTTTAATAATAGAAGTTTTTAAAATATTGCCAGCATACATTTTGTGCAGTGGTTCAATAATAAGCTTGAGTTATTCAGAGATTTTTTCTCACCTTCATAGGTACATTTGGTAGCACACTTTTATGAAATTATTAATTACAGCTTTGAATTATAGTTTTTTAAATTAATTGATTAATTAATTTATTTTTGGCTGTGTTGGGTCTTCGTTGCTGCGTGTGGGCTTTCTCTAGTTGTGGCGAGCAGGGCCTACTCTTCATTACAGTGTGCAGGCTTCTCATTGTGGGCTCCAGTAGTTATAGCTCATGGGCTCTAGAGCACAGGCTCTGTAGCTGTGGCACACGGGCTTAGCTGCTCCGCGGGATGTGGGATCTTCCCAGCCCAGGGCTCGAATCCATGTCCCCTGCATTGGCAGGCAGATTCTTAACCAATGTGCCACCAGGGAAGTCTGAATTATAATTAATTAAAGATTTTTTTTTTTTTTTTTTGGCTGTGCCATGCAGCTTGCAGGATCTTAGTTCCCCAACCAGGGATTAAACCCAGGCCCGGCAGTGAAAGGGCTGAGTCCTAACCACTGGACTGCCAGGGAATTCCCTAATTAAAGCTTTTTAAAACATATACACACACGTGTATGTATCTCCTTAAACACATACACATATTATATATATACACATACGTATGTATGTGTATTTGTAAACTCTCAGGATTTATCCATATAGGGTTGTTTTCTTCATCCATTAACCATTCATCAGAGGCTCCTTATTTACTCCGGGTAAGGAAATGTGGAACCTTGCTTGTCTTATTGAAGGCAATATCCATACTGGTGCATGGGATATAGTAAGTGCCCAAAACATTTGTTAGAAGGGAGGGAGGGAGAAAGAGAGAAAGAAAGAGAGTAGAGGGTGAGGAAAGAGAAAAGTGTGTCCGTCAGGACAGGTTTTGCTGCAATAACAAACATCTCCAAAATCTTAGTGGCCAAACTCAACAAAGGTTTATTTATTTTTTTTGTTCCTGCTACATGTCCATTGCAGCTCAGCGGGGGGTTCCATTCATTGTCATCACTCAGAGCCTGGCCTGATGAGGCCACCACCACATCAAATGAGGCTGGTCACCCTACTAGGAGAAAGGGACTTCTGGAGGCTCTTGCTCCAGTAATTAAATGCTTCAGCCTAGAAATGTCATGTGTCACTTCCTCTCACAACTCACTGGCCAGTACTGGTCACATGCCTGTCCAGTCACGAGGAGGCCAGTAAGTGCCATCTGCCTACATGCTTTGAAGGGGGGAGTCAGAAATTTTCAGCACACAGCATTAATGACTGACCAGTAGAACAAAAAAGAGAAAATGTAGGCTGTGAGTTTCCATTTTCGCATCTGTTAAATGGGCATAATCACATATTACGGTATATCACATAATCACATCGTGGGGGTGATAATATGGTCCCCATGATGTGGTGTGAGGGTTAAGATACAGAGCAGTTAGCATGGGGTTATGATAGATATTAGCTGATATTATTACTTCTGTGCAAGTGCTGGGACCGGATTTTTTTTTTTTTTTTTGCGGTACGCGGGCCTCTCACTGTTGTGGCCTCTCCCGTTGCGGAGCACAGGCTCCGGACGCGCAGACTCAGCGGCCATGGCTCACGGGCCCAGCCGCTCCGTGGCATGTGGGATCTTCCCGGACCGGGGCACGAACCCGTGTCCCCTGCATCGGCAGGCGGACTCTCAACCACTGCGCCACCAGGGAAGCCCCCGGATTATTTTTTTTTTTTTTTAAGTGAAACAAGTAAAGTGTTTATTAGGAGGAAAAAGAGTACGTGTAAATAGGTACACACGGGCGGACTCAGAGAGAGTCGTGCCTTCGTGGTAGTTTGAATCGCTTATATGGGGCGTTTCTTCTGGGTTTCCTTTGGCCAATCATCTTGCTTTGCCTGGCTCTGAGCTGGGACCGGATTTCGAACTGAGGCCAGTCTGTTCTCTAAATATTTCATTGGACCTGTAGGGGCGAGGCGGCCCGAGGCCACTGCCCAGGCCCTGAGCCCCTTTTCCTGTCCTGCAGATCTCCTGGGCGTGCCCTCTCTTCTCGCTGCTCATGCCGCTGGGACTGGGGCGGCGGAAAAAGGCGCCGCCTCTGGTGGAAAATGAGGAGGCAGAGCCAGGCCGTGGTGGGCTGGGTGTGGGGGAGCCGGGGCCCCTGGGCGGAGGTGGGGCAGGGGCCCCCCAAATGGGCTTGCCCCCCCCCTCCCCCTGCCCTGCGGCCCCGCCTTGTGTTCCACACCCAGCTGGCCCATGGCAGCCCCACTGGCCGCATCGAGGGCTTCACCAACGTCAAGGAGCTGTACGGCAAGATTGCTGAGGCCTTCCGGCTGCCAGCCGCTGAGGTACCCACTAGGGAGCCGGGCACCAGGGTCCCTGATGGTGAGCTAGAGAGAAGCCTGAGCGGGCATCCTGTTTGTGAGCTGTGGCTCAGGTGGCGAAGCTGCAGATACTGAGGCCTTACCCCAGTGAATTATGGGGAACTGGAGGCCAGGGCTGGATGCTGAATTTCATCAGGCATTGGGAGGCCTGTACCCCATTGGTTTGTGGCGAACTGGAGGCCACAGGCGGAGGCGGCATTCCCATCAGGCTTTGAGAGGCCTGTGCCGCAGGGGATTGTGGGGGCAGGTGGCCACAGCTGGATGCTGAGTTCCTATCAGGCATTAGGAGACCTGCAGCCCAATGTATTGTGGGGAACTGGAGATCAGGACTGGATGCGGAATCCCCATCAGGCACTGGGAGGCCTCTGCCCCGGTGGATTGTGAGAATGGATGGCCAGGGCTGGATGCTACATTCCCATCATACATTGAGAGGTTTGCAGCCCAGCGGATTGTGGGGACTGGAGGTCAGGTGCCACATTCACTTCTCCGTGATTCACTGGGAGGTCCCACCCCAAGGACGTTGGGTGCCAAAGGAAGGGAAGCAAGGAAGGTGACAGTGGGACTGAGCAGGAAGTAGATGCAGGGGTCTCAGTAGGCAGGATGGGTATCTGTGCCCCTTCATTCATTCCACAAGCATTTTCTGAGCACCCACTGTGTGCCAGGCTCTGTACCCCGGAAACAGCAGGGAGTTTTTGCTAGGACAGAAACCCAGCCCTAGTGGGGCCCTGCCCTGGCTCTGGGGTGGTCAGACACTGTGATGGGGACCCCCAGGCCTTTCCCAACTCTCCTCGCTTCCCCCTCAGGTGGCGATTAGCAAAGGGCACAGGAAGGAGGCGAGGGTTGAATATCTCCCACCCCTGTAGGTGATGTTCTGCACCCTCAACACCCACAAAGTGGACATGGACAAGCTCCTGGGGGGCCAGATCGGGCTGGAGGACTTCATCTTCGCCCACGTCAAGGGGCAGCGCAAGGAAGTGGAGGTGTTCAAGTCGGAGGAAGCGCTGGGGCTCACCATCACAGACAACGGGGCTGGCTATGCCTTCATCAAGGTGCCTGGGGGTGGGGCGCCCAGAGTCCTGAGGGTAAGGCCTACCCATGGGACCCAACGGCAGAGCCACAGGGGCTGACAGCTCCTTTCCCCACAGCGCATTAAGGAGGGCAGCGTGATTGACCACATCCAGCTCATCAGCGTGGGTGACATGATCGAGGCCATCAACGGACAGAGCCTGCTGGGCTGCCGGCACTACGAGGTGGCCCGGCTGCTCAAGGAGCTGCCCCGAGGCCGCACCTTCACGCTGAAGCTCACAGAGCCCCGAAAGGCCTTTGGTGAGGAGCTGCCTCCTGCAGCCTGGATGGTCCCCTTCACTTGGGTCCTGGTTGCAGTGCCAAGGGCCACCAGCAGGTGGTGCTCAAGCCCAGCGGGTCACAGTGGAAAGGGGGTGGGGGCAGCTCACCCTGCCCTGGGGAGGGGCTGCTGGCTCTCTGCCCAGCCTGGGAGGAGGATGGAGGCGAGGAGGAAGCTGCCCACACACCCAGCTTCCAGGAGCCATTAGCCCAGCCAAGCGCCCCCAACCCTGGCCAGTTCCCCACCCCGCAAGAAGCCAGGCTTGGCTGCCCAGTGCCAGCGCCCCCACTCTTTTGTCTGGCTTCATTAACTCTCAGGAATGGGCCCAAGGCCCCTGGGGTGGTGGTGGGGGACTCTGACACACTTCCCCAGGCAGATAGGGCTGGTCTGTGGCCCAGCAGCTATACCCCCTTGGCCTTGGGGAAAGCAGCTGGGGACCCAGGACCCACCCCGTTCCTGTCCCTCAGGCCCTGGGAAGAGAAGTGGCCCCCTCCAGTCTCCCCTCCAGCCTTTTCCATTCCTAGCCCCTGGCTGCACCTCCTATACCTGTCCCAAGCCTGAGTCAGGAGTCATGCCCTCCTGGGGTCACCTCAGCCTCCAATTCCCCCAAAGCCTACAGAAGCTTGGAGAAGGTGGAGGATTGTCTGAGGCCGGGACGCCTGGGTTCCTGCCCAGAACATGCTGGAATTGGGCTTCTCCAGCCCTCACCCCTTCCCTGTCTCCCACAGACATGATCAGTGTGCGTTCCGGGGGTGGCCGCCCAGGCTCCGGTCCCCAGCTGGGCACTGGCCGAGGGACCCTCCGGCTCCGATCCCGGGGTCCTGCCACAGTAGAGGATCTGGTGAGTTGTTCCAGCTGGGCCCCAGCCCCCCTTCCCTGTGAAATTCATAGGCGGCCGCATCACCTCTTAGTTGAGGGGCTCTGGGCACTGGATGCAAACCCACCTCCCAGCTCTGGGACCTTTCTTGGGCAAGTGGACCTCAGTTTCCTAATCTGTAAAATGGGGATAGTGATACTGACACTTTCACGGTTGTCACGAGGATGAACTGTGTGTTTCTATACCGAAAGTGGTAAAAATTGTACAAGGCACTTAGTAAGTACAATTACAATTATATTCACATTATTATGATGTTGTTGTCCCTCTTCCCGCCCCCCAGCCGTCAGCCTTTGAGGAGAAGGCCATTGAGAAGGTGGATGACCTGCTGGAGAGTTACATGGGCATCAGGGACACAGAGCTGGGTGAGTGGGCGGCGCCTGGGTCTGGGGATGGGTGGAGTTTAGGGGAAGGAGCTTCTAGGTCCTGTGGGGCTGGGTCCACCCTGAGCACCTCTGTCATCTGTGCCTCCATTCTGCTGCCCCCCCCCCCCCCCCCCCAGCGGCCACCATGGTAGAGCTTGGAAAGGACAAAAGGAACCCAGACGAGCTGGCTGAGGCCCTGGATGAACGGCTTGGTGACTTCGCCTTCCCGGATGAGTTTGTCTTTGACGTCTGGGGAGCCATTGGGGATGCCAAGGTTGGCCGCTACTAGGCCTCCCGCTGGACCTTGAGATGACTTGGGCCAGGCCTGGTGGGAGCCTCTGTGGTGGAGACACCATGGGCTGGACCCCAGCGTCCAGCTCGGGCCCAGCTCAGTAGCCCGAAGATGATGCGGAGCGGAAGTGGGGCCCGACCTCTGCCCACCTCCAATCGGTACCACCCCCTCAACAGTTCCCAGCCTGGCTGGGGTCCCCAGCCCCCCACCCCACCCCCGCCCTGTTCCCCACCTACCTCAGCCGGGTCAGGCGCGGGGAGGGACCAGCCAGATTGGGCGGCCACCCCCGCCCCCAGTACTTTCCGCCTCAGCTGCCAAACTGGTCCCTCTATCTCCCTGGGGCCTTGGGTTCTGTTTGGGGGGTCGTGACCTCCCTAGTTTCCTGACGCAGGGCATGCAGAAGGGGGGGTGTCCCCCTCAGCAAACGCAATAATACCCTCCCCCTGCGCCACCTCCGTCCCCCCAGAGGAGCCCCCACTATGGAGTCTGTTACCTCTGCATTTGAAACATGAGTCTGCTGTGAAGCCCCCAGACGCCCTCCCTCTCCTGCCCCCCTGTGTCTCCCTCCGCTCAGCCCCGGACAGAAGGGGGAGGAGGGATGATGGTGGTGGGCTTTCATATCTGAATTTGCCGTCTGGAAGATAAAGAATCTGCTGTTGGACCTGCGTGGCGGCTTCGGGATGGGAGAGGGGGGTGGGCCGGGGCTGGGAAAGAATGCAGCAGCTGAAATCCATCCTCTTTGGGCTCCGAATTGAATTAGGAGCTGGCCCCAGCCGCCCGCCCCCTCCCACCCGTTCCGCCTGAGGAAGCTCTTGGCCGCAAGCCACCAGGCTTCCAGGCAAGGCTGGAGCTTCTCGGCTTGCTGAGGGTGCAAATCTTGCTTCCTCTCGAACAAGGCTCTTGCCACCCCTGGCCTGATGGGAACGGTGGGCGGGAGGCTGTGGGTCCTTGCCTGCTCCAACCCAGGGCCCTGGAGAGCCCCAGGGCCTTGGAGAGCCCCAGGGCCAGGAGGCATGGACAAAGAAAGATGGGGTGGGCTGAAGATGGAGTCTCAGGCCTGCCCCGCTGTGTGTTGATGGAGAGGAACCCCACCCCGAGGCTGGGGGGGGGGGAGTCACGATGCACCCTGACCTCAGCTGACTCTGGACATGGGGGGTCCGCCAGCGCCCGTGGAGCGCCATACTTTGTACCGGATGTGCTTGTTTTGACAACCCGCTTCATCCTTAAGGATTAAGGCAGGGATCAGGGAAGGGCGGGGGTGGGGTGGGGGGTGGCGTCCTGGCCAGACCTGGAGGGAAGGGCAAGGATTGAAGTGGAGGGAAGCAGGCCAGAGGTCCCCACAGGAATGTTTGGGGGCAAGTTGAGAGGGGAGGTCTAAGCCCGCCCGCTCCCCATTTCCAATATGCAGGCAATGGGCCGTGGGAGGGGGCAGTGGGGAGGACCACCTGGATGGGGGCTGGGACGGGTTACTCTGGGCATCGCTGGGCACCTGTGGGCACTTCGTGTGTCTGTGCTAATATACAGTTCTGGTTGTGAAGGGGTGAGGCTGTGTGAGTCTGGGTGTTGAGGAGGTAGGACTGTGTCTCTCAGAGTGTTGGTGGTTTGTGACTGTGTTGAGGGAATGGGGTGTGATGACTGTCTTCGTGTTCCAGGGTGTTTGTGGATGTCACTGGCAGGGCTTCTGTGTGGAGTGTGGCCGTGTGACAGCATGTGTGCCTCTGGGTGTTGCTGTTGCTAGGGTCGGGGGGTGACCGGCTAGATCTCGGGGTGTCCAGGGGGTGCCACTCCTTGTGTCTTGGGTGTATGTGGTGTGTACCTGTGGGGCCTGTCTTGGACTGTTGGGGGGGGTCTCTGGGTGATGTTGGGGTGTGGCTGGGGGCTGTGTCAGTGGTAACAGTTGTGTGCACCGCTCAAGGTGCTGAGTGAGACTACATTTGCCAGCACTAAGGGGTGTGATGGTCTCTCTCACAGGGGGCTCTATTTCAGGGTGTTAGCGTCAGTAACTGTGGGCCCATCTCTGGTGCTAGAGGTGAGACTGTCTCAGCGTGACGATGGCTGACCCCAAGGCACGTGGCTGCTGCTGAGCTGGGAACAGGCCATGACGGTGGGGGGTCTCAGGGCGTTAAGGGATATGATTGTGTATCTTCAGGTGTGTGACCGTGTGTGTGCCCCTCAGGGATGCGATCCTTCTTCTCAGGGCAGGAGGTGAGGATGCAGCTGAGTGCCCACAGGTGTGGCTGTCTGTGGCTTGGGACGTGTGTGTGCTCATCACATCCTAAAGCAGGATCTAGGAGACAGTCCCCTGGTCACCGATCTTCCCGGTTCCCCTGCCCCCCTTCAGCCTCCTCCCTCTTCCCTCCCAGAGTTTGACTCGCTGCCCTTGCCTAGGCTTTAAGCCCCTGTGTAAATAATGGGCGGATCTCCTGGTCAGGCTGGGCATGACCCAAGCTGGTCCACCCAGGGCACTGCCCACCGCCACCCACCCAACATGCATGAAGGTTCTGGCAGGGCAAGGGGGTGCTGCTGTCCCCACGCAGGGCTAGCCCTCCAACCTTGCGGCCCCGGTGGGGGTAGTAGCACCACTAAGCCGCCCCGGCCTGCCCTGGGCAACACTCAGGTTTTCCACTGTTTAGATTTTATCCGCTTTATTAATGAGGTAGGCGAGAGGCCCACGCCTGGGAGGGAATGGGGCTGCTCCCGCCCCACCAGTGGGAGAGGGTCACGGGGGCCAGGCCAACTTCCCAGAGCCCCCCTTACTCAGGGGAGCTGGGGCCTGGAGCGGCCCATGACCATTGCCAGGAGTACAAAAAGGGGGTGTCTGTCACCCCAGGCCCCCTGAAGGCGTGCGCTGGGTGGAACGGCCCCTGGAGGCTGGAGCGGGCAGCGGGAGGAGGCTGGGAGCGAGGAGCCTCCCGGGGAGGGAGGGAGGGAGGGAGGGAGCGGCCTGTCAGAGAGCTCGGGCGCAGCAGGCTAGGGCGCAGCAGGGCAGCCGGTGCAGCGGGGCAGCAGGGACCAAGCGGCAGGCGATGGGGACCCTGCATCCCAGGCAGCTCCGGGTAAGAAGGCTGGGGCACGAGGATCTCCAGTGGGGGAGGAAGGCATGAAAGGATGGGGCCATGGCTCCCCCAGCCTGTCCTTCCTGTGTTCCTTGATTCTCAGCCCATCTCTCTGTCCCTGTTGATCTTACTGTCTGTCCAGCCTCCCTTCCCATATGACCTAGCAGGCAGTTCTGACCTCTCAGCCCTCACCAGGGGCTATCAAGGAGTGGGTGGTGACGGGTTAGCCTTGAGGCCTCTGGGGCAGGGACATGAAGCTGGCAGGAGCGGAACTGTGGGCATCCAGGGTGAGGCAGCAGTGGGAAGAGGTAGGGCCTGGGTGAGAGACAGAGATGGGAGTGTGGGAGACAAGGATGGGGCTCTGGGGACAGGGACGGGGCTGTGTGGACAGAGATGTGGCCAAGGGGACAGGGATGGGTTTATGGGAACAGGGATGTGGCCCTGGGGAAAGAGACAGTGTGGCGGGGAGAGATGTGCCCAAGGTGGCAGAGGTGGGGTTGTGAGCATCTAGGATGGGACTGGAGTAAAGGTGACACAGTGATGGTCAAAGATGGGGCAGTGGGGTCAGATGGTGCCCTGGGATTAGAAATGGGTCAGTGGGGGGCTTCCCTGGTGGCGCAGTGGTTGGGAGTCCGCCTGCCGATGCAGGGGACACGGGTTCGTGCCCCAGTCCAGGAGGATCCCGTGTGCCGCGGAGCGGCTGGGCGCGTGAGACATGGCCTCTGGGCCTGCGTGTCCGGAGCCTGTGCTCCGCAACGGGAGAGGCCATAACAGTGAGGGGCCCGCGTACCGCAAAAAAAAAAAGAAAAAGAAAGAAATTGGTCAGTGGGTATCAGATGGGGCCGGGGGCCAGGAATTGGCTGTCAAAATGGGAGGTGGGTGTCAGAAGTGGGTGGGTAAAGCCCAGAGGTGGGGTCAGAGACAGGTTAGGCTGAAGCCAGGTGACCCTGGTGGACAGGGCAATGAGGGGAGACTGAAGCCTGGAGCAAGAGATGGGCTGGTAAGAGGAAGAGGACAAATGGATCAGGAATGGGGCAGCCAGAGTCATTTGGAGTTGCCATGTACAGAGGGTCCATAGAAGAACTCCATGGAGGGTGAGATGGGTCCTGATGATCTGAGATGGGAACACCAGCTGGTCCCAGGCCAATGGTGGAACCTCACCTTCCCCTCCTCTCCTCTCCCCAGCCCCACCCCCGGCACCTGACATGAGCCCTTACGGGCCCCTCAACCTGAGCCTGGCGGGTGAGGCGACCACGTGTACAGCACCTGGGGCCTCCAACGCCTCCGCCGGACCGCTGTCGGACCTGGCGGGCGCGTCGCCCGCGCTGCCCATCTTCTCCATGACGCTGGGCGCCGTGTCCAACGTGCTGGCGCTGGCACTGCTGGCGCAGGTCGCGGGCCGTCTGCGGCGCCGCCGCTCGGCAGCCACCTTCCTGCTGTTCGTCGCTAGCCTGCTGGCCACCGACCTGGTGGGCCACGTGATCCCGGGTGCGCTGGTGCTGCACCTGTACGCGGCGGGGCGCTCGCCGGCCGGCGGCGCCTGCCACTTCCTGGGCGGATGCATGGTCTTTTTCGGCCTGTGCCCGCTGTTGCTGGGCTGCGGCATGGCCGTGGAGCGCTGCGTGGGCGTCACGCGGCCGCTGCTGCACGCAGCCGGCGTCTCGGTGGCCCGAGCGCGGTTGGCTTTGGCCGCGCTGGCCGCCGTGGCCTTGGCCGTGGCGCTGCTGCCATTGGCGCGCGTGGGCCGCTACGAGCTGCAGTACCCGGGCACGTGGTGCTTCATCGGTCTGGGCCCGGCGGGAGGCTGGCGCCAGTCGTTGCTCGCCGGCCTTTTCGCCGGCCTCGGCTTGGCCTCGCTGCTCGCCGCGCTCGTGTGCAACACGCTCAGCGGCCTTGCCCTGCTGCGCGCCCGCTGGTGCCGCCGCTCTCGACGGCACTTCCCGGCTGGAGGCTCCGACAGCCGCCGTCACTGGGGAGGGCGCGGACCCCGCCCGGCCTCCGCCTCGTCCGCCTCGTCCGCCTCGTCCGTCGCTTCGGCCTCCGCCGCCCCCGGCGGCTCCCTGGGCCGCGGCTCAGCGCGGCGAGCCCGTGCCCACGATGTGGAGATGGTGGGCCAGCTCGTAGGCATCATGGTGGTGTCGTGCATCTGCTGGAGCCCCCTGCTGGTGAGGGGCGCACATGCCCCTCCAACCCTGCTCCTTCCCACGCCCTCCGTGACCTCTCCCACCCTTTTCCATCCTGGGTGGGATACCTGGGTCCTCTCTCCCTGACCCAGCCAGGGCACTGCCCCCTCGAGGCCCCACCTGCCAGAGTCCACCCTTTGCCCTCTTCCTCTGACGTCCCACTCCTCCTCCCAGTCCCGGTATCTTACTCCTTCCTGGGGTCTTTGTAGTTCACCCGACCCAGGCAAGGTTCTCCTCCAACCCCACCCACCTAAGTGCTTCCATTCCCTAGCTTCCTTCCACCATCACCACCCCTTTTCTCTTCTCCCCTTCAATCCCCTGTCCTTTGGGATACCTGGGACTTCTTTCCTGCCCAAGCACACACCCACTGAAGGCCTTTGCTTCTGCCACGCTAAGGCCCCCACTTCTTCTCCCCTCTCTCCACAGCTCCTTCCCAATTAGATTCCCATTTACCCTCCCCGTGACGTTCCGTCCATCCTCACAGCCTCCTTACCTTCAGACACTCTCCCATCCATCTCAGCCCTACCCTTCGCCGGTGCCCTTTTGTTACACCACCCACCGCTCACACTGTCTTCTCCCACAGGTGTTGGTGGTGCTGGCCATCGCGGGCTGGGGCTCCAGCTCCCTGCAGCAGCCACTGTTTTTGGCCGTGCGCCTCGCCTCGTGGAACCAGATTCTGGACCCCTGGGTGTACATCTTGCTGCGCCGGGCTGTGCTTCGCCAACTGCTTTGCCTCCTGCCTTCAAGGGCAGGTGCCAAGGGCAGCCCCAGGGGGCTGGGCCTAATGAGGAGCGTTTGGGAGGCCAACTCACTGCGCAGCTCCCGGCACAGTGGCCTCAGTCACTTCTAGGCGCGCCCGGAGGCTAAGCCAGACCACCCGGGGCCGGCCTCTGGTCCGCAGCTCGGAGACTTCGGGGAATAAACGCTTTTTGCGGACAAGCCCGGGGCGGTGCGTCCCGTCGGGGCTGCAGCACCCTCGCGGCCGCGCCGGAGCGGCAGAGGTGCTGTGTACGCCTCCGGAGTGTGCAGTTCCGGGACTAGCCACGCGGGGGCGTAGAGACGCAGAGCCGGAGTCGCAAGAGCACGCGCACAACGCCGTGGCCGCAGTCTTGGGGCGGAGGCTCGGCTGGGAGCAGAGTGGGAGGGTTGGGGGCCGCTTTTCGCCCCTGCTGCCGTCATGAGTGGCTCCCGCAACCATTCGCTCATTGTGGCCCTGAGCTCCCCCACACAACCCCAAGTCCCTACCCCCCAAACTACGCCCCATCACTGGCCTCTAATCCCGGAAGTTCCTCAACACAGCTCCGAGCCCCCCTCCCATGGCGGCCTGCCCATGCTCCCCACCACAATAACAGCCCCGAGTCTCCACCATCCCTTGGCCCCTTCAAACGATCCCCCACCACAATCCAGGGCCTCTCCCCATCACTCCCTACGCCACCGGCCATCCATCACATCCCCTCCCAACTCTCCCCACCTCCAAGCACGCCCCCCACCCCCATTACTGCACAAGAACGGACGGAGATGCATGGATAGAGCAAATCCCAAAGGCCTTTTTAAAAACTGACAGCTCGGTGGGGGCAGAAGTGGGGGAGGGGGCTAGCAGCCCCCGGCCACAAAGTCGAAGTCCCGGAAGGCTGCCTGCTCTGTGGCCGTGAGGGGCCGAGCGTCGCGGGGTGGGCTCAGCGTGGGGGCCTCCCCTGTGAATTCCTCGTCGAAGTTGCTGACATCAGTGCGGCCCGCCAGCGTGGGTACGAAAGGCGGCGGCAGGCGCCGGGCCAGCAGGGCATCCCAACCCAGTGTCTGCAGGGCAGAGAGGGGAGAGGTCAGCAGGGGAGGCTCAGAGCAGAGCGCGGGAAGGTTTTGCTCCTTGCACCCTGTCTGGCCTTGGATCTGTGGGGATCAACACAGGGAGTCACAAGATAGAGGGAGGGAAAGTGGCGGGCCTGGGGGCTCAGGAAGGATCACCGTATGAGTGGGGGGAGGGGCCTGGGCTCATACACAGGGCAGTGCTCCCCCCCCCCCACCGCAGGCCAGCCTGGAGTGGATGTGGGTGTAGGAGGGCCAGTGAGGGTAAGGGAGGGGGAAGGAAAGGCAGGCAGGTGTCAAGGGGAGGTGACAGTGTTGGAGGTGAAGCCACTAGGTCTTGGGTGGGGGGGATGACTGGGTCCTGGGAGTGGGGGACTTCACCCTGAAGAAAGGCTGTTTTTTCACATCCTCTGCATCCCTCTCGCTGGATCCCAGCCTGCGCTCTGGATTCCTCCGCAGCAGCTGGGGGGAGGGAGTTCTGTGTCAGTGTTCCTCTTCCTAGTCCCAGAGCCACTCCCCTGGCCCACCCTAAGTTGGGGGGGTCCTCACCCTGCGCATGATGCCAATGGCTTCAGCTGACAGGAAGCGGGGGTAGCGAACCTCATCGTTGACGATGCTGTCGAATACCTCCTCCTCGTCGTCCCCTGGGAACGGGGACTGGGGACAGGAAGAGCCAGGGTGAATTAGGCCCCTCTGGCCACACCACACCCAGCTCCACCCTGGGCTCCCGTGGCACTTTCACAAGGCTCACTTGGGAGGGTAAGTACCCCAATTTACAGATGCAGAAACCGAGGCTAGGGAGGCAAAGCCACCTGGCCTCAATCAGACAGCACATAGTGGAGGCCAATTCTGACCCCCCTTTCCCCCACCGGGCATATCCAGGTTACCGGGGACAGGCAGGGCGGAGCGGCCTGGGGCCTCACCTCACCGACCAGCATCTCATACAGCAGCACGCCCAGCCCCCACCAGTCCACCGCCCGAGTGTACGATGTGTCTGTCAGCACCTCAGGTGCCAGGAACTCCGGGGTCCCGCAGAAAGTGCTGGTCCGGTCCCCATAGCCCATCCCTGGGGGCAGCAGGGCCATGTGAGGTTATGGGGGTGGTCACAGCTCTAGCCCAGCCCAGCATGGGGTGGTCCAGACAGCCAGCCCCATCCCAGGACCAGGGTAGGGGATGACCCAGGTAAGGCTGGGGACTCCACTCCCTCCCCTCTCTGTCTAAACCCCAGAGGCCAGCCCCTCAGATCCCAGTCCCCCCACCGCTCATCACCCTCCTTGCAGAGGCCAAAGTCTGCAATCTTGACATAGCCCTCGGTGTCCAGGAGCAAATTGTCCAACTTCAGGTCCCTGTGGGGGAGGGGACGGGAGGATGTAAAGAGGGATGAGTGGGAATCTGGGTCCTGCCTGAAGCCTCAGCGTCCCCCAGTGGGCAGAGCATGCATGCACGGGCATATGCGCGCGCGCACACACATACACACCTGTAGACGATCTTGTGTTCGTGGAGAAACTGCAGCCCCAGCACCACACAGGCCGAATAAAAGCTGCAGAGAGAGGCCGGTGTGAGGGAGCTGGGCTTCCAGGAAAGGCAGAGGGTCACATAAGGCTCCCACATCCTCAAAAGCCCCCCATTACCCCATAACTCCAGGAGCTGGGGGGAGGCAGGGCCTGTGGGTGGAGGTGTGGGGTGGGGGACTAGGCTCACACGGCACGGGGCTCCGAGAACACATCACTGTGGATGTGCAACATCAGGTCCCCGCCGGCCGAGTACTCCATCACGAAGCACACGTGCTCTGGTGTCTGGAAACAGCCAAACAGGTTCACCAGAAAGGGGTGTCCCGCGCTGGTCACGGCCGCCAAGATCCGCTTCTCACACATCAGGCTGGGCGGGATGGGGGTGGGACAGGGGTCAAAGACCACAGCAGCTCCCTACCACCGACTCGCCCACCCCCTAGAGTCCTCAATCATCAGCTGTTTGTCAAGGGCCTGCATGGCTGTGCACACTTGGGCAAGTTGCTTCATGCTTCTGAACGTGCTAACCAGGCACCCAGAATCCATCCATTGTCCTAGTAACAGTCCTAGTAACTTCCCTCTGGGAAACCACCAGAGGGACTGTTCTTTCCCTTTGGAGTACCCCATCTCCCTGGCCAGGAATTGGCCCACAAAAGGGCAAGCCAGGCCAATGGGGCTCAATCTCAGGGTTTCTGCTGGAATTATTAAGGAAGAAGAGCTAAAGTCTGCAGATGAGCCTTAAACTGCTAGGGTGGGGGGCATCTCTGTCCCTGTGAGGGGACTGCAAGCAAAGCCCACACGGACAAAAGCAGAAGGGAGAGGTATCAACTGAGCACCTGTGTACAGCCATGCCTGGAGGTAGGCCACCCCTGGACTTTTCTGATGCAGAGCAATGAATTCCTGTATTTGCTTAAGCCTAAATTGGGTTCCTGGTTAATAAAAGGATGTCAAGAAGATTGGGGACAATCTCAGGTATCTACAGGGGGCAGGGCACTGTGCAGAATGCTCTAGAGTCATCCTCTCATTCATTCCACCCGGCGACCCTGCAAGAAAGGCATTAGTACTCCCCTTTTCTAGAAGGGGAGCCTGAGGTTCAGAAGGGTGAAATGAACTCCCTAAGGTTTCTAAGCACATCTGTAGCAGAGGGAGGATCTGAACTCAGGGTCCTGACCCCAGTACAATGGCACCATTAATAGCACAGGCTTCAGAACTCGAGTCCCTAAGTTCAAATCCCAGACCTGCTGCCTACTGCCTATGTGACCTTTGGGCAATTTGCTCAAACTCTCTGTGCCATCAGCAGAATGGGGACAATAACAGTCCTTGCCTCTTAGAGCCGTTGTGAGGAATTCGTTACTACATGTAAAGCACACGGTGGGTGCTTTCTAGGAGTCGTTATTATTGGAAGTATTGGGGTGGCCAAAAAGTTCGTTCGGGGTTTCCTGTAATACAGGAAACCCCGAACGAAGTTTTTGGCCACCCCAATACTAGCTTAATAAGTACAAGTGACTGTTACGAATCACTCTCACAGCAGCTCCAAGGAGGGGACTGCTCTGTCTCCCATTTCCCAGAAGACCAAAGTTCTCAGAGGGCCTGAGCAGGGTCCCCACCTCTCCACCTCGTCTCGGGCCACAATGTCCCCTTTCTTCAAAGCCTTGATGGCAAACAGCTCCCCGCTGGGCCGGAATTCGGAGAGCAGCACCTGGAACCACAGTGGGCAGGGGTGGCCTTAGTGGCCAGTCCAAGGACCTGGAGGTCTGGACCCCCCAGACCCCCAACTCCTTGCCCCCCGCCTCACCTTCCCAAAGTGACCCCGGCCCAGCACCGCCAGGAACTGGAAATCCTCGAGGGTCAGGGGTGACTTCCTCAGAGGGCTGTGGAAAGAGGAGGCTGGTGGGCAAGGGACAGTGGGCAGGGGTGGTGGGTGGTGGCCAGGGGAGGGGTGTCACCTGCACAGGGTGGGGCCTGGGATCTCCTGGGTCTCTGAAGGCAGCTCAGGAGTGGTGGTAGTTTCCTGGATCAGAGAAGTCTGTGGCAGACAGAGGAGGTCAGAGTACAATAACCCATAACCACAAGAGCCACCAAGGCTCTTGTCACCAATGTGACCTCACCTCTCCTCCCCCACCCCTCCTCACTCCATCCCCCTTCAGCCACACTGTTCCATTCACTGTGCCCTGAACACACCAGGCGTGTTTCCACCCCAGGACCTTTGCATGGGGCTGTTCTCTCCACCAGGAACTCTCTTTTCCCAGCACCTGCACTGTTCCTCCCTCACCTGCTTCCGGCCTTTATTCAAACGTCACCTTTGAAGGTGGCCAGCTGACCGCCATATTAACTAACAGAAGCTCCAACGCTCCCTGTCCCCTTTCTCTGCTTTATTTTTCTTCCCAGCACATTCTATGCTGTATTTTATCATTTATCTACTTATTCCCTTTACTGGTATTAAGGAATACCACGGAGTGACCTAATTCTTTACATCATAAGCATACATAACTTTGAGAAGAATCAAAATTAATAATTTAAGTAGGAAAAATTACCTACTGGTCCATCATTCTCCACTATAGAGACAGTTCTAAAGATTCAATCAGTGCCAACAGGTGTACGGTAGGAAACACAGTCCTCTCCTGCCCCAGCTGCCCTCCCCAGAGCCAGCTGCTGTTCATGATTTCGTGGGTACCTTTCTAGATGTATTTTATACCATTCAAGCATTTTGGTGGCCGTGTGTGAATGTCCATCATAGATGTCCTGGACTGGAACTTCTAGGTCAAGGTAATGCCCATCTTTTTAACTCAGCCAGCTGTGCCGTCCGAAGGAGATGCAGTGATTCTCACGCTTTTCCTGCATCCTCCCCAGCGTTCAATGTTATTCAACTTTTGTATTTTTTTTTTGACAAACTCATCTAATTTAATGAGGCATCTCGTTTTAATTTGATGCCACGAAGCATATATTATTGTTTCCATTTTTTTAGAAAACGAGGTATAAAGTGCACTCGGTGAGGTGGGCAATGGAAAGAGCTCTTACGTACGTATCTACCCAGATGCCCGTCGCCTAGCCCAAGGGTCGGTAAACTCCATGCTTTGTACAGTCTGTAAACTAAGAAGGATTTTTACGTTTCTAAAGGGTTGGGGGAAAAAAATCAAAAGAAGACTAATAGTTCACGATCCATGAAAGTGACAGACATTCAGTAAGGCTTCCTGGTGCACAGCAACACCCCTTCATGTCTGCCTGTATCAGGTGTGGCTGCTTTCTACGAGAGCAGCATTGACTAGTCATCACTGTGACCTTCTGGCCCACAAAGCTGAAAATACTGCCTATGTGGCCCTTTCCAGAAAAAGTGTGCTGACCTCCGACCTAGATCAAGATGCAGAACATTTTTATCATCTTTGCCAGGCTCTCGTGTCCCCGCTCCTATCAATAAACCCCCGCCCAGAGAAAACCACTAACTGGACTTCTGTCATCGACATGAGTTTTAAGTGTGATCATTTTACAGGGCAGCGTACTAAACACAGAGAGGTGAAGCTGCTTGGCATGAGTCACACAGCTAGGAGGCAGCAGAGCAGGGACGGGACCCAGGTGGCCTGGCTCCCAAGCTCATGTTTTTATCCGGGATAGAGAACAGGACCCCGGTTCTGGCAGAGGTGTGCTGTGTGACCAGGGAAGTTCCTGGCGATCTCTGGGCCTTGAGTGGCAGTGGAGGTCCCCTAACACTGCCCAGGCCAAGGGGGAAGCTCACCAGACTTGATGGGCTGGAAGGAGGACCCAGAGGGCTCTTCTGGGGTGAGCTGTCCAAGTCAACCCCAAGGTTCAGCTTCTCCACAGATATGTCGCTGCAGCAAAGGGAAGAGGGTGCATCTAAGACCTAGCATTCCGGGAAGCAACCAGAGGCAGCCGGAACTCCGGGGCCCTCCCTCCTTACCCTGTGGACCGAGCCTCGGGTCCTGGAGAAGCCCCAGGGCTGAAGGTGCCTGTGGCAGTGGCGTTGGGGATGAGCCTGCGAAGCAGCCGCACCCAGGTGGCGACGTCGATGTTCATCTGCCTAGCGCGCTGAAATGCCTTCCCTGGGGAGACAGGGGCGGGTGTCACCCTCTGTGACACTCCCGGGACCCCTGGTCTCTCCCCTGCCCCAGCCCATCCCCTCACCTTGCTGCTTGGAGAAGATCTTCTTCTGCCGTCGGAGCCGCGGTATCCTCTCAATGACAGGGTTGCGGAAGGTGACCTGAGGGAGGGGCTCGCGTGAGGACCCTCGCCCACCTCCAGGCAGCTTGGTGGGGAAGTCCTTAGGATCACAGGTGTGCACGCCCATATGTCTCGGGGGTTCTGATCGCTGTGGCATTGCGTCCAACCACAGAGTACTAGGCATCGTATTAAGGGGTCATAAAGTCAATCCGTCCTTCGACGGGACCACCTCCTGAAGTGCTACCTTGGAAAGGCAAGAAGGAGGCAAGCAGGCCCTCCTCCAGGGGTGGGGAGTGGGTCTGGTCCAACGAGATGCGCATACAACTCCAGCAAACAGGTCCTACACTTCACCTAGTGTCCCGATCGCCCGAGTGTGGTCCCAGACCAGCAGCATCAGCATCACCTGGGAACCTGCTGGAAGTGCAGATTCTCAGCACCGCCACCCCAACCTGGACCCACCGAATCAGAAACCCCGGCGCTGGAGCCCCGAAGTCTGTGTTTCAACAAGCCCTCCAGGTGATGCTGGCGCCCACCCACGTGGGGAAACCACTGGCCGAGTTGAATTCTCCCGACTCCAACGCATCTTCTAGAAGGTGCCGGAGTCACAGAACTGTGTGGCTTTATGGGTGTCCAATCTGGTCCCCTCTAGCCACATGTGGCTATTTCAATTAAGTAAAATGAAAACGTCAGTTCCCCCAGTCACACTAGCCACACTTCAACGGACTAGCAGCTACTGTATTGGATGACACAGATATGGAACATTTCTACCTACAACGGAACTCAACGATTGTAGGCTCACTGACAACAGAACTGCAGAAAGTCCTACAGGCTGGCGCTTCGGGGAGAACAAAATAGAATGTTATAAGTAAACCTTGAAGGCAAGAAGGACTGCCTCAGAACTTGTCCCCCGGGCCACCCACCTCTATCGTCCACTTGGGTTTTGGACAGTCTTCCTAATAGAAGAATAGTTTCGTGGCCCTACCATCTGAAGTCTGCCCTTCTCTGCTCCTTTCCTTCAGGAGTCCTCGATTATGAGATCACATAAGAATTTCCACCTGGATAGTAAAACAGCCCTTGAATATTTTCAGAATTTTTCTAGATACTTTTTCAAGAAAAAACTACGTGTTGGGAATTAGTGAAAATTTACTAATGTTTTTTTTCATTTTGAAAGCACTTTTTAGTGAAAACTTAGAGTAATATGTATTTGGTCTCTGGCAACCAAGGAAAAGCTTCTTTCAGGTTAATCTTTAAACTCACTTGAACCCAGTGACTCACTTGGGATTTATCCCACTCCCGAAAACAGAGTTCATTATACAGCTGTATTTTATACTGTGCATTGTGAACTGTTTCTCTTTCATTTCTGATCTCTTTCACATGGTCTGATCTTCTTGCAAAGAGAAGCGGTATTTAAAAATCTAAGCAAGTAGCAAAAAAGACAAAAACAAACACACTTCCTCCTGGGTTTAAGGACATGGGGAGACACACACATACACACACACACACGTATACCTATAGACAAAAAAACAGGACACATGTATATGTTAGGGGCAAATTTGAAGAATTTTTGAGGATGATTCTGGTTAAATGAGGGCGCCAGTGACTTTCTTTCTCTGTGGCTCATTTCCTCCTCTATCAGATGTGACTAATAATGGTCCTGTTTGCACTGGGTTATTGTGAGGACTAACGAGTCAATGCCAGTACAGCACTGCGAACAGGGCCCAGCCGTACTACAAGGGGTCAGCTAGGAATGTCATTTAGACTATGGGCTCTTCATCAGGGGACCCTGGCCGTGTCTGGAGACATTTTTGGTTGTCACAACTTGGAGCGGGGGGGTTGCTACTGGCATCCTGTGGGGGGAGGCAGGGGGTGTTGCTCAGCACCCTGCAGTGCACAGGACGGCCCCTGCAACCAAGAATGATCCAGCCCAAATGTCCATAGTGCCAAGGGTGGGCCACCCTGATTTGGACCCTAACCCTGACATCACTGTGGAAGGAATCTCTCTGCTCAGCTGTGGCTCTGGTGGCAATCTCCGTAATATGTTGCTAGGGTTTGCTTTTCTTTTCTAGCTTGACAAAATTTTGTTGTTGTTGTTGTTGTTGTTCTTTTTTTAATATCTTGTTTCAGAACAAAACCAATCCCAGCTTAAGTCATGCATTGATGTGACTAATTATATGTACTCTTCTATCGAGATTCAGAGACCAGTGGAAAACCCATCTTCCCCTTCCAGAGCAGGAGATGCCAAAGCATTTTCTCAGGGCTGGGGTCAGGCTGTACCTCAGCCACCAGGCAGCCCTGAGGTTCCATGTCCAGCTGTACTTCATGCCTCTCGTTGTCCAAGAAATCCTCCAACTTCAGGAATTTGAGGGCACACAGGCCCCGCTGGTCCCGCCAGAACACAGCCAACTCCAGCTCCCGTGCCTCAAGGGACAGAAAGAGGGCCGTCATTTGGGGCGCCCGAGGCCTCAAACTCCTCCTCCTCCAAGCCCTGTCATCCCCTAACCGAACTCACCCTCTCCAGCTCCAGGGTGAAGCTCTGGTCCCAGGCGTGGGGACCACACGGCTTCCAGGACGTCTGCCCCACCACTGTGTTATCCAGCTTGAGCACAGTGCTCACCTCACCTGGAACAGGGGTTGGGGTAGGCTGTCAGGAGATTCTTGCAGGCCGAGGGTAATCTCTTGTATCTTATTAAAGACATCTTCTCCTCCCCCCACAACATTCTGCTGTGCTATCTGACAAAGCTTTACAGTTCTGCCTGTCACATTAAGGCCTTTAATCCATCTCCAGTTGGTTTTTGCACGAGGTGTGAGGCGGGGATCCAAATTCACTTTTATGCTGTATGCAAGTTCCGGCAATATATTCCTAAGTATTTACCCTCGAAAAATGCAGGCAAGTATACATCGGGAGATGCATAAATATAATGCTTATATAACAGCCCTAAATTAGAAACAGCTCACTGTCCAGGAATTAATATATAAATTGTAATATAGTCTCTTTAGCTAAACCATGAAATGGCTGAATTCAACTATTCTTTACCTAAAAAAAGACAGCAATCTGACATGCCTCATGACATGGCAAAATGAATGAACTACAGTTTCATGCGACGATAGGGATGAGTCTCCCAAACAATGTTGACTGAAAGAAGCCATTACCATAACATACATTCTGTATGATTCCACATATATGAAGTTCAAACACAGGCAAATTAAACTACATTGTTTCGAGATGGTACATGGGTGCTAAAACTACAAAGCAAAACAAGGAAATGATAACCGTGAGAGTCAGGAGAGTAGCCACCTCTAGGACAGAGGAAGGGGCTGGAATTGAGGATGGGGCATGAGGGGGCTCAGAGAATTCTACTTCTTGACCTGGGTGGTGGCAACACAGATGGTTACTTACTCTATTGTTATTCTTCTTTTATTCATACTTTTAAACATGTACGTATTAGCTTTTTTCACATTGTGGTAAAATTCACGTAACATAAAATTTACCGTCATGATCCTTTTTAAGCGTACAGCTCAGTGGTATCAAGTACGTCCACACTGTTGTGTAACCATCGCCACCATCCATCTCCAGAACTCTTTTCGTCTTCCCAGACTGAAACTCTGTCCCCACTAAACAATAACTCTCCGTTCCTCCCTCACCCTCAACCATTATCTCTACGAATCTGACCACTCTGGATCATATAAGTGGAATCATGTACTACTTGTCTTTTTATAACTGGCTTATTTCACTTAGCGTAATGTCCTCAAGTTCCTCCATGTTGCAGTATGTTTCAGAATGTCCTTCCTTTTCAAGGCAGAGAAATATTCCATTGCATGGATGGACCACATTTTGTTTACCCATCCATCCGTCAACAGACACTGGGTTGCTTCTACCTTTGACCATTGTGAATAATGCTGCTATGAACATGGGTATACCAATATATCTTCGAGACCCTGCTTTCAACTCTTTTGTATATTTACTCAGAAGCGGGATTGCTGGATCATATTGTAATTCCCTGTTTAATCATCTGAGGACCTGCCATTCTGTTTTCCTCAGTGGCTGCACCATTTTACATTTCCACCAACAGAGCAGAAGGGTTCCAATTTCTCCACATCCTCCTTAACAGCTGTGTTTGTTTTGTTTTGTTTTGCGGTATCCATCCTAACGGGTGTGATGTACTAATTTTTGAGAATGTTACAAATGTGGGAAATCCAGGACCCCCCACCCCATCTCATCCCTCCAGACCCTCAATGCCCACTCACTGGTGTTCTCGGATTCCGCTTTGAGACTGCTCCGGCCACTGAGGCTTCCACTTCGGCTGTAAAGGCCCCGGGCTGGGCGGCTCAGGAAGGGGGTGCGGCTCTCAGGGGTCCCAGGCACCCCCACTGAAGGTGAGGGGTTCCAAGGGATGGTCTCTGGAAGGTCTCTGCAGCCCACTACACGCACCTCCAGGGTCCCTGAGAGAGGAGCAGGCTCATGACGGGGGAGGGGGGGTCACATCTGGGGCAGGACGAGGGGAAGGGCCTGCAGGTAAAGTGGGCATGTGCAGAAGTGGCCAACATGCAAGTGGGAGGTGGTGAAGGACTGTCAGGGTGAGGCAGGGGGTCTGATGCAGGGATGGCTGTGTCCGGAAGTGAAAAACATGGGACAAGGGGAGGGGTGGGTCAATCTGGGGAGGGGGTCTGGATGCTGGGGTTTAGTAACAGAAGAGAGGTTCAGGGTGTAGGCTGAAGGTCCAGGCGGTGGTGAGCCAGGTAGGACTAGGAGTCCGGGCTTAGATTCGGCGGGCTGATCTGAGGTCTGACACTGGGGCTGGGGTCTATGGTAGTGCTAGTCTGGGGAGGTAGTGGCTGAGGGATCTAAGGAGGGAGGGGCTGGCTAGCCTGGGCGTTGGGGGACAGAGGTTCAGGGCTGAGGGTTCTGAGAGCAAGGGACTGTGAGACTGGGCTGGGGGACTCTGGCTGGAGAAAAAAGGCAGGGCCATTTGGGGAGGGGTGGCGAAAGTGAGGATGGGGATGGGGACAAGAGTCCCTCAGAGGGCAAGGCGGGGTGGGAAGTCCAGGTGCATACGGCTGTCTGGCATGGGAAATGGGGCCCAGGTCCAGAGGGCTGGGGTGAATGGAGAAGGGAGGGAACAGTGGGATGGGAGTCCAGGGTTAGGGAGAGTGGAGATCCCGGTTGGGGGTCTCGGGGGTGGGGGACTCAGAGGGGTCAGGAGTCCAGAGCTGCGGGAGGTAGGGTCCGGATTGGGTGGGGGACGTCGGGACCCACCTGTGAGCGGCGCGGGCTTGCACAGGGTGCTATAATGCATGGCGGGGAAGGGCCCGGCCAGGCGGGCACTGAAGGCTGAGGACGAGGCCGCAGCAAGCTCCTCGCGCAGCAGCCGCCCCTTCGGGTGGTCAGCGGGCAGCTCCCCGAGCCGCCGCTCCAGCGCCTCCCGAAGCAACCCCAGCTTCTGGTTGGACTCGGTCAGCTTCTCCTGCGCCTGCGGTGGGAGGAGCCTGGCCGGGCTGGGGGCGGGATCCAGCACGCCCCTCCCCAAGTGCAGACCCAGGCCCCGCCCCCAGACTGGCTAAGTCCTACCTGGAGCTCCTCCCTGGAAGCCCAAGCCCTCAGCCATTTGGGTCCTACCCCTGGGCTCCCTGAAAATGAGGTCCCACCCATCGCTGAAGCCCCACCCCTCTGGGTCGACACCGCGTCCCTCACCTCGCTGACAGCCTTGCGGTCTGGGGCTTTGGCAGCGCTGAGCAGGCGCAGCACGTTCTTGGCGCCCTCCGCCACCGCGTGCTCGACTCGGAAGTGGTGCCGCAGCTCCTCGATGCGCAGCTCCATGGCCCCCAGGTCTGGACTCCCTGTGGGTGTAGGACACGAGGCAGTGAGGCTAGCCTGGGCCCAGGTCCAACCAGCCCGGTCCCAGACACGCAGCCATCTGCGGGAACAAGCGCTGGCCACAGACGGCCGTCAATATGCATCACTTTCTCCCAAGGTGAGGGGTCATGGTGACACAGTCACACTGTCACCCACAGGCAGACGGCCACACTTCCACCCAGATGCTGTCCCTCTTTTATCCAGACGCTCTCACACCCACATGGACAGTCCCAGGGATGTAGTTAAGCTGTCACCCGGGGACAGTCATATATACAGGCACACCATTAACAAAGTCTTAGGGACAGATACATTGTCAGGGTCCCACTTCATCCCCAGGGACTGTCGCAGGGATACCATGGCAACTGGATAGGATATAGTCACACAGACACAGGAACACTTAAAAAAAAAGAGTAACTTTCATTCATTGCTAATGGGAATACAAGTGGCTTTCCAATGGAGGCAGTTTGGCCATTTCTATCAGAATCACAAATGTATTTACCCTTTGATTCAGCAATCCCAGTTCAGGGACTTTATCCCATAAAAAACACCTCTGCAGGGACTTCCCTGGTGGCGCAGTGGTTGAGAGTCCGCCTGCCGATGCAGGGGACACGGGTTTGAGCCCTGGTCCAGGAAGATCCCACATGCCGCGGAGCAACTAAGCCCGTGCGCCACAACTACTGAGCCTGCACTCTAGAGCTCACGAGCCACAACTACTGAGCCCATGTGCCACAACTACTAAAGCCCGCACACCTAGGTGCTCCGCAAAAAGAGGAGCCACCGCAATGAGAAGCCCGAGCACCGCAATGGAGAGTAGCCCCCGCTCACCGCAACTAGAGAAAGCCCGTGCGCAGCAACGAAGACCCAATGCAGCCAAAAATAAATAAATAAATTTTTTTTTAAAAAAACCTCTACACGGTTATTCACAGCCTTCCTTCTAAGAGCAAAAGATTGGAAACAACCTCATTTCCTCCAGCAGGGGTCTGGATAAATGCATAGTGACCACCCACCCCATGAAATACAATGTAGTTGGGAGAACAGGAACAGTGTCACACAGACGTCGTCACACTGTCACTCACAGGGTGACAGTGGCATTATCACTTTGTCACCAGTGTAGGCACTGGAACACACACACACACACGCTGAGGAACACACACTCTCACAAAGATGCCATCACACTGCCACATAGGGATATTGTCACAGTGATGAGGCTATTACATAGATATATGCCTTGTCAACCCCCAGCAAAGGGACACAGTCACAAGGACAGAGGGAAATGGTCACAGAACATAAATACCCTTATAGGACACAGTCACAGAGTGGCAAAACTCCCAGGGCTCTATCTCCAGCCCAGGGAGAATCAGAGGAACACAGTCACACTGCCACACGGATAAGGCATAGGGACAGGTAAAGAAATGCCACCATACTGTCACATAGGCAGGGCAGCATCACTGATACCCACAGACACAGAGGCCCAATGGCACAGGGACAGGCACAAGGATACACTGTCACCCAGGTGCAGGAAACTTGTCACTCAGAGAAACAAGGCCACGGTCACCCTTATCCAAGGCTGTAGATTCCAAGGACGGTCTTGCTGTCCTGCACAACGACCTAGACTCAGACGTGGGCACTCAGACAGTCACAGTCACCCACAGCTGTGTGGCACCCACCGGGACTGCTGTCACATGTGCCCAAACAGTCATCAAGGCTTTTACACTTATGGGGACAAAATCAGGCTGTCACCAAAAGTTACAATGTCACCCCAAAGCACAGGGACGTGATCATACCATCACACACTGTCACTGAGAAGCCCCCGTAGGCATTCAGAGTTCAGACGAACAACCACACAGTCACGCCAACACCTCCCCGCTACAAAGACACACACATTGTCACCCGAGTTCCAAGTCCTATTGCTATGGACTGCATGTTTGTGTCCCTGCAAAATTCGTACGTTGAAACCCAACCGCCAATATGATGGTATTAGTTGGTGGGGCCGCTGGGAGGTGATTAGGTCATAAGGGCGGAGCCCTCATGCATGGGATCACTGTCCTTATAAAAGGGACCCCAGAGAGCTCCCTTGCCCCTTCTACCAGTGAGGATGCAGTAAGAAAGCAGCTGTCTATGAATCTGGAAGAGGGCTCTCACCAGACGCTGGATCTGCCGGCGCCTTGATCTTGGACTTCCCAGCCCCCAGAACGGTGAGAAATAAATGTCTGTCGCTTACATGCCCCCACCCCCAGTCTGTGGTATTGCGGTACAGCAGCCCAAATGCACTAACACCCACCAAGAGCTGACACTTACCTCTCGTGGTGACACAGAAACTACCATAGTTACAGGGCGGGATATTATTACGGAGGAGCTGCGGCACCATGATGTTATTATGTATTGTGTCCCCATGGTCAGCATCACTGACACACATCAGTAGCTGATACACTGACACACATCAGTAGCACAGATAATCTTCTCTGCACACAATACATCAAGACCCGGTGACAAATTCAGGCTAACAATGGGGTTGAGACACCCCCAGGCATTCATACACTGAGACACACAAAGGAACACACACACACCGTGGACACCCACAGGGGCCAACGTGACAAGGCAACCACCTAGTCCAGGGGTCCGCACGTTATTTCCGTAAAGAGCCAAAGGGTAAATATTTTTGGCCTTGTAGACCACACGGGCTCTGTTGCCACTCCTTGGCCCTGCTGTTGCAGTGCAAAAGCAGCCTTAAGTGATAGTAAATGAACGGGCATGGCTGGGTGCCAATAAAATTTTATTTGAAAAAAAAAAAGGCGGCAGTAGATTTGGTCCAAGAACCGTAGTTTGCCAATACATGATCACATGCAAATCTGAAATAGGACAAAATGGGAAACTGAGGCCTGGCAAGGCTCAGGAATGGGCTCCAGTCACGTGGTGAGTCACAGCACCCACCTCCCTGCCTCAGAGAGGGACCCCTCGTGGGGCTGGGAGCTGAACTCTCCAGGGTGGAATGCAGGTGAGGCTTGTTCAGGGCAAGGGACTCACCTTGGGCCTCGTCTGCGGCCGCCTGGCTCTCCAGCTGGCAGGCCTGCAGCGCCCGGCGGAGCTGCATGCGGATGATGTCAATCTTGGTCTTACTGTCCTGCAGCATCTGCTGGGCCGTCAGCAGCAGCTTCCGGTCCTGGAGGCAGAGATGGGCCATGAGGGAAAGGCTGGGCAGATGAGGGTCTGACCACCAGTCCTGCTGTCTACATCGTGCAGGCCCTGGGTGACCCTGTGACAGAGCATTCATGTGTGGGTGTGATAACACGTGCCTCCGTGTGTTCCTGGGTGCTGATGGGAGATGTCGCCCGTGGCATTTGAATCCTGGCTCTGCCGCCTAACAGCTGTGTGACTTTGGGCAAGCCGCTCAACTACTCTGGCCTGTTTGCTCATCTGCAGGAAGGGGAGTACTAACAGCACCAACCAACACTGGGCTGAGGATTAAAGGAGCTAACCTGTGTGGAGGGCTCAGAGCCGTGCCTTGCACCAGCAGGCACTGTGTTTGTGTCAGCTGTCAGAATGGCGTGCGTGTGTAAGTGTTCCCCGTGGTGGGCGTAGCCTTGACTGTAGCCACGTGGGTGAGTCCAAGGGTGACTGGATGTGAGACAGTTGCAGTAAGTGGAGTCCCGATGTTTGTGTGTGCAGGTCAAGGCACAGCGATGACTGGGCATAGCCAAGGACCCCGTGTTGTGTACAAGCACCGGACACGGGTTGTGGATTTTTCCATCTACCTGGCGCTGTGTTTCAAAACCAGGCACTGCTAACCTGTGGTCAAAGAAGTCTGTGTCCTGACTGAAGGGGGCAGGAGGGAACCCTTTCTGGGTGACAGGAAGTGTTCTGTATTTCGATGTGGGTGATGTGTACCCAGATAAAAATTCATTGGTCTGTACACTTAAGTTTTCTGCACTTTACGTCCATTTGTTACACATCAATAAAAGGTAAAAAAAAAAAAAAAAAAAAAAATTCTGCATGGCTTGTGCCCTCCCACATAATATTCGCATTTGTGTGTGCACACAGGCATGGGTGCTCTCTGGGTCTCTAGCTGTAGGTCTGACTGTGCTGTGGGTGTATCTCTGGGTGTTGGTGCAAACCTGTGACTGTGTACTCAGTATTGGTACAACTGGGGGAGCGCCTGTGTGACAATTCTGGTCTCTGAGTGTGAATTTAATAATGTGTGTGTCTGTGTGTCTAGGCGGTCCGTTGGCCTGTGCTGTGTGTCCGGGCGTTACACAATGGTGTGTGTCTCTCTGTATCTAGAGGTTGCTCTGGTGGTCATCCTCCACGTGTTTATGAGCGTTGTTACTGATGTGACTCTAGATCTTATGACGGTGCATGTGTGTCTGTGAGTCTCTAGGTGTTGTCGTGACCATGGCCGTGTCTCTAGATGTTAGGATGATGACATGTGCGCACCGAGGTGTTGATCTGCGTGTACAAGTGTCAGAGAGAGACCACCAGCAGTGAGAGGCTGCGTGTTGCCCTGACCATCTCTGGGGGTAACTGAGTTTGGGGGGGACAGTCTCTGCCATGTGTCTGTCTGACATCACCCACAGTTACCCTGTTTCCCATATGCCCCCATGAGCTGACCGCACCCCAGTCCTGCTGCAAAGCCACCCATCAGCCCCTCTGTCCCCAACCCAGAGGACCCCAGACTCCCAAGGGAGCAGATGTAGGTGCCACCCTGCCCCCCCCAGACTGTATGCGCTTGCGGGTGTACATGCACACGGGGCGGGGTGCACTCGCGCTGCCCCCACCTTAGTGCTGCCGTTGCTGTACGTCTGGATCATGTTTTCCGCCCCCTGCTTCACCTTCAGCTCGATGGCCAGCTGCTTCTCCAGGCCGGCCACGCGGCTCAGGTTGGTGGCTGAGCAGGCTGGGCCACCTTCACAGGGGGACTGGGGGGCATCTGGAGCGGGTAGATGGGGCAGAGTCACCACGGCCCTCACCTCCATCTGCCCAGGTGGTTCTGCCCCAGCTGAGAGGATCCACCCCCAGGGCCAGGGAGAGGAAGAGCTGGGGACCAGGGTCCAGAGGGCCCAACCACCCCAGCCCTCGTAGGGAAACCCCTGCAGGACTGGGGCAGGACCAGCATGAATGAGCACAGGCAAGTGTCCAGGTGTGCGCTGGGTCCTTGGTGCCGGTGTGACTGTATCTACCTTCGTACGGAAGTCCCCAACTACTTACACAGCTGTGTGGGCATCCGTGGGTGTGGCGGTGGTTAGGTCTGTGACCCGCAGGGTGTTGGCATAACTGAGCGAGTGTGTGTCTCCCCAGGTGCTAGTGTAACTGTGAGATTCGAGGTGTTAGAATGACTGTGTGAGATTCTGGGTGCTGGGGGTGACTCTAGGCATATGCTTCCGACTATTGGCACAACTGTGCTTTCTGACCTCCCGGCACTGGTACAACTGTGTCCACGTGTCTGGGTGCTGGTACAGCCGGACATGCGTGTCTCTGGAGGCTGGCATGGCTCTGTGAGTCTCTAGCGAGTGGTGTGACTGTCCAGGTCACTCTGGGTGCAGCTGTGACCGGATGAGGTTTTGGGGGTCGGCTGAACTGTATCTCTGAGTGTTGACATGACAATGTTGGTCTCTAGCTGTTGACACACCTAAGTGGTATATGGGTGTTGGGCTAAGTGGTGTTGAGTCTTCAGGCCTTGTCTGATTGTGTGTATACGCCTCAGGCTGTGGACAGGTCGGTGGACGTCTGTAGGGGTTGGGCAGCTCTGTGTGTGTGTGAATCTCTGGGGGTTGGCGCGAGCATGTGCGAGTCTCTCGGTATTGTCTGTGTGTCGGTGTGACTGTGCGTGCATTTCTCTGGGTGCTGGGTGCCGGTATGCAAGTCTCTGGGTATTCATATGATAGTGTGTATGCCCTTAGGAGTTGTCTGGGTGCTGGTGTGACCGTGTGTGAATGTCTCTGGCTACTGATGTGACATGTGTTACACCTTTGTCTTTGGTTGCAAGGTGAAAAAGTTCTGCACATCCCTTGCACGATAATGTGAACCTACTCAACACCACTGAACTGTACACTTAAAAATGACGCATTTTGTTATGTGTTTTTTGATCACAATTGAAAATTTTTTTAATCAATAAAAATTAAAGATATTTTAGAAAGAGTCTTGGGGGTTGTCCGGGTGCTGGTATGACTCTGTGAGCCTGGATATTCGTGTGACCCCGTGTAAGCCCTTTGCTGTTGTCCGGGTGTGGGTGTGACTGTGTGTACCTTTCTCTGGGTGTTGCTTTTGGCCTTTGGTCTGCCTGTATTTTGAGGCTCGGTGCTGTTGTGACCGAGTGTATCTCCCTGGAGGTCAGAGGCGATGGGCTGGCCTCGCTCTAGGACACAGCGGGTGAGCCCTGGGCAGTGGAACCCCCTGCTGTCCCGCATCCCCGGGGAAGCCTGGCTTACCGTGCACGCCAGCCACGGGGTCGGGCAGCACCACATGGGCGTGCAGCTCCTGCAGCTGCTGGTGCAGCAGGTCGAGTCTGCGCGAGGAACCGCGCAGCACCAGCTCCACGGGGCCGAGGTTGCGGCCCAGGTCGGTGGTGGCCCGCCGCAGGTTCTCGGCGCCCTCCTTCAGCTTCAGCTCCTTGCGGATCTCCCGCCGCAGCCTCTCCCGTTCCAGCTCCAGCTGCTGCTGCACCCCGGGGGCTGCCAGGTCGGCGCCCGCCAGGCCCAGCTGCTCCAGCAGGGACCAGCTGCGTGGCTCGCTCTGCGGAGGACGGAGCAGGGTCAGCGGGGCCAGGAGGACTCTGGGGTGCAGACCGTGCTCAGCCGACCTGGCCTGGTCCCCTCCCAGACTGTAACTCCTGACACAGGGCCTGCTCTATGTCCTCTGATCGGCACCCCCCGTCCCGCTACCAAAAGTGGGAGGTGAGGCAAGGCCCTGTCCCTGCTTTCAGACATCCCCAAACCGCGAAGTCCCGAGGGCAGGGGCTTCTTCCTTCCCTGTCCCCTCAGACTAGGGGACCACAAATACAGTTCAATCTCCCTTCATCTGTCCTTAGGCAGTGGGATTCTTCAGGTCAGATCCCATCACCCCACCACTGTGCCCCCCAAGCTAGGGGGTCCCCAAGGACGGGCCCTATCTCCCTTCCATTGTCCTCCCAAATTAGGGGGTCCCAAGAACAGGCCTTGTCTCCCTTCTGTTGTCCCCTAAATGACAAGATCCTGAGGGCAGACCCCTTTCTCTCCTCTGCTGCCCCCCTAACCTAGGAGGTCCCAAGGGTAGGCCCCATCTCCACTCCCCTATCCCCCAAATTATGAGGTCCTGAGGGCGGGTTTCCTCTTCCCTCTGCTGCTCCCCAAACAAGGAAGTATCAAGGGCAGGCCTCTGACGCCCCACCAAACCACAAGGTTGGGGTCCCAGGCCCCTTCTCCTCACTGCTGTGCCCTCAAACTAGGATAGGAGGTACTGAGGGCAGGCCTCACCTTCCCTCTGCTATAATCCCAAATGAGGAGGACACGGGGCGAGGCCTCATCTGTCCCCTGCTGTACCCCCAAACTAGATCCCGGGGACAGGCCCCATCTCCCCTCCTTTCATCCTCTACAACCGGCACCCTAAAGAGCAGAGGCCTCTCCCTTTCCTCCTCTATCTCCCCAGCCTGGAAGCCCAAAGGGCCCCAAACAGTTTCATCTCTCAAACAGAAAACTCCAAGTCTAACACCTCATCTCCTCCCTTCAGTCCAAAACCGAGAGGTACCGAGGGCAGAGCCTCTGGCCTGTGCCACTTGGGGTCCTCTTCTGCTGGCCCCCCACAAGGACCCCAGCCCACACCTCCAGCTCCCGGTCCAAAGGGGGATTGGCCTCCGCCATCCTGGGTCCCGGCTGAGGGCCCCGCCCTCTTCCTGAACCTCAGCCCTGCCAGGGCCTCTCGCCTGCTACTTCCTCTTTCCTGCTAGCTCCCAGCAACCCCTGCAAAAGGCCAGCTCTGGGCCTCTGGGGCATCTAGAGGGCCTTCCTCTCAGGCCCCACTCCAGGCCTGAGCCGGCTTCTCTGGAGGCACCCCAGGGACGGCCCCTGCTCCCTGTCCCAAGAGGATGCCCAAGGCGTACACAGCCTGCACACGTTCACAGGCCCACTAGTGTGGACGTGAAGAGCAGCCTCCCCCATGTATACAGGCTCCAGGGGCTGGCTTGGGTGTGCACACGCTCTCATACACCTATAGGCATGTGCACGCATCGCAGGCTAGCAAGTGTGTGCACACCCCCTGCATCTACCCCTGTGCACACTTATATGCAAACACCCATGAGTGCTTATATGGGTGGCCCAGCCCCCTTCCTGCAGATGCAGCCTGTCCCAGCTTCCGGATTCTTCTCAGCTCGGTCTCTCGCTGCCGCTGACCACAGCTTGGAGGCCTAAGGGGCCTGGCCAGCCCAGCGGCACCTCCTTGAGGCCCACATTGTGAGGAGGCAGCGCTGGAGGGTTGCGGTGAGAGTGTCTCTACGAAAGCTCAAGGATGGTAGCAGTTACTACAAGCTGCTCCCAGGTCAACTAATGCAACCCCAGGAGGTGCTATCATCACCCCATTTTCTTTCTTTTTTTTTTTGGCCATGCCGCATGGCATGCCGGATCTTAATTCCCTGACTAGGGATCAAACCCATGCCCCCTGCAGTGGAAGCACAGAGTCTTAACCACTGGACTGCCAGGGAAGTCCCTATTATCACCCTATTTTCAAGATGAGGAAACGGAGGCCTGGAGCGGTGATGTAACTTGCCCAAGGTCCTACAGCCAGCAGAAGGCAGAGCTAGGATTTCAAACGGGAATGCCCAGAATCTGAGCTAGGTGTCAGCGTGGCATGAAGAGCCCCACAGACATTATCTGCCGCCGCCATGAGAACCCATTTCAGAGATGAAGAAAGTCATGGTTGGCTCCCGACCAACCTCAAGGGCAGCTGCCCCCAGGGATTTACTTCAGGCCAAAAGCGTCACTCCCATGATCCTCCTGACCCCTCACATTTATCCTGAGCAACTGCTATAATTCTCCCCCACTTTACAGGCGAGGAAACTGAGGCTCAGAGAGGTGGCAGCAGCAGTTCTCCATGGGGGAGGGGATCGCCTCCACTCCACCCCACTTCTGGGGGGCATTTGGCAATATCCAGAGACATTTTTGGTTGGTTGTCACAACTGGGGGTGCTACTGGCATCTACTGGGTCGAGTCCACGGGTGCCGCTCAACATTCTACAGTACACACGACAGCCTCCATCTCAAAGAATGATTCAGCCCCAAATGTCAATAGTGCTGAGGCTTAGAAACCCTGGATTAAAGGACACAGATGCACACGCTGAGCTGCTGACCGTGACCCAGGAAGGATTTCACAGCAGCCCCACCTGCAAGGTGCTGGCCTGGTCTACGTCTTTCTCCACCATGAAAACCCTCCAGCTACATTTTTTTGACGGCAGAACCAAGGCTCGGAGAGGGAAAGGCACGGGGCCTAGGACACACTGTTAGGAAGTGACAGCTCTGGAATTTAAACCCAGGCTCACCTAATACCACCTGCTACCAACCAGGCCCCACCTGCCACCCAGCCCCACCCTATCCCCAGCAGGCAGAGCAGGGGTACAGCCAGGAGCAGGGCCAGGTCAAATGAGGGAAGTCCAGGCAGGCTCCCTCAGCCCCACCTCCTCCAGCAGCTGAGGCCTGAGAATATGCAGAGCAGGGAGGGAGGGAGGCCCGCCCTCCTGGGTTCTCCTCTCTTGGGTGACTCACTCCTACCTAGGGCAGGGGTCACCTGAGGGCCAGCATGATGAACCCATGAATCAGGAGCCTGGCCTGGCCTTGGAGAATCCCTGCTCCCCCAACTCCCACCATGAAGCAGGAGACCCCAGGTCCAGAGGGTCCATCTTCCAGAATTCCCCTCTTCCCAGAGTGGCCAGGGACCTAGACCCCATGTCCGGAGATTTCAATGCTTTGGGCGTTTCCGGAATCTGGACAGGACATCCGTTTGCTGGACACAGAACGGACAGGCACACACTGGGACAGACAGAGGGACAGTTTAGCAGACCCAAGCAGCCACGAGAAAGGAATGACCAGGACAGGGGAAGAGAGCAGGAAGGAGATGGGAAAGGGGACCAGGGCACAGGTCCAGCCTCGTTCCAGGAATCACAGCCTCCGTCCAGGTCATGTTTGCTACACGCCAAGCGCATGCATGCGCCAGGGGATTCCTACACAGCCCTCCCAGGGCTGAGATGTAGAGGCAGAGACCCCAGCCCTCCCCAGCCCCCAAGGTCTGACCTTGTGTGATCGGCAACACCAGATACGCCCAGCTCCTCGGCAAGGCTGGCAGGCCATCAGCAGGACTGGGATGGGGGATGGGGGTCATGGGACAGACACAAAGGGGATGTGGGGGCAGGTGCAGAAGGAGACGAGAACCCAGTTACACAGCAACCACAGGACGACGGAGGGATGATGAGGTGCTAATGGGGGCACCAGAGGTACAGGACATGTCTCAGATTTGGGTCACTGAAGGAAAGAAGTGTCAGAAGTCACCCTGGCCCTGCTAGCCACAAATAGGGACGGTGGGTCCAGGGCTGTGATGTCCACAAGGTGGCACAGGAAGAACCTGGCTGGGCGGCAGGTTGGTGTCAGTCAGCTGTGCCTCTGCGTGTGTGTGTGTGTGTGTGTGTGTGTGTGTGTGTGTGT